>NC_135381.1:45386390-45995152 GCF_049243985.1 Paroedura picta | reverse complement strand
GAAAGAAAGGGTGAAGGAACACTCACGTGTGACCCTTGGCCTGACCTCTATTCTGGATTTGGGGTTTGTTACTCCTGTTTAAAGGTTCAGTTGATGACCTCTTTGTTGTTCTTTCTGCTGCCAAGTCACAGCTGGCTTGTAGTGACCCAAGGCAAGAGATATTCAGACGTGATTTTGAAATTTCCCGCCTCCACATCAAGACCCTGGACTTCCTTGGTCTTCAATCCACCCCCACGAATATTAGTCAGGGAATGGGTTATCCTGGTCCTCTAGCACTAAAAACGTGTAGGTGGTTTTTAATTATATTTCATGCTCTTACTGTAACCATTTGGGGGAGAGGGGAAACAAACTGGAAAAGGTCTTCTCACCATTTTCTCTCTTCAGGTTCCTTTCAATGTTCGCCACGCATGATGCACACGTCATGCCGGTGATCTGAATGTAGCACTTGGACGGCTCCTTTGATTCCTGCTTATTGTGAGCTGGAGACAGCCTGGAGCGACGTTCCACACCGGAGAACTTATTCTCCTGAGACTCTGCCAGCATTTCCTGCAAGGGCTGAGTTGGCAATGGGGCGAGGTCTGAGGTGGCCGGCGCTGGGAACGGGAAACAGTCGTCAACCTGACAGCTACTGCGGGTGCTGGAGGCATTAAATGCAGCCAGTTCACAAACAAGGATGATAACAAAAAGCAGAACTATGGTAATCCTGTCAGAACACATTTTGTATATGAGGCCTGTAATATGAAGGGAAACCCATACCTCTCCCTGTCAAAAACGAGTGCAGTAATTCAAAAAATTATCTGAAGGTACTTTGGAAGGTTCAGAAGGTGGCCATGTTGGTCTGAAGCAGCAGAACAAAGTCAGAGTCTACTGGCCCTTAAAAGAGCCACCAAGTTCTATTCTGGGGACAGGCCTTCGTGTGCATGTACACTTCTCCAGATATATGAGAACAGACACTTCCTTAAGTCTTACGTACAAGTAGAGAGAAGGGGGTGTGCGGTGTAGGGGGAGGGCTTAGTTGCCAGGAAGGGCAATAATGAATGAATGGAGCTACCCACAGAGGGATGGCCAAACTGTGGCTCTCCGGGTATCCACGGACTACAACTCCCATGAGCCCTTCCCAGCAACATGTGCAGGTGTCATGGGAATCATAGTCCACCGTTTGGCTACCCTTGCGAATATCACTTTTGTCTTCCGTAAGTATGTGCCGGGTGGCTCTCAGCACGTATTCAAGGAAGACAGGTGGGATCTTCTAGTGGGCAGCCCTCCTTGAGGCAGAGGTCTGCTCCTGGTCTGGGTCCAGCACAAAGTCCCATTCTTCCTCAGTTCTTCCCCAAATTTTATATGGTATCCCTCTGTGGATCTCAGGTTTTAACAAAAACATAGAGAGGTTACAGTCTGCCTTTTTCCGGCAGATCTTGAGATCCCTTACTCCTCTTTATGTCTTGAAACTGGACACAATCTTCTTGAAACTAAGGCCTGGATTTTCACCTTTAAATATTGGCTAAAACTGCATTTTAGGGTTAGATCAGATAGTCTATTGGCTTGTTTACTGAGAGACACTTTTAAATTTAAATGGTTCTCTACCATCCTGACTACACTCCAACAAATTGGCATTGACTACGATTACATCTTATCTCTGAATGAATCCTCCATTATGTACCAAATCAAACAAAGACGACTTGATCAGGAATTTCAAAAACTCCATCCCACTGTGCCAGCAATCTGCTCTCCCTGTGCGCTTGGTCTCCAAGTGAAGCATGGGATAATGCCGGCTTATTTCTATAACTTGGCAAATCCCCTCCATCGCAGAGCGTTTTCGCTTGCTCGGCTTAACGCCTTTCCATCCAAAGTATTACAAGGGAGATTTGCCAAGATCCCCTTCGAAAACAGACTATGCACCTGTGAATCAAGTTCTCCTGACACCATCCAACATATCATACTGGATTGCCCCTTGTTCACTGAACAGAGAAGGCATATTATACCTCTCATACCAAAACGGAGAAACCATTCAAGAGACCTGATTTGCCAATTTTTACTGAGTGATAAGGATGCCGACGTCACTTTTATTATGGCTGAATTTCTGTCCTCAGTTTTTAAATTTAAACAGTCTGACGTATCTTGACTAGCTAATAAAAAAGTCCCATTCACCACACTGGTGGGACTATGCAGGAGAATCACTTGCCATGTCAGATCCACCTACTCTCAACCTTCAGGGCTGGACGTGTCTCCCAAGACAGCTGCTCCGCTTTGCTTCGTGGCAGAATCACATCAGCTCAGCATTAGAGGGACGGGACCGCGCTCTGCAGCCCAGCAGGATGTGAACGCTTCTTAGAGAGGCAGTGTGGGGAAGTGGGGAAGAGCGGCGGCTTCTAATCTGGTGAGCCGGGTTTGATTCCCTGCTCTTCCGTATGCAGCCAGCTGGGCGACCTTGGGCTCGTCACAGTCCTGATAGTGCTGTTTTCAGAGCCGTTCTCTTAACTGCTCTCTCAGCCTCCCCTCCCTCACAGGGTGTCTGTTGGGGGGAGAGGAAGGAAAGATGAATGGAAGCCGCCTGGAGACTCCTTTGGGTAGAGGAAAGTGGCATCTCTTCTTCCTCAATGCCATCAAGTCACTTCTCCATTCTTGGGGATTCAATCTGAAGCTCTTCCATCAAAATTCACAAAAATTAACAGAGCAGAAAGAATATTCTGCCCTTTCTCCCTTATTTTCCCATATTATCTTCATTAAGAGTGTCGTAATCATCATCCCATTCTGGCAAATAGAAGAGGGTTTTTTTGGACCCTGCTTTCACTACCCAAAGGAGGCTCAAAGCAACTTAAATTCGCCTTCCCTTTCCTCTCCCCACAACAGACGCCCTGAGGTAGGTGGGAACAAAGAGAGCTCTGAGAGAACTGAGACTGGACCAGGCAGCAAGTGGAGGATTGGGGAATCAAACCCGGCTCTTTAGATTAGAAGCTGCCGCTTTTGAACAGGACACCAAGCAGGTGATGAGTCGGGGTCAGAACACAGCCCAGAGATCCTCACTAGGGAGGTTCTCCCTAGAGATCCTGACATTAACAGAACCAACTCTCAATTCCAGCACTGAGTCTCAAACTTGGCTGGAGGGCCGAGTCCCAGGGAAGTCCCAGGGGATGGGATTCAGTTAGATGAGCTGCCTGAAGGACCGCCAATTTGTCTGCAAAAGCTAAATTAATCAATGGTCTGATGGCATTACCTGCCAAGGAGGCATCAAAGCCCATGTCCTCAATGGCGTTTTTTAACTCATCCGGCGAGGTGAGCACGGGGTCATATTCTACAGTCCCGTTACGATGCAGAAGTGACACACAGATCGATTTCACCCCCGATTTTTGGGAAATGACGCCCTCGATAGACTGGACACAAGAATTGCAGGTCATTCCCTCTATATTTATCACAGTCGTGGTCGTCAGAGGATGCATGATGGTCGTGGTGACACCTCTGAAGGAAGGCTCCGCTGGAGACTGGGGCATGTCCAGGAATTCAGTGTTTTCACGCGTCTCGAGCAGGCTGACCTTAAAAGTCCCGGGAGACGCAGATTCTATGGCTTTTCTTAGTGCACTGGTGGTGATTAGGCTGGGATTATACTTCACAGCAGCAGTTTTGTCCTCTAAAGAGACGGCTATGCTACTTACAGAGGGGAGTGCTGATACGGTGCTCTGGAGATGGAGGGCGCACGAGTTACAGTGCATGCCATCGACCCTGAGTCTAGCCACCTTTAAGCAGCGCACGTGCTCGGGGGTTTCCTGTTGCGCTTCTTCTGAGTATTTGGCAGGGCTGTTCTTTAGTCGCTCCACGTCAATAGCACCCAGCCTGAGAGGCCTCGGCTGTTTTTTGATCGATGCCTTGAAACCTGCAGATTCAATTTGGTTTCTTATTTCTTCTGATGTGATGAGATGAGGCCGAAACACCACCACTGCCTCCTGAGTGTCCAGGGAAACTATAAGACAAACAGGAAGAAATGTCAGTGTTGCTGCTGAGTAACACCTAATCTGAACTCTTTGCTTATAAAAAGGGCCCACAATAGTCAGGTTTCCTTCCATGTTAAAGTTTCAATACAGCCATGAGGGGAATAATCCCTGTTGGCTTGGGGAATGGTGTAATGGGCCACCTGAACTGGGAAAACCTGGCCACCAGTGAGGGAGGAAGCCAGACATGCAGTGTGGAAAGGAATTCTATCCAACTTAAATGAGACCCCTTCCTGCCCCTTCACTAGCTCTGGCCCCAGCAACCCCAACTAGACTTTGGGTCTTGGTCTTGCTAGAGGGTGACAGAATGCTGGAGACATTTCTACTGCACAGAGACAGGGAACATCGTTTGCATGCAGATGACGCCATGTTCATTCCCCAGGCCCTCCAATTGGCACAGTGCATGTGGACAGCAGGGAGGGAAGAGACCCGGAAGGGCTTCTGCCACTGACTTATAGTACTGAGTAGGAGGGACATAATTCTTTTCCTTTGTATTTTTCGGTTCAGGTCCAAAAAAATTTCAGGTTTCAGGAGAGTTGCTGGGACCATCTTAAAAATCTATAAAAGCAGGGAAAAAATGCAGCGCCGAAACCAAACTTCAACGTTATCTCTCATTACCTTTAATTCGGGAGACCCCTTGAAGTTTGCCGATCTTCCCTTCGATGGTGCTAGTGCAGGAATGGCACGTCATCCCCTCTACCTTCATCCTGAGCACAACATCACTGGGTTCAGGTGAGGTCAGATTGTCGGATGTTTCTGGATTGCTCTCGTGTGCAGCGTTAGCAGAAGTTAGTTCGGGTACTATCTGACGGAGCTGCTTACTGTTTATAATTGAAGATACGAATGTTACGTGCACTGATTTTTTGTCAGAAGAGATTTTCACATCCAGGATGCCTTTGGTCTTCAGCAGGGTAGTACGGATCTGTTCACATGTTAGAGGTGATTGAGTTGGAATCGTAATAAAAAGGGTGTCTGGTAAAACAGGCTGTGGGTTCATATCGGCAAGAGCAGTCACAAATCCCATGTTATCGATAACTTCCTTTAGTGACTCTGGAGTTTGCAGTCCAGGATTGTAGATAATGGCTGCATTCTTATCACCCAGTGAGACCTTGTTAGGGAAGAAGCAAACCATACTTGACAACTTGGCCAACCCAAGATTAAGAACAGCTGAGGGTGGAATTAACATATCATACCGCTTTGTCCTATTAATCTGACAGCTTGGACAGGAGTTTCGCTCACAAGAGGAGGAAGTATAAAACTATACCTAAGAAACCACAAATTAACTTGGACTTATCGTAAGGCAAGATGACTGGTTACAAGATCAACCACAATCCAAATATTTTCAGGTCTTTCAGAATACAACGCACGATTTCAGAATACAGTATAACTTTCTCACACAGTACTTTCTCTGCAATGTATTAAGTAGCCATCCACACACAGTCCCGACAGCCAAGAACATGCCAAGCCCTGTTACACAAAGAAATTAAAAAAAAATTGGCACAGACAAAACACTCAGATACATTTGGTTCTTCAAGCAAGAAGAAATCAAGAAAACTACCTCTCAAAACCTTTTTGAGGTTCATAATTGGCGGGCAACACACAGGCATAAGAAAAACAAGAATATGTTTTGCATTCCAAATGATGAGGGAAAAGGAAAGGAAATTGTTCAAGGGTTGTGATAAAGGATAAAAGACTAAAAAAAACAAAACAGTTTCAAGTTTTTGGCATGTAGACAAACTGGAGCATATCCAGGGAAGGCATCAAAGATGGGGAGGGGTTTGGAGACCAAGACGTATAGGGAAACGTTGGGGGAGCTTGGTCTGTTTAGCCATGAGAGGAGATGACTAAGAGGGGATCTGATAACCATCTTCAAGTATTGAAAAGGCTGCCATATGGAGGATGGAGCAGAATGGTTCTCTCTTGCCCCAGAGGGATGGACCAGATCCAATGCCGCCTCGAGCCTTTGGGGGGAGGCGAGGTATAAATATAATAATAATAATAATAATAATAATAATAATAATAATAATAATAATAATAATAATAATAATAATAATAATAATAATGTGGTGAAATTAATGCAAAATAAATTCCGTCTAAACATCTGGAAGAAGTTCCTGACAGTTACAGCGGTTCCTCAATGGAACAGGCTTCCTCAGGAGGTGGTGGGTTCTCCATCTTTGGAGATTTTTAAACAGAGGCTGGAGAGGCTGACGGAGAGGTTGATTCTGTGAAGGCTGAAGGGGTGGCAGGTGACAGTGGGTGAGCGATAGGGTTGTATGTGTGTCCTGCATAGTGCAGGGGGTAGCACTAGATGACCCATGAGGTGCTTTCCAACTGTATTATTATATGATTCTAAGTTTGATTCCTACAAGTCTACTTTCATCCACAGTCCCAGTTGAAGAATCAACCCACCCATCAACGAAATAAAAACCACCCATAACAATTGGTAGCTAGGGTGACAAACTATGTACCTAGTGATAGCTCAGGAGCCAGGAAGGTGCCTAACCAATAGAGTTCTGCTTCATGGCCCTCTGACAGCACGATCTCCCCTGTTCCCACCTCCCATCCACATTCTTCGCTCCACACTGCTTGCTAAGCAAAACACATTTAGTATTCTGAACCTTAAAAGCTGAAGCATACAAACTTAGCAAACCTAGACTAACTCATCTCAAATTTTGCATCAACTTGATTTTAAGTTCATACTACCACTTGTTGGAGAAATCTTTAATGCTCAGCATGGTCAGTGGCAAAAGGAAACGTGGTCGCCAAAGGATCCGCTGGCTCGGCATGATTACCGGCGATACAGGGATGACCATGAACCAACTGAAAGAAGCAGTCAGAGACAGGGGCACATGGCCAAGACTTTCGTATAGAATCACTGAGGGCTGGACGCGACTGAACGGATGACATCACCACAGAGGAGATGTGAAGGAAGCAAAGGCTTTGTTGAGGAGGGAAAGAGATATCCCTGCTGGAGGCATTTCAAGGACCAATGATGCAGAATGAGGGGGAAAAGTTACCCAGGGAGAGCAGATGGAACACAAGGATGGTTGGCACGGTGCAAGGAAGCTTGCTGAACTCTTCCTGAATATGCACGAATAAGAAAGAGATTGAACCCCTATGCAATTCTCCAAGTGGGTTTCTCCGAACATTCCACCATTCCTTCTTTGCCATATACACACCTCCATGCAGCCAGTGCATTAGAAGGCCTAACTTCTACTACGCACGTCTGAATAGTTTTGTGGTTACAGTTTTTGACCAGCTCTGGTAGCACATCCCTATACTTAAAAATTTTATTGACTGTAAAATACTAACTCATCTTGGTCTTTACAGTTCTATGAAACCTCTTCACCACCACCACCACTACCACGTTCACTTGATTGCTGGTGACAAAGTGGTAAACCCTGTGTTGTATTAACAGTCTATGAAATTCCACGCCTAGATATTTAAAGGAGGGACATTGTTCTATTTCATGAACATTAACATTCTATCTATGCTGGACTAAATGTTTTGTTTTATTATCATTCTTAGTTCCTTTCTATTACAGTAATTAGCCAGGCTAGCTGGCTGAGCCCAAGTTCGATATGACTGCCATATCATATACATACATAGAATCCTAGAGTTGGAAGGGACCTCCTGGGTCATCTTGTCCAACCCCCTGCACTATGCAGGACACCCACAACCCTCTCGCTCACCCACTGTCACCTGCCACTCCCTTGAGCCTTCACATGATTTGACAGCAGGACTGAGATTTTCTGAGCAGCCAATGAAGGTGGGAGGGAGCTCCGGGATTCCATAGCCTGGACAAAATCATTACTACAAGAATTAAACAGAAAGGGGAGCCAACAATCACCCTTCCTTAATGGGATAGGGCCTGTGAGAGAGGCATATAAACTCACCCTTACCCCAACTGTGAAACTGGAATGTAGTTCCCTCAGTATCCTAAATAGCCTTCTATCTATGTTTGGTTTTTCTAGTTTCTCCCATAAACTTGGAGTTGAAGGATAAAGTGAGGTTAACCAAAGCAACACAGAGGCCTCTTTTATAATTTTGGGATTTCTGAATCAGAACCTTTAGTATCAAACATGAGCACAATAACAAAATGGCGAGACAGAGGTTATACATAGTTATGGTACCAATCCGCATGCAATAAAACCAAACGGAACTGGCAGGACACCTGCCATGCTTAGCAAGCAGGACTCAGGACATGGGGCTGGCATGGCGCAAGGATGTTTTCTGATGGACTCGGCCACTATTCACGGAGCTACAGCGTTTCATAGCCCTCTTTATCCAGTATGAGATTTCCACCACAGGCTCTTAAGTCACTGAAAGAAGCTCCAAAAACTGCCCATCTTTCTACTTCAGCCAGATGGGAGTGAGTGATATTGCAATGTGGCCTTTTAGCACCACAAGGTCCTTCAAATTAGACAGGATAAATATCTCCGTCTGGAACTTATCCCAGCATATTGTTTTCTGAAAGGACAATCTAATACCATTCAAGAGACTATTATGTTAACTTTAAATTTTAACATTTTCCTCAGGCAAGACATAAATGTGATGATCTAATTAAATAAATGCAATTTTCCTGTTGCTGTTTCAGAGAACATGAGTGCCTTGCATGGATTTGTCTGCAATTAAATCCAGGCTCTCAAAACGAGATTACCCTTCAAGCAGGACTGTCCCCCTTAAGGAGACGTGAGCCCTATCAGGGGACAATCAGCTGCTGGCAAAACCAGAACTCTGCGGGTGAAGGAGTCTGCCTGTCTGACTAGCTGCCACCCAGCCACCCATTCTGCACAAGGATCAGTGACCGAGGCCCATCCTGTTGCCCAAGCTTGTGCACGGCAGGAAGACCATCAAGAGATGGTCAAACGGCAGAGCAGGAGCCAGTGAGTCTCTTGCGTTAAGTACAAGAAACAGTCATGCAGGTACTTGACAGGCTAAACCATTTTTATCCCAGCAGGCCAATTCATGAACTGGGATCTACGCTCTCGGGTGTTTAGGGGAATCCTTCATTGGCAGAGGATTTCACGCTTTGCAGAATTCCACAGAAAGAACATCATGGCGATGCCTTCTGACTGCTAGTTCCCACCTTAAGCCAGCTAAATGGCCAGCTGGGTGAGTTGCTTCTCCCTGTAGTGTCCAGCCAGCCAGTTCTCACATTCATTCTTCTCCTGTTGTTCTTTAGACTCAAAGGTCTTGATTTGCCTCTCAAGATCCCTGGCCAGTCCCTGCTCACCCCTCCAAGACGATGTGGATGGAGATTCAAGACAAAGACAGGGTATTTCTCAGTCCTCGGAGGTGTTTATCAGGAATATCAGGAATATCACATAATCACAAATTACTACATGCATTTTACATGATAGTGTCAAAACCTGGGCGTGCAGCAAGTTAGGATTGGCTTTTCAGCCCTGCTGTTTACCACTGCTTTCTCCATACTGTGTATGTGAACACACAGAAAATCAAACAGCTGAAGCAGCAGGCTCTAGAGCACATCAACTTATGTTAGAATTTGTTTATGCTGCCAGAAGGCTGTTCTTATATTCTCTGTATTTCTTTCCTAGGAGAAAATTGTATGTATGTAATGTCTATATGTATGTATGTATGTATGTATGTGTGTGTGTGTCTGTGTATACACACACACACACACATATATATACACATTACATACACATAAACCTATATATATACATACTGGACACGCAATAATGGGTTTAAACTTCAAGTACAATGATATAGGCTAGATATCAGGAAAAAACTTTTCACAGTCAGAGTAGTTCAGCAGTGGAATAGGCTGCCTAAGGAGGTGGTGAGTTCCCCCTCACTGGCAGTCTTCAAGCAAAGGTTGGATGCACACTTTTCTTGGATGCTTTAGGATGCTCTGGGCTGATCCTGCGTTGAGCAGGGGGTTGGACTAGATGGCCTGTATGCCCCTTCCAACTCTATGATTCTATGATTCATATGCTAATGCATAGACATATATGCCATGCTCAGTGTAGTGAAATCGCTTACTTTAACACCATGAACCCCATTCAGTTTTCCAACATGCTTTTCAATGGTCTCCACGCAAGAGTTGCATGTCATCCCCTCCACAAAGACGACAACTGATTCAGCTCCTGATAGCAGATCCATTCTGTTTACCACTTTGCATATCTGAAAGGCGAAAGGAAAAAATGGCACAGGTGACAAAACATACAGAGACATAAGAGTGGAATTTATGACTTGTGGAGAATCTCTGGGCAGACTGTACACTGAAATGAGCTGCATTCAATGTACTTCGGTAAGGCTTGTACAAGGACTGTACGTGCAGAGCCAGGAAAATTCTTCATACTCATGCTCTCTTTGCACATTCACACAGATGCCCGTGAAATGCGCTGGATATAAAATGTTCATAAGATTTTGTGAGAGCCAAGGAATAATTCAGCTCACAGGTACTAGGTATGTCAGTCCTGAAAACTGGATTTGTGCTAAAAGCAGCAAAGCCTAGTAAGATACCAGTTGTTTAGCATGGATAGTCAACCTGTGATCCTCCAGATGTTCATGGACTACAATTCCCATGAGCCCCTGCCAGCGTTTGCTGGCAGGGGCATATGGGAATTGTAGTCCATAAACATCTGGAGGACCAAGGGCAAATGTAGACTGAATTGATGAGCAGCTTTTGACTATTGTCCTGACCAGACCCGTACCTACATTTCCATTATCTTTGAAGCACCTGACATCTTAATGCTCAACCTCAAACTTAAGTAAGACTGAGCTACATCTGCTCACATTTCTCCCTTGCTATTTCTGTTTGACCCTCCTCATAATACACTGGTTGACGAGCATTAAAATCTAGACTGCAAGGTTTAAGAAACTAGGATTGCCTTGGATGCTTAGGGCTAATCCTGCGTTGAGCAGGGGGTTGGACTAGATGGCCTGTATGGCCCCTTCCAACTCTATGATTCTATGATTCTATGGTTGACAATGAATAAAGTCAATACTTGCTCCTACAAGAACCTGCCATTTTTTTGAAGATTGTCTACAGAGGTTCTACTCCAGGTACCCAGTTTCCCAAGAGAGGAGATAAAGGGTGGTCAGCGACAACACCAACGCTGTGAGTAGTTGTGATTTTATTGTATCCTCTTATTCTATTATGAATTTTGATCGCTGCTGCACAGAACTTGGCAACTCTATAAGTTGTATCATTTTCTATATCTGCAAGCAGCAGAGAAATGTAAAATTCTCCTGAGCGCCCTGGGAATCTGCCTAGCAATGGAAGAATTAGACTAGTTCGAATCTCATTATAGAATCAACACTGAAAGAGAACATGTTCCATGGTTTCTACATGCCCAGAGCCACAGGTGCATTTCCTTTCGGTATAGGGTATTTTCCTATATCTTCCTTCTAATACTGCCGAAGGGAAGGCATCACAGCGTGCCAAAGTGAAGGCCCTCCTATGGCTAGGTACTTCAAGCTTGACCAGATATGTCATAGGGGAAGATGAATATCTATTGGGTTCACTAATAATGAAAGATGGGTTATTAGCTAGGTCCTGTTGGCGTTCTATGTCGGTCAATCTCTGCTATACTCCTCTAAGGAAAGTGTCCTGTGATGCTGACAAAAGAAATCAGAATCAAAGTACAAAAATGGTATAGGCAGAGAGAAGCACGCCACCATCTCAGAAGCTCCATGTGGTGCTCATAAATGCACTGCGGCCTGTATCATTTCAAAAATTATCCCCTTAACCTTTTTGCTAATGAGCAACTGTAGAATCACCGGTATGTGAGAATCCTCAGAAACCCTCAACTCAAATAAATTGGAACATGCTACTGTCACCCACATTTCCTGTGCCGAAACCCTTGTTTGCAACAGCTCCAAGACATATCATCCTGGAAACCGGAAACACAAGCTGTTATGTGGCATATCTGCTGTAACCTGGATAGCCCAGGCAAGCCTGATCTCGTCAGATCTCGGAAACTAAGCGGGTTCAACCCCGGCTAGTATTGGGCTGGGTGACCTCCAAGGAACACTAGGGGTCAGGACATGGAGGTAGGCAATGGCAAATCCCCACCAAAAGTCCTTTGCACGGCTGCTGCACAGTCCTAGGATCTCCTGGCTACACAACACACAACACACCATAAATGAATAAATCTGCTTTGAAAGAACTGGATCACGAATACTGAAACATCTAAATGGCATAAATTTCCAGTATTAAAAAAACAAAAAAAAACACATCTCTTTTACATTTACGTTCTAGATAGGGGTAGCCGGGTGCTTGGAAATCTGCATAATTGCCCTTGATTGGATTAAGCAAGGGAATTTGCTACTGAAGTGGATTGAGAGACTTCCAGTCAGGGGGAGGGGCCGTCACTTCCAAGGAGAACTTTGGTTGGATCAATGCTCTGACAGGGCAGCTCATGTCACTCTGATGTAAAGAACCACATTCCCATGAATCAGTCTGCAAGGACATCAATTTAATAAAAAGAGGCATGGCCTGTCTCAATTAGCCAACATTCTAATTAAATCTGCTATACTTATACAAAATGTCACCCCTGAGATGAGGCTGAGCTATTTCAAATTGTTAATGTAGAAGGTACAAAAGCAGATTTCTCTGAAGTTCCTATTTTTAATGATGTCTGAATTTGCTCCAAAATCCACCATTACAGTATGGGTTATATTACATTATAATACGAAATTATATTCCCAAACAGCCCAGGTAACAATTACGGAAGCAGCTGAGTGATCCAGATTTACAGAGACCACAAACAGCTTTGTTTTGCTACAGGAACATGCAGCGTAGCTTTCCATTCTGTAAGTTCAAAACCACAGTCCCACTTCTATAACCTGGACATTCAGTAACCCATTAAAAAAAACCCAAATCACTGAACTGTGAAGCTTCAAAGCCATTTGGTTCAGGTCCTCTTTCCAAACACCACTGTCAAAAAGAGAACAACTTTGCCTGTCTCTTGCAACTGCAATTAATTTAATAACTCTGCAGATCGCAGGGCTTGGTTGCATGTATACAGCAGCCCTTCAGGAAAACAGGGCGTACTTCTGTTGCAAACGAGGAAAACAAACTAGAAGCCACTGTGATTTCTAAATGACAGGGTAAACCAGCATCTCTGACATATTGCAATCCTGTTGGAGAATGCAGAAGTTCGATAAATCTTCCTGCACAGACACACATTTAGGCAGAACTCCCCTAAATGGCCATGGATGTAGATGACCCAGAAGATTAAGAAACCAGGAACAGTGAGCCTCTCAATTATCTCCTAGGCCTTATACCAGTTTTGTCTGGAGCAGCATGGAGAGGTGCGAATCTTGCTAGCAAATTTTCCTGTGAGTAAAACTATGCCCAAGTCACCATTCCCACCATTCGCTAAAAGAACAGGAAGAGGACATACAAGTCACTTGAATAAATCCTGAGGCCATTATGAAGTTTCACCTTGATTTTTTTTAAAGGCTTATTGATGAGAATATTTCTGCCTGTATAATTCCAGCTTCTTTTGTTCATCCCTCTTCTACCTTTCTTAAAAAAATCCGAATGGCAACAAAGCAAAATAAGTTTCTCATCTTCACCTGCTGCTTATTTCTTACCAGATGGCCCAAAACTGTTATTTAAACAACATCCTCAATAAGGATTATTTCCCTCCTGCAATCACAGACCTGGAACAAGACTTTAGGTGACTATTAAGCGACAGGTGCATATGAGCCCTAAAAACAAAAGATGGTTTTCATGTAAACAGGTCTCAAGAGTAGAAGGAGGGGCTCTCAAGTTGTGGTGCATTTCCCAGGTGACAGCTACATCAATGTCATTTGTGTGAGTCCAGGTATTTTCAGTAAATATTAGTGTGAGTCCAGGTATTTTCAGTAAATATTAGTTCCGTGAGATGAGATAGACTCATTTTGCTAGTGTGAATGAAAGCTGGCATTTCTCCCAGCCTCCCATCTATGCAGGATTAAGACATAATTACAGTATTTGCTGGCGTCTAAGACTACTTTCCCCCCCTGAAAAACATGCCTCCAAGTGGGGGGGGGGGTCGTCCTATACGCTGGGTGCACTTCAGTTGGGATAGACAGAGCTGCCCATAGTGGCCCATAGTACTGTAGTGTAATGTAACAAACTCTATAATTTGAGTGGAAATGTTGGGGGGTCGTCTTATACGCCCAGTCGTCTTAGACGCTGGCAAATACAGTATGTGAAGGTTAAGCAAAATGGGGGGGGGGGATTTGTAAGTGGCGACAACAGTGAAACCTAACCTGAAGTTTCTTTACTTGTCCCTGTGTTGGATTCCCAGAGAGGGAACCAGTGAATTCCCCCAAGCCCACATGACTGCAGTTCTGCTTCTCTGGACTTGGAACTCTGAACTTCCCTTCTTTGCAAATTCTGAATCTGGCTAATCACCGGCACACCCTGTATAAAACAAGTGGACTACTGCCAGTTCTTGGTTGGAGTACGAAGAGATGCCTGGAGTGGGTTGGAGTACGAAGAAACGCCCCTCCAAGAACTGCCACTGCAGCTCTGTTAAGTTGTAAATGTTTTCTGACAAATAAGAAGAGTCAGCAATAAATAAAAATCACCAGCCTAACTACGACTACTTTTGTGTCCTGGGAAATAAATCCCCAGGAGCAAGAGGGTGTACAGTTGGGACACAGTTGGTGGTGGAAAGTAGCATCAAGCCACAGCAGAATTATGGTCTGGAGAGTTTTCAAGGCAAGAAATATCCAAGGGTGGTTTGCCATTGCCTACCTCTACATAATGCCCCTCAACTCCCTTTGTGACCTCCCATCCAACTCCTAACCTGGGCCAACCATGCTTAGCTTCGGAGATCAGCCTAGCATGGGTTGGACACAGGTAAGCCCACTGATTTTTATGAACTGAGATGTTCCAAATTCTGCTAAGCATGAGGCTATGTGTGCAGCAGTAATGCTGTTTTCTGTCTATTAGTGCGCAGAACAGAAGGGGGGGTGACACCCTGTTTAGTCCAGGCCAGTAATAACATTAACACGAAGCCCAGAGGCAGATTAACCTCTGAAACAGCACTTGTGGGGTTATCTTGTAAAGTAGGGGCTGGAAATGAAAGAACAGCAGAAGGAGGCAAGGATGAGAAAGGGGAAATTGTTTCATTTTCCCTCAATGGCATCAAATTGGACATGCATATGCAGAGATACCCACTGATGAACTCAATGGATCTCACTCCTAAGAAAACACGTATAGAGTAAGAACACATTCTGCAGCAGTGGACACTCTGCAGGCTATACATATTTAGACCCGGAGAGAAAAAACCTCTCGCTGGGGAGCAGTTGGATTACTAGCATCCCTACAAAATCAGAGCCCAGTGGCACTTATAAGACCAACCAAGATTTATTTGAGGCGTGAGCTTTCAAGTGCAAGCACCCTTCGTCAGACTAAGAACTGACCATTATAATAGTAGGAATATAGCATCCCTACAGTGCAGAGCCTACGGCCGGTGTTCCCTTGAAACCACCAGGTGTTGAATTATCTATTTGGATCACCATTATGCTTACAAGTGAGAGGTATAGCTTTATTTATATAATGTATAATATAATATAATGTATAATTCTTTCAATGTTAAAAGGTACTAATTTTGAGTATTTATGTTTAGGACAACTAGTGAGGGAAATCATCCTACCCTAGCACTAGCCTCCCTCTCCCGGAGACAGGAATTCCTTCTTAAAAATGGTGATGTGGCTGGAGCAATGAACAGGAAGATATGCATGTAGGCGATGCCAGAAATAAAAGAAAATGTTTTTCTGTGTTAGCCACTAAGAATATGGTTTTCATGCTCAGCCAGTGCACGGGAATCCCCCTAATGGGCTCAAAGTGCTCCTTTGTCAAAGAAGACAGAACCAGCCCCAACCACCAGGTCGGGAACAGGTGCCTAGGTGGCGGCTCAAGACTGGAAGCTCCTTTTAGAAACCTCATAACGTGAGGGTGCTTAGATAACGGAGTACCCCCCTGCAGTCCTAAGACCATGGACAGAGCCACCACTTGCATGCGCAGAGTATTGGAGCGGAGCCCCACTGCTCTGCCATCCTGTAGAAATTGCATTATGTTACTAATTTTAGGTCTGGATGGCGAAGCCGCCTTCCTTCTACACCATCTAACTAAGGCCTTCCAGGAGCAGTTACAAATTCTCATAGTAGAATCTCGCCTGGAAGCTAAGACGGTGTCCATTACAGCAGTGCTGTAGCCCTTAGCTGCCCGCTCAGTCGCCACACGGTCAAGTTCCACCAGCCTGGACAAGGGTGGAAACAAGGCCCCTGGGACAACAGATCTGGAGTCACTGGAACTGATAGGGGTGGACGGCTGGCCAGCTGCACTACTGTTGAAAACCACCATCTTCTGGGCCACCATGGTGCCACTAGGATCACCTCTGCCTTCTCTCGAACCCTTCCCAGAAACTTTGGAAATACCGGAAGAGGTGGAAATGCATATAGCAGGCCCTTTGGCCACACTGCTGTCATTGCATCCGTTAGCTCCGTTTTCGGATGCCAAAATCTGCTGCAGAATCTCTCCACCTGATGATTTTGCGCTGTCGCAAACAAATCCATGATTGGCGAACCGAACTGCACTGTAATGAGATGGAACGCGTCCCTGCTGAGAGACCGCTCCACTTCCTGGATCCACTGACGTCTCAGCCAATCCGCCTGTGTGTTTGCTAGACCTTGACTGTGTTCTGCTCGGATCGATGCCAAGTGAGACTCTGCCCACTCCATCAGCAGCTCGGCTTCCTTTTGCAGCTTCCCCAATCTGGAGCCGCCATGATGATTGATGTACACTTTTGCCGCTACATTGTCCGTTCGAACTAATACATGTCTGCCTTTGAGTCTGCTGCTGTAGAACTTCAACACCAACCGGATCGCTCGAAGCTCCAGCACGTTGATCTGCTGCTTGCTCTCCATCGGAGACCATGTTCCCTGTGCTGGTGTTCCATTGTACATCGCCCCCCAGCCAGAAAGGCTCGCATCTGTGAATACTTGCTGCACCTGCTCGTGGAGGAAAACCTTCCCTCTGATCAGATTGGATCTGACAGTCCACCAGCACAGCCTGATCTTGACCTGTTGGTCTAATGTCACGGGCAAGTCCTTTTTCTTCGATATACGCTCCTGGAACGGTCTGAGTGCCCTTTGAAGAGGTCTGACCCGAGCTCTGCCCCATTGAAAGGCCTCTGTGTTGGACACCAAGACTCCTAGGACCTTTGCCAGCTGCAGAAGCAATGACCGTCTGGCCTGGATCACCTGAGACACCAACTGAATTGTTTTTTGTAACTTGCTCTGAGGAAGGAACAGGGCACAGTGAACTGTGTCTATCTCCACCCCCAGATGCTCTAATCTCTGTGCTGGGACCAGAGAACTCTTTTCCCTGTTGACTACAAACCCAAAATGTTCAAACACCGTGATTGCTCTGTGTGTGAACTGGCTCGCTGACTCGAGCGGCACAGCCCTGATCAGCAGATCGTCTAGTAAGGGTGTATGTGAACGCCCTCCTGTCTCAAAATGGCCACCATATTTACTACTCGTTTCATGAAAACCCGAGGAGCGGTGGAGAGCCCAAAGGGAAGAGCCATGTATTGATAATGCCGCCGCCCCCCCGGCGCAAAAACGTAAAAACCGCCTGTGTTCTGCCAATATGGGTACATGCCTCCTTGAGGTCTAAGGACGTAAGGAACTCCCCTTTTTGTAAGGCTTCTGCTATGGATTTTAGTGTTTCCATCCGGAACTTTTTAAATGGAATAAACGAGTTTACAAACTTTAGATTGAAGATGGCTCTCCAATCCCCTGTCTTTTTGGGCACCGTGAACAGTAGAGGGTAAACTCCCCATCCCTGTTCCCCTGGTGGCACCGGCTCTATCGCCCTTATGTGTACTAAGTGATCTATAGCTTGTAACATACGATCCCTTTTTACTGGATCCTTGGATATGGGGGAAGGAAAGAACCTGTCTGGAGGTCGCTGACTGAATTCTATTCTGTACCCCCGTTGTATCAATTCCTGAGACCAGACATTTATCCTGGGGTCCAGCCATTCCTTGGCCGATGAGCTAGGCACATCCTGACCCAGCCCCACACCCGCAGCCGCTGAGTCAGTCAGCTTGGGGGGGCAACGAGCACGTTTTGTGGCCCTGGCAGTCCTGGAGCGCTGTCCTTGCTCCCCTGCCGTCTTTGCTGCTGAATCGGGCCCGCTCGTTTCAGCCACCTTCCCCCCAATAGCTGTGGGGGTCTCCTGGAGGCTGTTGTCCTCCTCAGAGGAAAATGCGCCTTCCCGGCGCTTGGCCGCCATTTAGATGCTTGCTGCCCAAAATGGCCGCTGGCCACGAGCCGAGCACGAGGTCACCACCGCGGAGCTCTATCCCGCTGCCCGATCTGGCGCAGCCAAAGAGGGAGAGCTCTAGCTCGTCGAATGCGGCCCGAAACAACTCAGCTGAGGCTTCAATATGCAGCCCACAACTATTCTATTTTTAATTAGTCTTCTTTACATGCTACAGAATGGGACTCTGAAAGTCACGTCTGCTCCCTCGCGAGGCAGGAAGAAGACTGGAGATAGAGGGGCGTTTCCCATGGAAGGCAAAATATGCAAATGACCTGCCTCCCTCAATGAGAGATGGGAAACACCCATCCAGCTGTCCTCCTGACCCAGAGGGAGAAAGAAACTGGAAGGTAGCTGAAGAAAGAGGCTGCATCACTCTCATCTAAACTGGAATTACTGTGACTTTTTGTGGTGCTTTCTGCGAGGTTTAACTGAACATCTAGGTGCAGTGCCCACACAAAGAATAAAGCTAAGCATATTGTGCTTACAAACAAACGATAAGGCGTTAATCTCAGTTGCTGAGTATGTTATTATCCTTACAACACACACCCACCTCAGCTGGCTCACATGCTGGCTGTTCTGGCCAAGGTCAAAACTCTTCTCTGCAAAGCAGTGGCTTCTTCATGCTAAGTTGCTGGGGAAGCAGCACAGTCCAGAAAGGCTGTAAGGATAAAGACAGTTCAAGGCCCCTGCTATTGCCATTGTGGACGCTTAGCCTTCTCCTAGCATTTTTTGGCAAGTATAAAGGTATTCCCTTTGCAAGCGCCGGGTCATGTCTGACCCTTGGAGTGACGCCCTCTAGCGTTTTCCTGGCAGACTCAATATGCGGTGGTTTGCCAGTGCCTTCCCCAGTCATTACCGTTTTACCCCCAGCAGCAAGCTGGGTACTCATTTTATCAACCTCGGAAGGATGGAAGGCTGAGTCAACCTTGAGCCGGCTGCTGGAATCGAATTCCCAGCCTCACGGTCAGAGCTTCAGACAGCATGTCGGCTGCCTTACCACCCTGTGCCACAAGAGGCTCTTTGGCAAGTGTAGTGAAGAACAATTAAGTACATTGGGGCCAACTTTAAGACAGTGGGGCCTATTGTGGATAGTAAATTGTGCAAGTTCATGGAGGACTGTAGGTAAAAAGTGGATGCATTTACTTGCTGAGCTGACAAACGACAGGGAAATCATGGATCTCAAAACTGTTGGCAGAATCTGAATATGCAGAGAGAGCACAGCACCAGGCTTCTTAGAGCAGTCAAATATTCAGAAGAGAAACAACTATGTACAGAAAGAGGAGTGGGGAGACCTAACCAGCTGGCTCTTGTCTGCAGCCATACTGTTGCTCAACTGCTGTTCTTGAGGCAGGCAGGGAGGAAGTGTGCTCAAAAAGCAGAAAGATCCTTATTGAGCCAATCAGGACACTGGAGAAGATGATTTGAAAATCATCGAAGTTCCTATCCTAACTATGCTAAATGTACATCCCCTCCAATGCAGGACACCCTTGATATTCTGCTCAATTATACACACTGCAGATCTTGCATATACCAATGAAAATACAGTTTCACACTGGTTTGAAAGTCAAAGGACAAATCACAGTTTTTGATTCAGATGAAAGCATTTTATTTCCTAGCCATTTCACTGATTTACTTGACTTACACTCCATCCTTTCTGGCCCTGTGAGGGAAGCTTGGCTGAGACTATGTAGCCAGGCCAAAGGTCATTCAGTATGCTCCCGTGCATGAAGGGGAAAGAACACACAAGCGCAAGAGGGCCCAGGACTCATAACAATTACTACACACACGGTCCCTGAAATGCGTCCTGGAAGACAGAAGACTGAAACTTGAACAGTGGTTTGCATAAGGCCTCCTAGAAGGTTCATGGCAGAGGTACTGTCAGAATTCCAACTCAGCTACGCCGGTAGTAATAACATTGGTTCAACTAGCCAGACAAAGCTAGCATCGTATGTAGCATCTTACAAAGCAGAAGTCTTAGTATTAGCTGCACGAGCCATACGATGCAAAAAATGCCCCCTTCAAATGACTGACATCTATTAAGCTACACTAGAACCTGGTGCTCTCCCTCAAAACACTGGACATAATGTTGCCACACGTGCAGCTGGCTATAATGCAGAAAGCAGTGGCACTCATTCTGTAGCTGGCCCAGCACCAATGACTGCCAATGAAGGAGACAGATTTATTTCAATCCTCGGCCTCAGGTCTGCACCTTGGGGAGGTTTACAGCTTACCTATCTCTCCTCTGACAACTGTTCCAAGATGGGACCCATCCATCAGTTGAAAGCCCCATGGAACCAGGGATATGCTCACTTTCCTGTAGATGCCACATTGGATAACAAGGCATGAAAGAGCCATAGGTGACACATCAAAGAGCCATAGGTGACTCCTGAGTCACTGGTGTACAGAAAGCTCCCAGCCACCCATCAAGACCTGATCAACTTGCTTTCAAAGTGGCAGCACATCCTTCTTCTTGCCCCCAGCAGTTGATGTTAAGGCTAGAATCAGGTTGCCCATTTCATTAGAATGTCTACCAGCCTTTGCCTTTAATATGCATTTTCCAGATAACTGAGCAGTACTTCCTTGTCTGTTGGCCAAAGTCCAACTCAGAAATCTGCTGCTGTCTGGCTGTACAGAACCAAACAACCAAGCAGCACATATAAATAGTAATATGGCCCTTCAGTACCCAGCTGCGGCTGCCGCAGATAGGACCAGTACATAAAACAGCAGCATGAACAAAACTGACATTTTTCTAGGAGATGGGATGATGTCAAGCTTCATTTTTTGGCCTTATGAGAAGAGGAAGAGATAAGTTCTGCCTCTGTTTGAAGATATAAATGCAGTAGCTGACTGTGTCTCACACACACAAAAATTAAACAGCTCCCTTGGATAAGAAAGCTGAGTGCCATGGAAAAACACAGTGGTTTTACTGACAACACTGCAGAGCGTTAAATAGGCACGTTGCTCTTCTCCGACTTCCATCTGGCACGAGACAGCCCTTCGACCTACCGATCTGTCAATTTGTATTTTCAACAGGAGGCCACCACTGTGACTTGGCTGAAGGCAAAACCCAAGACCAGCTCCACCCAATATGCTGTATCCATTCAAACCTGCTTGGCCTCTGAGACAACAGCTTGCATGTGCCCCCCCTCCTGCCATCACCCCACCACTCTTTTGAATTTAGCACCCATTCCAATTAAGAGTTCTGGAGAAGTCAAGCGTTTGTGCGTGTGTGGCTTTGCTCAGTGTAAACAAAAAATGTTGCATGGCTTTTGTGTTGGGGTTTTCTTTGAATCCATAGTTACATGGAACAGCAGATCTGACCAGGAACTAACCAGCACAGGATAAACTTCCACAGTCAATCAATAAGGAGAGCTCCAAGGTCATAACTCCAGATGTTAGTTCTCACCAAGTATTTTTAGAAAATCACATGCAGATACTGTCATTTAATATTAATGACAGTATCTGGTGATTTATAAAGTAGCGAAGCTTTTACTGGCAATTTTAAATGAAAATCTTTTACGATGGATTTTACATCTGGAACTGTTTGAAATTTTCATTTTATGCTTTGCAATTTTATGCCAATAAAGGTACTCTGAATCTGGTGATTTATAAATATGGTGATTTATAAATCGAGGGGAAAAGCCCAACCAACATCATATGGAATAAAACTCATTTGATCATTGCAGAAAAGCTCTTACAGCAGGAGCAATTTGGATGTTTAAGGAGGAAGCCTCAAGAACATCTTATAGAATGCAGATGAGAGCCTGTGAGATGGCGGTGAAGTCAGTGAAACGGCTAGCATCACATCTGCTAATTCATGCCCAGCACAATTGTTTAGGATACTTTGATCTCTCACTGCCCTAGAGGAAAGGCAACAAAACAATAGCCAATTTGATATCAGCTTTAAGGCATTTGCAAGTCATTTTGCATACAAAATGTTGACATTCCACTGTGACCACCCTCCAACCTTAGATATAGAAAGTGGCCCTTAGGCTGTCTTTGGAGAGAACACTGAGTAACTTCAGAGGACTCAAGCTGACTGAAGTGGGCAGGATGCTGGCAGCAGGGAGACTAACCACCTGCCCACTAGACCCCTGCCCATTGTGGCTCCTAATAACAACAGACCTCAGAATGAGGGGTCCTCTCCTGGAGATAATCAACCTCTCCCTCAAAATGGGATTATTTCCGGAAAGGCTAAAAGAGTGAGTGGTTCGTCCACTGCTGAAAAAAACATCTCCAGACCCACCTGAGCCCAACAACGTCTAACCCGTTTCACACCTAGATTTCCTGGGGAAAATGGTTGAAAGGGCAGTCGTGGGCCAAATATCAGTATTCCTGGAAGAAGCTTCAGACCTAGACCCATCAGTTTCCGGCCTGGCTGCGGGGTAGAAACAGCGCTAGTCTTAAAATATTCTAAATTTTCTAAAGAGCAAATTACTGAAACTGCAGTCCTAACCCTACCTACTTGGAACAATAACTCAATGAAAACTGATTCCAATGGGTAGCCGTGCGGGTCTGAAGTCGCACAATAAAATCAGAGTCCAGTAGCACCAACAAAGACCAACAAAGATTTATTCAAGGTGGGAGCTTTTGAGTGCAAGCTGTATTAGTCTGAGGAAGAGAGCCTGCACTAGAATCAATCATTGTTGGTCTTAGCTGCCCACTGGGGGGCACTGCCAGCAGCAGCTGCACAGTTCAATGCCGAGGGGGCCCCCAGCCATGGTGGCCGTTGGAGAGCACCAAAGGTGAGCTGGCAGCAGAGTGGCAGGGCAGCCCCCGAGGCAGCAGCCGGGGAGGACGAGGAGGTGCCGCAGCCTGACTGACTGATCTACGGACTGGTCCCGGTCCCCGAACCAGGGGTTGGAGACCACTGGTCTAGGCAACCCGCAACACTTCAGCAAGGGGGGGTGGTTAGAAGGCACTTAAGTCCAGATGTCATCTTAAGGTTAACATAATAATATATGGGAAAATGACAGCTCGCAGGGCTTTGTGTGTAAAGCGGCCTTTCTCAACTTTTTTCCCATTGAGAAATTTCTGAAACATTCTTCAGGCTCTAAGAAGCCCCAGAAGTACCATGAGTGTGCAAAATATGGTTGGGAAGCAGAGCTGTGTACATGCCTACTCAGACCTAAGAATGGGCATTTTGGGGAGGGGGGGAGGCTGACAAGACTGTGTATGGTCCTATCACCTGATAAATCTTTAACACATTTTAAAAATGTATAAACAATTAGTTCACTCCCACCGCTTCAGGAATCCTTCCAGGACAGTCGAGAACCCGCCCCCCACCCGGTTTTCATGAAACCCTGACCGAGAAAGCCTTGTGTAAAATCAGGGGCGGCAGTAATTCTCTGTTGGTGCATCTGGTCATCCCCCGCTGTTTATGGGCTCTTCCCTCAACCTGGTCCATCCACCACCCAGCATGCCTGCTCTCTCCTGCGGCTAGAGGCAACTGCTTGGTCATGACTGCTCCCATCCCTTCCTGAATCCCTCATCCCTGGATCATGCCCATTAATGACATGCGCGGGGATGTCAAGGGGATACTCAACCGGTTGTTATGGGAAGCCACAGGCCTCAAGACTGCCCTGCTACCTTCTTCACCAACCTTTGACTGATGCTGCAACGTCCACCAATCAGATAGAAGCCAGCATGCTGTACCAGTGTGTACCAGCACACACACATACACACAAACTGCATGAACACATTTCTAACCCTGTTTCTCACACAAGACACACCTTGCAGGCATGCCTGACCTGTAACAAAACCAATGGTACTTAAGAACCGATTTACACTTTTGTCTGCAGATTTCAATGGTATTTCTGCCTTCATCCCAACTGAACCCAATGACTAAGCAGCACAAACCTAACCAACTGAAAGAAAGAATGCAATTTAAGCACCTTAATTATGGTGTAGAGGCAGAGCTATTTAGCATGGCAATCATCCTCAAGAGATTAACACGGCCACTGGATGAAAGCATGGGGCAAAACAAATGCTGGAACAACAATTGTCCATGACCTAATATGCTGCCTTCCATTTTGCCTAGGTACCTACAGATTCATTTTCTAGATTCATTAAAGGACCTGAGAAGGACATAACCCTTCTTATGACTGGACTGTTTTCCCCAAAGCCAACCCAAACCATCTAACCCAGAAGGACTCACTCCATGGCCCACAGAGAGCCAAATCCACAGCTACCATCTGCCAAAGGAGCCGCATGGCTGCTGTATGCCTTCTCCCCTGCACACAACAGTAAGACATCATTATCACTATTAAGCATGCAACTGCCCCCTTTCAATTACCAGAGTTCTTCTGCACAGGTAGTGTTATTTCTCCCCACCCCCACTGAATCTTAGCCAGTTCTGACGCACCTGAAATGATGGGAAGGGCCTCATTCTGCCTCTGCCTCTCTGTTCTCTCTGCTGCACGAGGCACAGCAGCACAAGCTAAACAGCGAGACTGCCCAACTGCCCAGAGGAGAGCAACCTAGCCAAGGGGAAAGAGGAATAAAACCCTCCTCTCTTCAGAATGATATTAGAACCATCATCCCTGCAGCCAGCTTGCTCTTCTCTTAGCAGCTGCCCAGATGTTTGGATAGAGCACAGTAGAGAAAGAGGGTTGGAGAGGATGGGCCCCTTCCTTCCCTCCCTCCCTGACACACAAGGCCTTGAGCTTACCTTTCTGGGTCATGTGGGGCAACCAGGGAGGCACTTTCAATTTACTACAGAGGCTCCCATAAAGAATAAGGTGGTTTCTGAGGTATGCAGGGCCTGAGCAGACTCAAATGAGTAACCGTGTTGGGTCTGAAGCAGTATAATAAAATCAGAGTCCAGGAGCACCTTTAAGACCAACAAAGACTTATTCAATTGAATAAATCTTTGTTGGTCTTAGTGCTACCGGACTCTGATTTTATAGGGCCTGATCAGTTATGGATGTTATACAACAAGCACAAAGCACCTTCCCTCATCTCTGCCAGCACCTGGGAGACCTGGGTTCCAGTACCGGCACTGCCATTCTCAACAGTCAGACCACCCTCACTAGGATGTTGTTGTGAGGACAAAATAAAAGAGGGAAAATGGAAGAAGCTGTTTTTGTGTTAGGAGAAAAGTGGCACATAAATATCTAATACATTATTCATGGAAAAGGCAAACACTGGTTAATATATTTTCCATTTGTTCATTCTGATTGTGTAAATACTTTGCATGCATCCTGTCAGAACAGCAGAATCTCTGCACTGAAAGCAAAAGAACTTATTCTCCCCATATTGTTTAAAATTTCCTTTGTAATTATCGCTACAGGATTGTGTCTCCTTTCTGTTCACAAACAATACAATTTGTAAACCAACAGCATAATAAGTTTACTAAACTCTATTATTAGAGAGAATGACATGGGTGACCCTGAATATCTAATTGTAACAGTTGCAAAACACTGTTCCTATAATTAACTTTAATGAGACCCAGCACTCTGTTTGCTCTGCTGAATTTGGTCTCAACCAACACCTTCATGGAAATTAAATGTATATTCCAACTCCATCCCAAGAGCATTTACATAAACGGAGGAGAAGACACAGGATAAGTTTCAGCTTTCTTATAAATGTCTCACTCACCGTTTGTCTCATACTAATATGGATAGGCTATCTACGATCAATTAACATTTTAACTTGTTTATATCCTTCCAATAAAAATCAAGTTTAACCATAACATCTGTCTGTTCTATTTCATCACATTTGAGATTGAAAGAAACATACATTCATGTAAGTAAAGTTGGGATATTTTTAACAAACAGGAAGCAAAAAAAAGAAAAAAAAAAGGGGGGGCAACACAACGCAGTAATAGTGAAACAAGCCTGAATCCAGTGGCACCCTTAAGCCTAACAAACCCTGTACTCAGAATTAAACTTTGTCTCAAGAGGTGCTGCAGGACTCAAACTTGGTCCTGCTGCTTCAGACCAACATGACTACCCACCTGCATTTACAATAATGCCGAAAAAGAGAAAAGAAATAAACAGCAGTCATTTCTGTGCAATGAGTGACAACCAAAGAGGGATTTGAAGAACAACAACTTTGTGCAGGCCACTTGTTACTGCAAACTGCTTTCCAACCCCCCTTGGCAGATAAATCTTTCCGCACAGTAATTCTAAGCATGTGAAATTGCTGAGACGGGGCTGTTGCTAGGCATGTGGCAAGGAGGAGCTCAGAAGCGGAGACATGCGGGTCTTCGGACTGCAGCCTGGGTCGCATTCCAACCAAACACCAGTCGCCCCCTTGGCTAACAGGAGAGCCTGGAAGTCATCTTTTTCTCACCCAGACAGACATCAGTAAGGCGGACAGGGGATTGTCATTAAAGAGCCCGAAGAAGAAATCCCTGGCAGGAACTTTCCCCCATGTAGCTGCTGCAGGACCCAGGGATGCCAGCCTCCAGGGGGGACCTGGGGATCCCCAAGGAAACTCCTCTCCCCAGATTGGTTCCCCTGGAGGAAAGGGCTGCTTGCGAGGGGGGGCTCTGGGTCCCTGTTCCCCCAAAGGTTAAGGGATGCCAGCCTATGTATGGGTGGGACAGGGGATCCTCAGGAAAGACGGCTCTTTTCTCCAGACTGCAGAGATCAGCTCCCACCCACCCGCTTTGGCGGGTGAACTAGGGATGCCAGCCTCCAGGTTCCAGCTGGAGGTCCCCTGAAATAATAGCTAATCTGCGGACTGCAGAGATCAGTCCCACCCCGGAGGAAAAAGCAGCTGGGGGGGCTCTCTGCGGCCTGGGCCCCGGTGAGGTTCAGGGATGCCACCCTCCAGGCAGGACCTGGGATCCCCCAGAAGGACAGCTCCCCTCTCGTCTTCTGAGGGTCAGTTCCCCTGGAGGAAGGGGCTGCTTGGGCGGGGGGGGGACACTCTGTGGCCGGGGCTCTGGTGAGGATGCCACGCTCCAGGCCGGACCCAAGGAAACTCCGGAAACGCTTTCCCTCGGCAAACTACAGATATGGGTTCCCGTGGGAGCTGCACTTTGGGGGCACGGAGCCCCGCCGCCCCCCAATCTCCAGTCGTCTCCCGGCCAGGGGTTGGCAAGGCCAGCTGCACCCGGGGCCCTCTGCTCTCCCCCGCCGCCGCCCAGCAGGACCCAGAAGCGGCCTCGAGGGAAACCCCTCCCCGGACAGGGACCCGCCGCCCGCCGCTCGCTCACCTCCGACGCCTCGTCCGCCCGCCCGGCGCCGGCGCCGCCCCCCCAGGACGTGGCCACGCCCCTCCCGGACATGGTTGCTACGCCCCGCACGACGTCAGCGCGCCCTTCAGCGAAAGGCGGGGCAAAGAGTCACGTGACGGAGGGAAGGCAGAGGGCCGAGACGGCGCCCCCTGGTGGACCCCGCGGAACACCAGCACCCCACGAGGGACCCCCAGACAGGAGGGCAAGTGGGGACCACAGGGGCGCCCCGACCCCGCGACTCATGTCGGACCAGCCTCCTCCCTTTTTCCGAGGAACTGACTCCCTTGCTACATCAGGGGAATGCCGTGGACATCGTTTATCTGGAGTTCAGTAAAGCTTTTGATAAGGTTCCACGCGATATTCTTGTTCACAAATTGGTAAAATGTGGGATGGTTCCTAATTCTGTCAGGTGGATCAATAACTGGTTGACAAATCGTACCCAGGGGGGTGTTTGTTAATGGCTCAGCATCTTCTTGGAAAAGATTGACAAGTGGAGTTCCCAAGGATCTGTCCTGGGGCCTGTGTTGTTCAACATATTTATAAATGCTTTGGATGAGGGATTGGAGGGGATACTTATTAAATTTGCAGATGATACTAAACTGGGAGGGGTAGCAAACACAACTGAAGACAGCAACAGAATACAGATGATCTTGATAGGCTCAAGAAGTGGGCTAAACTGAATAAAATGAAGTTCAATAGGGACAAATGTAAAGTTCTGCATTTAGGTAGGAAAAACCAAATACACCAATATAGGATGGGGGAGACTTGTCTTGGCAGTAGCATGTGCGAAAAGGATCTAGGAGCCTTAGTAGACCATACATTGAACATGAGTCAGCAATGTGACTCATTGGCTAAAGAGGCAAATGGGATTTTGGGCTGTATCAAACGGAGTATCGTGTCCAGATCACGGGAGGTGATGGTACCGCTTTACTCTGCTCTGGTTCGGCCTCACTTGGAGTCCTGTGTTCAGTTTTGGGCACCCCAGTTGAAGAGGGGTGTAGACAAACTGGAACGTGTCCAGAGGAGGGCAACAAAGATGGTGAGAGGTTTGGAGACCAAGACGTATGAAGAAAGGTTGGAGGAGCTTGGTCTGTTTAGCCCAGAGAGGAGACAACTAAGGGGATTTGATAACCATCTTCAAGTATTTAAAAGGGTGCCATAAGGAGGATGGAGCAGAGTTGTTCTCTCTTGTCCCAGAGGGACAGACCAGAACGAATGGGATGAAATTAATTCAAAAGAAATTCTGTCTAAACATTCAGAAGTTCCTGACAGTTAGAGCAGTTTCTCAGTGGAACAGGCTTCCGCGGGAGGTGGTGAGTTTTCCATCTTTTAAAACTTCTAAGGAGAGGCTAGATAACCATCTGATGGAGAGACTGATTCTGTGAAGGCTCAAAGGGGTGGCAGGTGACAGTGGATGAGTGATAGGGTTGTGTCCTGCATAGTGCAGAGGGCTGGACTAGATGACCCATGAGGTCCCTTCCAACTCTATAATTCTATGATTTTATGGGAGTTTATCCCCAGAATGACGCGTTGTGTGTCTTCAAGGTGCCCCCAGACTCAGACTTTGTCCTGCTGCTTCAGACCAACAGGGCAACCCCCTGAAGAAGTCCAAGGGCACACAAAATGACACTCTGTGGGTTTTCAAGGTGCAGACAAGTTGAATTGGATCTATTTTGTAGATGTGGAGTCTGTTGAGCCACATTCAAGTATCTTGCTCCACAGAACTTTACACTCCTAACCCCAAAGCTGAGCATCTCTGTGTTGTAGCACACGCACCGCACATAATTTTTTAAAAATATTGTTTTGTGTGCTTGTTTTCATTGCTACGTTGGTAAGATGGTGTTTATAACACAAGGTCCTGTCCAGGGTAGTGTGTAAGTCTGGTGCCATTAAGATATATATTAAATTCATGGTGGCCCAGATTTTTTATTGAGATGGAAACAGCAGCATTCTATTTTTCCTGTACTTGGGATAAGGTGCTATTTATTTATTTTTGGCAACTGGCCAAAAATTTAAAATCCCTACTTGGTATTATTTCACTCCATTCAATTGATTTGTGTCTTACTGCAATCACCAAGTTATTGGCATAAGCAAGCTTTCTGAATATGATTTTGGGAACATTAGAGGTATATAGATTGAAAAGGACTGGAGGGAGGAAAGAGCCCCGGGATAGACATACAGTTTGTTCTGTTCGCTACTTGACTGACCCATAACTCGTGAAGTTCACACCACATGAATCATGGAAACAGAAAAATTGCAGGAGTCTATTTGCAAAATTTTATGCATCTGTGATAGAACTAATAAACCATGAAGCAATATGAGGTAGAGAGTGATTTTTAGCATCATAGAATCATAGAATCATAGAGTTGGAAGGGGCCATACAGGCCATCTAGTCCAACCCCCTGCTCAACGCAGGATTAGCCCTAAGCATCCTAAAGCATCCAAGAAAAGTGTGTATCCAACCTTTGCTTGAAGACTTCTAGTGAGGAGGAGCTCACCACCTCCTTAGGCAGCCTATTCCACTGCTGAACTACTATGACTGTGAAAAACTTTTTCCTGATATCTAGCCTATATCGTTGTACTTGAAGTTTAAACCCATTACTGCGTGTCCTCTCCTCTGCAGCCAGCAGAAACAGCATCCTGCCCTCCTCCAAGTGACAACCTTTCAAATACTTAAAGAGGGCTATCATGTCCCCTCTCAACCTCCTTTTCTCCAGGCTGAACATTCCCAAGTCCCTCAACCTATCTTCATAGGGCTTGGTCCCTTGGCCCCAGATCATCTTCGTCGCTCTCCTCTGTACCCTTTCAATTTTATCTACGTCCTTCTTGAAGTGAGGCCTCCAGAACTGCACACAGTACTCCAGGTGTGGTCTGACCAGTGCCGTATACAATGGGACTATGACATCTTGTGATTTTGATGTGATGCCTCTGTTGATACAGCCCAAAATGGCATTTGCCTTTTTTACCGCTGCATCACACTGCCTGCTCATGTTTAGTTTACAATCCACAAGTACTCCAAGGTCTCGTTCACACACAGTGCTACCTAGAAGCGTATCCCCCATCCAGTAGGCATGCTTTTCATTTTTCTGACCCAGATGCAGAACTTTACACTTATCTTTATTAAACTGCATCTTGTTCTCATTTGCCCATTTTTCCATTGTGTTCAGATCTCGTTGAACTCTGTCTCTATCTTCCGGAGTATTTGCCAGTCCTCCCATAGAAATTACTGAGAGAATGCATTAACAAACTAGGTTAACTGTCTGTGCTGCACTTCAATCATTATCAATATAAAACCATAAAAGGAAAAATAAATCTGAATGAGCATTGATTTACACATGTTTATTACATCTCAGGAGACAATACAATGAAATATCCCAGTACAGGTGTGGCAGAAGTATGTTCCGATGAAAACACAGACAACTTCATGGTTGCTCCCAAGATTTTAAAGATATACGAAGACATTTCTATTGGTCTTTCCATTCCTTGGGGGTTACTCGTCCAATAGGAGACAAATTCCATACAATCCCAATTTGTGTTATAGCCTATAAATTACAAAATAGGAAAGAGTCAAGCACAATTGTATTTTCTAATCATGACGACTACAGAATCGTGTTACATATATTATTAGATTAGACAACTCTTGATCGATCAACTATGATAAAACACATTTCAAATGAGGACTTCCTTAATAATCCAGATAAATGGAATCACTGAACAGAGTTCCAATAAATAACAAGCCAGCGTATGAATCAGACTTAATTGTTATCTGCAACAGGTAGGGGATAACCAAAGGGCTGAAATAACTTACGTAAGCCCAAACTGCGGTACAGCACACAGCTCCACTCAGCAGAATGATGTTGCCGTATTGGTCATGAAAATCAGGTTCATGTTTGTGGTGAGCTTGTCTTGCCACTGTACGCTGGACACTACGGACTAGAGAACACAGCCAGGGGTTAACGATTTATTTTATCACACTTGCTGAAACATTTACCACTGCCTGGTGTTACCCAGGCAATTCACAAGATGTCTAAGATACAATGAAAAAGTAAAGCAATTCTAAGATATACTATAACCAAATCGGAAAATGGCAAAAGAGCAACAATCTCTCGAACTCCGTAGAGTCAAAGCCAGGCATGCAATGTTTTGATCTTTAAAACCAAAAGTCAGAACCAATCAAAATGACACAAAACAATGGCCAGCTTTTGAATCCCTAGAACTCTTTCCTGGACAAGACTGGCCACTGGGTGGGGAGTTACAAACAGATCTTTGTAACAGGGCTTATTTGCATCCCATAATACAGGGCTTGCCAAGTACTGGGTGTCAATCAATCAACATTTAATGGCATAATGTGTCAGTTAACTAGGCCACCTAGAAAATTCATTGTGTTAGCATTTTCAGCAATTATTTTATTATAATGTCTATCATGTTAATAAAAATAAATAAATTCAGGTGGTTTGCTGTGTTGGTCTGAAGCAGCAGAACAAACTTTTAGTCTAGTGGAACCCTTAAGACCAAGGAAGCCTGATCCGAGGGCTAAGCTTTCAGCGACACATGCTCCTCTGCAGATAAAGCAGGTGCCAGCAAAACCAGCAGTGGTTTTTTTGGGAGGGACAGACTCTGCACCCTGGTCTCAACAACTACTGGGGCTTTGGTGTTTCTGAGAGACACTGCAACACTCAAGGCATGAACCAGAACGTCTAGAAGAGCAACAAGACACTTTGCCACGTAGCTCTCCCCAACGCTGCTGGTGGAAGGAAAGAGGAACCCTCACGATTCACAAAATCTGAGGCTTGAATGTTTCCCTCCCTCAGGGAGCCAGCAGATGTACTTAAGTTCCTCTGTGAACCCACTCAACTTAAAAAAATACAAACTTTAATAGAAATTAACAGTGCAAGAATTATTCATTTTTTTAAAGCAGCATAAATTTAAAGAACTGCAAAAACATAAATCACTAGAATCAATGTTACAGGAAGATTTAAGCTGCCTCTTAAACTACAGAACTTTCTCGATGCCATCGGGCTAGCTATTCACTGAGCATGAACAAGACCACCAGCAGCTCCGTGGTCACAGCCAAATCTTCCAGGACCAAAGTTCTTTGCATAACAACCTTCACAATTGATTTCTCCCTCCTTCTCTGACAGAGTTGCTGACTCCAGGCTCTCCCTACACTTGGCACATTGGAAGCAGCTTTTGTACCGAAGCTTTCCAGCTCCTATTACTTTCTCTGCTACATACAGAATCACCACACCTGGAACACTTCTCTGCTCCCCAAATTCCTGGACCAATGTTGACGTGTTTGAGAAGGTGCATAATCACGCTTGACACCCAGCCTTTCCCCTCTGTTCATATTCGGGGTGCCTGTCCCTTGGCCATATCCTTTGGGACCATATATATTTACCTAACTCAAACTGCAAAAACCCTCTCCGTCATGTTGGGTAGGCTTCTCCGGCAACCACACAGAGAAAGCATCTGGGGACACTCCTCCCATCCCACCAAACTTCTTTCGCATGATAACACTACTCCGTCACAGGCACAACATTTGTTGTCCCTTCCCCAGTTTGGCATTCCAAGTATTTGCACAAAACCAGCTTCTCAGGAGTCCTGCAATTATTCCATTGGTACTAACGGTATGCATACCCCCTCAAGCAATCGTTCTGATTTCCACAAGTAGTCTTCTGAATGCCCCTTTAACAATGGCTCTGAAGAATTCTTCTGATTCTAGTTTTAATATGTAAATATCGTTGCTTCCTAAACTTTTATCTCCCTAGCTGTCTTTGGGGCAATTATAAAGACGATTTTACTTTTATCCTGTAATGGTCTTTAAATCAGTCGCTCCACCACAAACAGCATTTTTTGGAGCAGAAGGAGGACTGTGGCTCAAGAGGATTTTCGTAGTCTCAGGAGGAAGGGTGGTGAGAACTAGCTGGGCCAGGTAAGAGGAAGAGATTTAATACTTGTGCCCTTTCTGATCCTCCTATCAGCAACAAGTGGGTCATAAGATCCTAATGCTGAATAGGAGGTCAATTAGAATGGGACAAGCTTGACCAGATGGCCAGGGTAAGTGGTCACCACAGTCCATGAATGCCACATAAAACTTAAATGTCTCAACTAAAATTCAAATTACTATTGCTCTGGGAGCCACATTTTGGATCCATAATACTGAACAAAACTACAGAATTGTACTAAATGCCAGCCCATCATAGCAATGGCAGCGCATTTTCTCTCCAACTGCATTTGCTGTCTCATAGCCTTTCCTGCACGCTCCAAAGTGTACTGTCAGACTTGGCCTCACATCCTGCCAGAAATTACCAGCTAAATAAAAAATGCAGCTTTATTTCCAGACTTAGTTCAAGGTGCAGGGCCTTGTCCTTTAAAACCCTTTAAGGCTTGGGTCCTAAATACCCACTGGACCACCTCCACCTGTACCATATTACTTGAGATCAGAGACAGGCCAGCAGCATGCTCATGGTAACTGTAGTCCACAGACATTTGGAGAGCCACACTTTGGCCACCTGCCCTAGAGCATTAAACCTATCCAAGGTATATTCTAATTACAATGTAATATAGCTTACTGGTATTTCTCAGCTTTTGCCTGCTATTTGAGCCAGCAATGCTACCCGTGATGTATCTGAGAATTCACCTTCTGCAAACTGCCCATGATCAAGGAGGAGCAGGGTGTGAAAAGCCATGCCAGACGAATAACCCAGAGAGCTGCCCAAGATAAAGGCGGAAATCAGGGTTGCCAACTCCTGACCAAGCAATCCCAGAAGACTTAGAGGCAGGAGAGGGGAGGGCAGCTTAGTGGTGATGTGGTTAGACAAGTCTACCCTCTGAAGCTGTCATTTCCAATGATGCAAAATGTAGCCTGGAGACGAGCTCTAATGCAAGGACGAGGGTGGCCAAACTGGGTCTCTCCAGGGATCCATGGACTATAATTACTGTAAGCCCCCGTCAGAGCAGGAGCTCATGGTAATTGTAGTTCATGGACCTCTGAAGCACCCATTTGACCACCCCTAAGAGAGCAGCGGCTCATTGTCATTGTAGTCCTTGGGCCTCTGGAGAGCCCAGCTTGGCCCCGCATCCTCGGAGATCTCCAGGCAGGGAAGCGGCGGCAACGGCCCCCTCCCCCGCGGAACGGCCGCCCTCCCCTCCCGCAGGCCCTGCTCACCGGCGAGGCCGCAGGCGCGCCTGGCGACGGGGAACAGCATCCCTAACGGGGCCGGGCTCCGCGATCCGTCTGGCGATGTCCTTGGCGGGGGCGGGAGAGCAGAATGGCCGCCCGCCGGAAGTCGCCTCGGCGCACGCGCGCTTCGCGGGGGGCCTCTCGGGAAATGTAGTCCGCGGGCAAAGCGGGGCGCCGGCAGCCCAGCCCCGCACCCCAGCCGCGCCCCGAGCCTCGGCCCTCCCGCTCCTCCCGGCCTGCGCCGCCGCCGGCCCGGGAGACGCAGCCGGGAGCGCGGCGGGAGAGGTCCCGGGAGTGCGTCCGCTCTGCCCGACAGCTCGAAAGGCGCCCTGCGCAGATGTCGCTCCAGTGTCAGGATGGCCGAGTGGTCTAAGGCGCCAGACTCAAGGCGGATGCCTTCCTCGCAGCAGCTGGGCGTTCTGGTCTCCGCATGGAGGCGTGGGTTCGAATCCCACTTCTGACACATTTTTGCTGGGTTGAGACTAGAAGGCGCCTATAAATATATGTCCGCATACATAAATTTATAAAGTATAAAATGATTTTTATATAGATGTATAAATGTAAAATTATATAATAAGAGATTATATAAAGCTACTCATTGAATCAATGGTATGAGACAGAAAAATAGTAAAGGAAAAAATCAAGAAAAAGTGAGAACAAACTAATTTAAGGAATTTCATGAAGGCTCTGGAATGTATTGTAGCCCCCCACCGCCCTTAAAATCCTGTGCCCAGACTGGGCACAGATCTTGGCGCCAGCAGACATTTCTTGCAGTGGCACTCTTCCAAAGTTGCAATTCAGAACCAAACAGCAATTCAGATTCATAGCTGGGGGGAGGGGGGGACCTACCCAAAGAACACAAAACAATGTGCAAGCTTGCTGATTCTCCAGAACTCTTCCTCAGGCTGGATGGTACAAAACAAAAATGGATGTGGGAGAGATGTTTCAGGCCATGATTTGATAACCTTTTCTCACCAACATTCCTGTGCCTAAGGCCCACAACCAGCCACCAGGAGCAAGTGAACATGCAGAGCAATCAGAATTACACCCTTCAATGTCCATTAAAGTCAGAGATCTTAGAACTGTGTTAACTGTGACTCAATAAAATCAGAGTCCAGAGGCACCTTTTGCTGGGCTACTTCAGGCCAACATGTCTGCCCATTTAACTGTGACTATTAGTAATATATAATGTATTTTTTAATTTAATAATGTTATTTTGAATTTATAAAGAGCCTCTTGTGGTGCAGAGTGGTAAGGCAGCCGTCTGAAAGCTTTGCCCATGAGGCTGGGAGTTCAATCCCAGCAGCCGGCTCAAGGTTGACTCAGCCTTCCATCCTTCCGAGGTCGGTAAAATGAGTACCCAGCTTGCTGGGGGGTAAACGGTCATGACTGGGGAAGGCACTGGCAAACCACCCCGTATTGAGTCTGCCATGAAAACGCTAGAGGGCGTCACCCCAAGGGTCAGACATGACTCGGTGCTTGCACAGGGGATACCTTAACCTTTATTTTGAATTTAACTCTCTGGCTCCAGGACAAGGTAGCTGCCAGCTCAGTTTCTACTTGTAGAAATGTTTCACACTTTTATGGAGACAGATGGGGCCAGTTTTATTTCTCCTATATTTTTGTGAACTACAACTGAATTTGAGGGGACTGATTGGCTGTTTTAGCAAAGAATTATCATATGGCTGTGTTTGGATGTTGTGACACAGTTTATTAATTTAACAGGATTATTCCCACTGTCGTGATGGTCAGTTCATATTCTGAGGAAGAGTGCTTGCAGTCGAAAGATCATGCCTTGAATCAATCTTTGTTGGTCTTAAAGGTGCCTGACTGAACTCTGATTTTGTTTTGTTGTGCTGCTTCAGACCAACACGGCTACCCACTTGAATCTGTGTTAACTGTGTTTAGGATGTCATTTTAAACGTGGTGCCCATCAAGTCAGGTTGCTCAAAACAAGCCAGCAGTACCTTCATTGTCTAAAAAAGAAAGAAGAAAGGGCAGGGTCGGGTGTGCATATTGTTGAAAGAGTTTAAATATACAATGAGGGTTAAAGCACCAGGAGCCTTAAAATATTTTATTTATTTATTTATTTGTTTGTTTATTTATTTATTTGTAGCCCGCCACTCCCCAATGGGCTTGTGGCGGGTAACATGGTCTTAAAACCCCATTAAAACACCCCCATTAAAAGACTTAAAAACCCATAACATGGCGGATGATCTCCCAGCCTACTTCCCCATCCCAGCTAGAGGTGTTGAGAGCATGGGGCGCGTGATGTCCTTCGCATTAATACTGCATTAGTTTTATTAAGAGAAACAAACTTTGAGAGAAGGTTGGGAGAGAAAGTCCCCCAGCTGTTGTTCTGCATCCATTCCTACTCTGTGCTAACTGCACCTGTCCTCTGATGCCCCTGCAGAATATTTCTCATCATGCACATTGCAGATCTTCCCTGTTCCAATACATGTAAGTTGCAACCGGTTGCATTTTTAAAATATAGCTACAGAAGGTGGCTGATCTGAAATGTCGAAGCATGAAGGGAGAAGGAAGGAGCACATGGGCAGTGCAGTTGCATTTGCACAATCAGCGTCCTCCCGGAGAACTGCGCTCCGCGACCTGCTGCGACCCCGAGCCCCGCCCCGCCCCACCCGGACGGGCCCTTTAAGGCTGCGAAAGGCCCTGCTCGGCGAGCCCCGCCCTCGGCGTCCCGCCAGCCAATGGGATTGCAACAGCTTGCCGCTTGTCTTGTTGCGCCGGCACTTCCTGAGCCCGTCAAACACGAAAAGGGGCGGAAAGCCGAGCTTGGCTGGGCCAATCGACAGAGAGCGGAAGTGCGCCTGAGCCAATCGGGCTCCGGAGGCGCGGGGGGGGCAATGAGCGCTCGGCTGCTGCGAGCGAGCGAGTGAGCGTCGTCCCTGGGAGGGAGGCTGTCTGGATCTGCCATGGCGCCGTGGAGAGCTCTGGCGCTCGCTTGCTTGGCCTTGCTCGTGGCCTGGACGGGGCCCGGCGTCGGCGGGCAGAAGAAGAAGGAGGTGAGCGGAGCGGGAGGAGCAGAGCGCTTCCCCCAGGCGGGTGTGCCGTAGAGCATGTGCAGAGCGCTCTCCCCAGCCAGGCACCCCGTAGAGAGCACGTATAGAGCGCTTCCTTCCAGCCAGATGCACCGTAGAGTATGTGCAGAGAGCTCCTCCAACCGGCTGCGCTGTTGAGCATGTGCAAAGTGTTCCCCCAGCCAGGTGCGCCATAGAGCACACGCAGAGTGCTCCCTCCAAGCCAGGCGCACTATGGCGCATGTGCAGAGCGCTCCCCTATCCTGGTGTGCTGTAGAGCAGGGGTAGTCAACCTGTGGTCCTCCAGATGTACATGGACTACAATTCCCATGAACCCCTGCCATGAACATCTGGAGGACCACAGGTTGACTACCGCTGATGTAGTGCATGTGCAGAGTACTCCCCCCAGCCAGGTGCGCCATAGAGCATGTGCAGAACTATCCCCCAACCGGTTGTGTGTAACGCAGAAGTGTGCAACACAGAAGACACAGTTCCTAGGGTCAGATCTTTGTTTCCAAATACAAAAGAGAGAATTGGCCCACAAGCCACTTTTGAAGACTTGGTAACAAGGTTTGTGGTCCTGACCCTCAGACTGGTGGCCACTGCACTACAGTTGTCAGTTACTGCAGGAAAGAGGGGAGCAGCTCCCTCTCCCCACCCCCCCCCCCACAGTAAAAAACTTCCCAGGCCGCAAGCTTGTGGCCCGGGAAGCTTCTTACTGCGGGAGGGCGGGGAGAGGGAATCAGGGCCGGGCTGCGCGGCCGGCCGTGCGGGCGTGGCCTGCGGGCACGGCCCAATGAGTGGGTGTGGTCCGCGCGGGCGCAGCCCGATGCCCTGCCGGTCCCTAGCCTCAGAAAGGTTGGGGACCACTGGTTTACAGGTATAGAAGGAAAGGGTTGAGCTTGCTTAACCTAACAAGAGTGAGATACGGTACTAGGGCTACCTCGTAAGAATGCTTCCTGGGAGCAAGCCTCACCGAATAAAATGAGGCTTGCTTCTGTTTAGGTAGGCTTACTAGTTTTGTTTTGTCATCAAGTTGCAGTCAGTTTGCAGCGATCTGTAGGGTTTTCAAGGCGAGACAAATTCAGGGTTGCGTCTGCCTGCCTCTGTATACCAACACTTGGACTTGTTTTTTGGTCTCCCATGTAAAGACTAACCAGAGTTGACTCTGCTTCCTTCTGAGATTAGGCCAGATTGGTCTACTCTATCATCCTGGGATCTATATAACACTTTATAGAGTTGACTTGAATGGTATTAAATTGTACATTCATCGTGCATATTTTAAATTGTTAGCTGCCTTGGTGGCTCTTGTGAAAGCAGAATGGCCAGGTATAAATTTTGTGACTAAATGTAGTACCTGAGTGGCTAATTTCTCTACAGGAAATACATGAAATGCTTTTAAATGAGAATGGCTTGGAATTAACATTGTGACACCTTAGTCTCCCCAAAGACTAAGCACTGAAAGACTTGTTCAGTCCTTCACTTCCTACTTTTGTATTTTAGATGGTGCTTTCAGAAAAAGTCAACCAGCTGATGGAGTGGGCCAGCAAAAGATCTGTCATCAGACTGAACGGTGACAAATTTCGCCGCCTTATAAAAGCACCACCGAGGAACTACTCTGTGGTCGTTATGTTCACCGCTCTTCAGCCTCACAGACAATGTGTTGTTTGCAAGTACGGACTTCATTTATTTATTTATTTATCCATCCATCCATCCATCCATCCTAAGATTTTTTTGTGTTTGTGATGACTAACTGCCCACTGAAATAAAACAATTAGACCCTAAACAAATCTGATGAACTAGCAATTAATCGCTCTGATATTCCCTTTTAAAATGTTTATGATTAAAATAATTTAGTCATGTACATGGATGCTTAGGGCTGATCCTGCATTGAGCAGGGGATTGGACTAGATGGCCTGTATGGCCCCTTCCAACTCTATGATTCTATGAATTGGTCTTTGCGGTTGAAGTTACTTTGGTTGCATGGTATTAAGTCAGAATATCTCACACCTGAGGATGAAAAAAATTAGGTTGCTAACTTGACCCATAGCAATATCTGGAAACAAAAGCCATGCAATAGCTTTTATTAAGACTTTCCAAAATAACACAGTACTCTCTTTTTGATTGGCCATACTAAAAGTCCTAATGTGGCTTTGTTTTTGACATACATGTTCAAGCTTCATCGTCTCTGAGTTTTTATTAGTTGCCCAAATTGGACCTTGCTATTTTCTAATTCATCTTTACAGTTTCAAAATTTGCCAGTCTGCTCCTGGAGTGATACTTGTTCTGACAAGGATATGTAAGAATGTTCTCAAAGAGATGCAGCTTTGACATTAGTTTCCTATTGGATGATCTGATTTCCTCAAATATTACTGGTGTGGGATGTGGGATAGGAGACGGGTGTGTGGAAGAGTCATTCAGGTGACTAACATACCAACTGGGCTTCAGTAATGCGGTGAGTTAAATGCTGTTACATCAGTGGTCCCCAACCTTTTTCCGGCTGGGGACTGGTGGGGCAAGTGTCCTGCCCGCGCCGCGCGCATGCGCGGCAGGGCTGTGCATGCGCACATGTGCCATGCGCAGCCGAAATCGCGGCCGAAATTTCGATTTTGGCCGCGCATGGCGCATGTGCGCATGCACGGCCCTGCTGCGCGCTGTGGGGGCGTGACCCTGATTCCCTCTCCCCCCCTCCCGCAGTAAGAAGCTTCCTAGGCCGCAAGCTTGTGGCCCGGGGAAGTTTTTTACTGCAGGGGGGCGGGGAGAGGGAACCGCTGCCCGGCAGCCCAGCACCGGGCCGCGGACCGCAGGTTGGGGACCACTGTGTTACATGAAGAGTTGCCTTAGAAGGAACTCAAATCATAACCTGAAGATATTCCTTGTGTATTTGAGTGTCTGGGGAAATCACTGGGATTGAGTGGATTCAGTTTCTCTCCTGCAGCTGTGGCAGCCCAATGGCACAAATATATCCTGCTGCTTGGAGCCTTGGGATCAAAAGAACAGTATGGGCCTACTTTCTGAATTCTGCCTTCTGTATCTGGACTAGTGATGCTACATCCATTTGACCCGAGCAAGTACTGATTAGCATCTCCTTATGTCTTTACAGGCAAGCAGATGAAGAGTACCAGATCCTGGCAAACTCGTGGCGTTACTCAACCGCATTCACCAACAGAGTCTTCTTTGCAATGGTGGATTTTGATGAAGGTTCTGATGTATTTCAGATGGTAATACGTTTTCCGTAAAGCTTTCTGTATTACGGTGGAGCTTAGGGACAGGGACATCTGTTCCTTTTAACAAGGATTATTGACCAGTCTGAAAGAAATAACTGTAGCCTGCCTTTCACTATTGTTATCTATCCCAGATTAGTTTGTTTTATGTTATATTAGTTCAGTAGTGTCTTAGATAAGAACATAGCCCTCAGAGTTCCTACACGGAAAACAGGGTAACTCCCACCAATGTGAAAAGTGTGTTGCCGTCTCTCTGAGTTAATGTCCAGGATGTCCTCCTGATCTCAGAGGAGAAGGACCTTTCTTGGTAAGTCAGACTTTCTCAACCAGGGTTTCAAAAACGGTTTCCCAAATGGGTGAGAATTAATTAAAGTTGTTAAAACATTTTTGGGTGATATGACCAAATATGGTCATGTTGATCCACCCAACCGGCCTCAAAATGGCCAGTGATGGGCCTGGGGGTGTTTATTTATGTGATTTTATGTGATTTTTGTGTTGGGAAGGGGCATGTACACAGCTATGCTTCCCAACCATATTCTGTACGAACATGCCACTTCTGGGGTTTCTGTAAGCCTGAAGGATGTTTCAGGGCTTTCTCAACAGTAAAAAGGTTGGGAAAGGCTGTTGTAAGTAGCCAGTGTTCATTTTCTACTCTAGAGCAGTGGTCCCCAACCTGCGGGCCGCGGCCCGGCGCCGGGCCGCAAAGGCCATGGCGCCGGGCCGCGGCTCCCCTTCCCCGCCCCTCCCCCCCGCAGTAAAAACCTTCCCAGGCCGCAAGCTTGCAGCCCAGGAAGCTACTTACTGCGGGAGGGCGGGGAGAGGGAATCAGGGCCGGGCCGCGCCCGCGCGGCCCGCGGGTGCGGCCCGATCCACGGGTGCGGCCCGTGGGCGTGGCCGGGCACGGCTCGTGGGCGCGGCCCGATCCGCGGGTGCGGCCCGCGGGCGCGGCCGGGCGCGGCCGGAAGCGTGGGCGTGGCCTGCGCGGTCCCTGCGGGCGCGGCCCAATGCCCTGCCGGTCCCCAGCCTAATAAAGGTTGGGGACCACTGCTCTAGAGTATTAAGTAGCTTCACAGTTGCAGCCCAAATGAAATGGGGTGGGTGGAGGGAGGAAACAGTTTCCCCCCTTTGTAACAGAATCACTAGTGTTCATGTAAAACAGTGGGGATTGCAACACAGGCCCAAACTATTTTGTTTGCGGAGTGTAAAATGAATGTTGCCACACTAACAAGCAGCCTAATTGCCTCGATCAGTTCTGAATAATTCCAGAATTAACATTAAATACAGACTGCTTACAATTAAATCCATTTTTAATAAGCAACTGTTTTCTCCGTGGTTCTTAAAATGCAGCTAAATATGAACTCAGCCCCGACCTTCATTAACTTTCCACCGAAAGGAAAACCAAAAAGAGGAGACACGTACGAACTTCAAGTGCGTGGATTCGCTGCTGAACAGCTCGCCCGCTGGGTGGCTGATAGGACTGATGTCAATGTAAGTAAAGGCTTCCGAGAAGATTTGTCGAACATCTCTCAGACTGATGCCCAGAAGCAAAACTGTTCCCGAGCTCAGGCTTCGGCATGTCTGGCCTTATTGAGTAGATTGAGGAAGCAACGCACAAACTCTGAGAATCCAAATGCAGACTTCCAGTCATTTTAAGCATCCTTGTAAAAGATAATTATGGTATCTTTTACAAAATGCCTCTTTATTTCATGGTACGCATATGAGAGCGATATGTCAAAGCTCTATTCAGTCAAGTCTTTTAAAGAAAAACCCTTCTAGGTCTTGTATGCATGCCGAGTCAAGAGAAAGCCGATAGTGTTCAGAAGGGATTCTGCTGCCCAAGGGCTTGTGGTTGCAGTCTTCGCTCATACACATTTCTTCCTCAGAGGTCTGTGATCAAAGCCCTTCTTGACTTTCCTATGCGATTGGATCTCTTCTTGCATGATCTAAGGCTGTCTTTGTGCAAAGGCTACTGAGAACCCCCCTGAGACCCAGGACAAAGATTTTCTCCAGGCACCCCCTTGGGTCACGTAGTCCCAAACCAATCATAGGGAAAGAACACGAATTAACGTTGAGCTTTTACATTCAAAAGGACAGGCTATTCTTAGCTCATTTAAATGTGGTAAAACTAGTGTGTAAACTGCCCTTTCTTTCCACTGTTGTTTTTGAATAACAACCAAATATGCATGGAATCTTTTTGTAGTAATGTTAATCCTCTACTAGTAACTTCCAGGAAGTTTTTCAGTGAGGGATAAGGAAAAAGGGGGAGGTTTAAGCGCAGACTGACTTTATTTGTCTTCTCAGGGTGGTTGAGACCCTTTTAAAGGACCCAAAGATCCTGAACACCACTTAGCTATCATGGCTAGTATCCACTGATGAATCTGTTCTCCCAAGATTCTGTCAGCCAGCCAGTTTATTTGCATGCAGGCATTGGCCATTGCAAAATGGATTAAAATGATTAAAACATTCCATTGTCCTCTCACAAAATTGTCTAGTTCTTTTTTGAAGCCACCAGTGGCTTCATCTTTAAACAGCCCGTGGCGCCACGGGCGCCACGGACTAAATAATTCGTTAAGCCCCCTTGAGGTGGGCTTTGTCCGTGATGAGGAAGGGTCCGGGTTGGACCCTTCCTCACGACAGACAATCGGAGGGACCAATCGGCAGGCGCAAAGCGCCTGCCGATTGGTCCCTCCAATTCCCAGCCTGAGCAACTGCGAGCCGCGCGCAGCGCGGCTCGCAGTTGCTCCCGGCCTGACACGGCGAGAGGCTGCCGGGGGTTCCCTGCCTGGTGGACTGACGCAGTGAGAGGCGCGAAGCGCCTCTCGCCGCGTCAGCCCGCCGCCCGAGGGAGCCTGCCTGCCTGCTGCCCAAAGAAGCCTGCTGCCGCCGCCACCGACGACAACGCCGACTAGCCCGCCGCCGCCGTCGGTGAGTCCTAGCGCCCGCTGCATTTAGCTGCAGGGGGTTGATTACTAGTCATGTCATAATGGGCTGTCATCATGTCTCAGGCAGTGAATCCCACAAGTCAATTGCATGTTGTGTGAAGAAGTCTTATTTTGCTGGACTTCAGGCTGGGGATCATCCGCTTTTTTGGGTGCCCACAAATTCTCATACTTTGGGACAGGAAGGAAAGTTCTCTCACCTTTCACCACCCCTACATAAGATTCCTCTGGGGGACCCCCAGTCCTACTTTCAGCAGCCACGCTCGGTGGTGGAACCTTTGTAGGCTGCCTAGAAACATAAAACTATATAGAGTTGTGGAAGGAAAACAGGCAAACCATGACTGCATTTGGACCGATCCATGTGTTTTTCTAACCTGTTGGTGCTAAAAGGACTTTGAAATGGGAAGGTGAGAGCCACTTTAAAGTGCAAACTGTGCTGGGCTGTTTCAGATCCGTGTGATAAGGCCTCCCAACTATGCCGGGCCTTTGATGCTCGGCCTGCTGCTGGCTGTGATTGGTGGCCTGGTTTACTTGAGAAGAAGCAACCTGGATTTTCTGTATAATAAAACCGGCTGGTCTTTTGTCGCATTGGTAAGCAGACCAACTTCAAAGTCTCTCAAACTTATGATAAAAATGCTCTGCTCCCTTATGGGTTTTCTTATCTGAGAGTAAAATTGCTTCTTCTAATGGGTTCAAGAGAAGAAGAAGATTGTGTTTATTTTATTTAGCTGCTAAGTCCCAGCTAACTGAGCGTGACTGCTTCAAGGGGTTTTCAAAGCAAGAGATGTCTGGAGGTGGTTTGCCATTCCCTGTCTCCACAAAACAACCCTGGACTACCTTTGTGGTCTCCCCTCCAAATACTAACCAGGGCCGATTCCGCGTACCTTCTGAGATTTGATGAAATTGGGATAGCCTGGGACATTTGAAGTCAATGGTGGTATAAACCTATAGACAAAAGTCTTCTGGACACGTGTAGGATTATATAATACGTGATCACTTCAGGCTAATGTGAATTGTGGCAAACTGGCTTGTTCATTATAAAACTAGTTTGGAAGCTCAAAATATCTCTGAAAGCTAAAACTTCTGAAAAGTGGCGCAAGAGACTGATGGCCTTGGTTGGAGCTCTCTTCTGCAAGATATTCTCCTTCCCCTTCTGTCACCGTCTTCCACTAGTGGGTGAAGACTTGTTTCCCTGATTGATCCTCCTTCCTACCCCATGTTTAAGCTATTGTGTTTCTAGTATATATTTTAGTTGTTGTTTTAGTTGTCCTCATGATGCTTGCTTTAACTGTTAGTCACCTTGGTGGCCAGGGGGAAGGAAGGAAGTACAAATGGTATACAAACTTTGTAAACAATTCTTATAGCAGGCATTGTTTTGAAGTCAGCTGTCATCAGTTTTGCTTTAAGGCGGTGTGGTTCTGTGCGATGTTCATTCGTGTTCACTGCTTCATAATTTGTCGGTTTCCAGTGTTTTGTTCTAGCGATGACATCAGGCCAGATGTGGAATCACATCCGAGGACCCCCGTACGCTCATAAGAATCCTCATAATGGTCAAGTGGTAAGTCTTTAGCAAAGTGAAAAATATCTGTGTGACATAGTTCCTGAGGGGCAGTTGTGATCTGATAGTTGCTGTCATCTTTGATGTCTCTTCTTTTTTTTTTTAAGTTTAGCATTTACAGTCTTCAGGCCACTGTTTTGTTGACACAATCTAGATAAACACCATTAATAAACATAATTAGTTTTAAGTGAGGGCCAAACTTACTTTGTTGCCCAATGTCAGGATATGTCTGTGCTTAGCTGCAGGAGTCCATCCTTTTCACTGATCTAGGGCCGAGTGTAATCTTTCCTTTCCCACCATTTATTCGTGTTACGCTCTTCAAGCTGCTTTTCTTCTTCAAAAAAAGAATGGTCACATCTGCATAACTTTTTAAAATGTTTCCCTTGCAGAACTATATCCATGGGAGCAGTCAAGCACAGTTTGTGGCTGAAACGCACATTGTCCTTTTGTTTAGTATCCTTACTAATGAGAATCATGCCCAGCTTTAACATTTTATTTATCTTTTTCGTTTACACTCCACCTTTCTCCTCCGTGGGGACCCAACACAGCTCATGTCCTCCATTTTATACTCACAGCAACTCTCTGAAGCAGGTGGAGCTGAGAGGGTATGACGGGCCCTAAGTAACCCAGTGTGTTTCCATGGCAGAGGGCAGATCCAGACCTTGTGCCTCTCAGATCCTAGTCTGACACTCTCAGCATTAGTCCACACTGTCTCACAAAGCCTTCCCAACGTTCTCTTGCAAGGATGGCCCTCCTGGATCTTTTAACGGCTTGCATTGGTGATTGGAAACTGGGAAAAGGTGTTGTTACGATGACCGCTGTGCCTTGTACTGTGTCCTTTTCCATCTTGGTGTCTCTTTTTTGTAACCTGAGGACCAACACAACTACATTTAAATCCATCCATTCTGAGAAGCAATTCTGCTAAGTTTTTGGGTGTTGTTTATCATTCCGCTAACTCTCAGCCAGGACAAAACTCGTAATCTTTCCTAGCTGAGCTGTTCTGTTAAGAACTGGAGAGCAAATGTGTTCTTGTTTAGTGTGTCCAAATTGGCTTGCCATGGTTCAGCCTTAAGCAGCTTTTCTCAGACGCCGGCGTGACGCTTGGCATGGTGCTCTTGCATGAAGCTGCGACCTCCGACATGGAAGTGGGAAAACGGAAACGTAAGTACGGGTTTAACCGCAGCCTCTCCTAATCGGGCACCCATTGCCGGTGATGCGTCTGACGTGTTTCTGGTGGTGGTTAAAGTGGCCATACCGTGTTAGCTATGGGATGCCACTGTGTGAGCGCAGGGGAAGCTGCTTCGGAGAGTTTATCCACTTGGGGAAACAGCTTTAATGTAATAACCGTGGGGTTTGCCATGGCCTGCCTTTCCACGGCAGCCTCCTCCTTTCCAGGTTGGTGCCCATCCCAAGTACTAAGCATTAGGATGCTTCTGCTGCTTCAGCGATCACTGAAGCCCGAAGTGGCCAGTGCTGCAGAGGGGCAGCACTGGTGGCGGTGTGCCAGCTGGTGCCCCTCCCTTCCACGCTGCAACGCTGGCTGCTTCGGGCTTCAGTGATCGCCGAAGTAGCCAAAATGTGCTGGAGTGCACAACCCTACTAACTATGGCCGACCCCACTTAGCTTCCAAGCTCTGATGACAGCAGGCCAGTCATGGCTGTTGAGGTTGCCCAGACAGGGTTGGGTCGTTAAGCATTCCCTCCCACCCCCTCAACTCTACCTTGCATGAAATGGATTTGTTAGGCTTACCTTCTTCTGTGTAAACTTGTACAGTGATGTCGGTGGCTGGCATTGGCCTGGTGGTGTTGTTCTTCAGTTGGCTGCTTTCCATATTCAGGTCGAAATACCATGGCTATCCATACAGGTATGCCTATTTCATTGGTTTTTGATATCCTTTTTGCATCCATTGAAAAATAATTTTCTAGTTGCTTCAAATATGGTATTTGAAGTCCCCGAAGACATTATGTTCTGTTGTCAAAGACATGGAGTTTCATTGTTCTGAATCCTGCTTGGAGCAGACTTCTTATTCAGGGTTAAGATGTGAGAAGCACTTGACAACAGGTGAGAGAGAGAACAGATAGAAAAACCAAGGTGGACAAACTGCTTGAGCATTTTATACAGTAGGTGTCTAAAAACATGTAATAAATGGAGAAATGAAAAACTGAGGATTGTATGCCATGTACATGGTTTGAGGGCCCAAACTACAAGCTTTGTGTGTGTGCATGTGCCCAAATTTTCAAGAGCTTCACACTCAGATGTTTTCACAAAAGTTTTAACATTTTATTTCAGCCCCCAAACTTGTTTTTGGAATGTGTGAATCCCAAGAACAGTTTGAAGGCTCTGAAAAGCTTCCAAAAAGGTTAATGCATACACTAACACTCTTGCACAGCCACTCAAATCATTTAAAATCCAGAGACGTCATTGCATGCTGGTCTCCTGGGTTTTGGGGCCTGGTTAGCCTCATATGGCAACTGCTGACAGTTCTCAGGTGTCAGCCAGGGATCCTTTCACAACCTTTTTATCTGCAATCCTGTAAACAGGAGAGGGAGGGAACCATACTTTGGAACGTTCTGCTTTCCAGGCAGGCCTTTCTCAGCTATGACTTCTTTCCAAAAGAGGAATACTAGACAAATGTTCTTTTGTCTCTAATTTTAAGGCCCTGTTGACGACTGAATCATGTTCTCTTCCATGCTCTCCCTGAGCAGCCCACTGGTCAAATAGGTGGATGTTGCCTGCCAACTCAGTAGTGCTCTACATTTTTAACACAGGAGGGGGAAAAACACTTTTGTAAAGGCACAAAAGTTAGCCCATTTTAGGGAGAAGCACGGCAGGAAATATGTTTTGCATGCTAAATGAAGACCCAAAGAAGGAGCAGTGAGAGTATCCCCACTTGTGCTCTGATGTTACGTCCTGGCTGGAGATGGCGGACAACAGAAACATTTACCCCATCACTATCCTGGGGACAAGAACAGGGCACTTTTGCAGTAATCTGTAGAATCATAGAATCATAGAGTTGGAAGGGGCCATACAGGCCATCTAGTCCAACCCCCTGCTCAATGCAGGATTAGCCCTAAGCATCCTAAAGCATCCAAGAAAAGTGTGTATCCAACCTTTGCTTGAAGACTGCCAGTGAGGGGGAGCTCACCACCTCCTTAGGCAGCCTATTCCACTGCTGAACTACTCTGACTGTGAAAAATTTTTCCTGATATCTAGCCTATATCGTTGTACTTGAAGTTTAAACCCATTACTGCATGTCCTCTCCTCTGCAGCCAACGGGAACAGCATCGTGCCCTCCTCCAAGTGACAACCTTTCAAATACTTAAAGAGGGTTATCATGTCCCCTCTCAACCTCCTTTTCTCCAGGCTGAACATTCCCAAGTCCCTCAACCTATCTTCATAGGGCTTGGTCCCTTGGCCCCAGATCATCCTCGTCGCTCTCCTCTGTACCCTTTGAATTTTATCTACGTCCTTCTTGAAGTGAGGCCTCCAGAACTGCACACAGTACTCCAAGTGTGGTCTGACCAGTGCCATATACAATGGGACTATGACATCTTGTGATTTTGATGTGATGCCTCTGTTGATACAGCCCAAAATGGCATTTGCCTTTTTTACCGCTGCATCACACTGCCTGCTCATGTTTAGTTTACAATCCAGAAGTACCCCAAGGTCTCGTTCACACACAGTGTTACCTAGAAGCGTATCCCCCATCCAGTAGGCATGCTTTTCATTTTTCTGACCCAGATGCAGAACTTTACACTTATCTTTATTAAATTGCATCTGGTTCTCATTTGCCCATTTTTCCATTGTGTTCAGATCTCGTATCTTCCGGAGTATTTGCCAGTCCTCCCAATTTGGTGTCATCTGCAAACTTGATGAGTAGTCCCTCCACCCCCTCATCTAGATCATTAATAAATATGTTAAAAAGTACCGGGCCAAGCACCGAGCCCTGAGGTACCCCGCTACTCACCTCTCTCCAGTCTGATGAAACACCATTGACAACAACTCTTTGAGTGCAGTTCTTTAACCAATTCCCTATCCACCTGACTATCTGAAAATCCAGATTGCAGTCCTTCCATTTATCCATCAGAACATCATGGGGAACCTTGTCAAATGCTTTAATAAAATCCAAGTAAATGACATCAACTGAATTTCCCCGATCCAGCAAACCTGTTACTTGGTCAAAAAAGGAAACCAGGTTGGTCTGGCAGGACCTGTTGGAGACAAATCCATGCTGACTTCCTTGGATCACCAAATTGTCCTCCAGATGTTTGCAGATCGCTCCCTTTAATATCTGCTCCATTATCTTCCCCACAACAGAGATCAGACTCACTGGTCTGTAGTTTCCCGGGTCATCCTTCCTCCCTGTCTTGTTGCACCTGCTTGCATTCCTTGATATTGTTCTCTGGAATGCTTTTAGTAATGCTGGCAGAAACTTAGCTGTGGAATACTCTGATATCCATTCCTCTGAAATCAGCAAGTGTATAATGTTTCCTTTCAGGGTAAAGGAGGAAGACTGCTTATTTAGATTTGGCGTTAACCTGGAAAAAAACACAACGTATCTTTTGTTTTTCAGCTTCTTACTGAGTTAAAGAACGTAACAACCCGGCTCTTTGCACAGAGTGGGATTGAAGCTTTCAGTGTATGTGGTTCATGCCTACCTCTCTTGGAAGGAACAAGATGGTTGTACGCCAAACCAAAGATGCCTAGTGCCTTGACACAACAAGCAGTTTGCCCTCATGCTTATGGGGGAGTGTTAACATGGATGCTCTGTTTACTTTTTCATGTCTAGCATAATTAGGATCTTAGATGCTGGGCTTCATTTGTGATCAGTCAAAAGCAGGGGTAGTCAAACTGCGGTCCTCCAGATGTCCATGGACTACAATTCCCAGGAGCCCCTGCCAGCATTCTCTGGCAGGGGCTCCTGGGAATTGTAGTTCATGGACATCTGGAGGACTGCAGTTTGACTACCTCTGGTCAAAAGCAATGAAACAGGTCACAATGCAAAGACCCCTCCCCACCCCCACCCCGGCAAACCTTTTTGCTCCATTTTGTGCACTCTTTGGTGGCATCATAGGGCATTTCCTAGGTCCCCCTGAAATTGGAGTGTGGTTTGTAGGGTGCTGGCTGAGTGTGTGTGTGTGTGGGGGGGGTGTCTCAGAAATACTTGTGTCTAGTCTGCCATGTGCCCTTTGGTGGCTCTTAATTTTTCAAAAGGCCGTTTTCCCAGTGCCTGGTTGGATTTCTCTTTTAGCCAAATGATCATTCCTCTTGTGGAGGAGTCCATAAACTATGTCTTGCCTTCAAACCTAAGGTATTCTGTCCTCCAGCTACTGAAATGGAAGGCGGGTGCAGTTCTGCTGTCTTTCTACACTAGGATGTAAAGAGGCAGGCAAGCCTTTGCTGAGAAAGCAGCATGTCATTAAAAGTGGCATTCTTGAAAGCATCTTGAATGGATTCACTCATAGTGTTAAGACTTTTCCCTCTTAAAGTAGAGGGACTTAGATGGCCATCCTTGCTGATCTGTCCCGCCAGTCTGCTTGAGAAAACTCTTCCAGAATGGCAGCACATCCCTTCCTGCAAGCTCAGTTCTCATGGCTCCAGAAAGTCAAAACTGTTTTGTGTTCCTGCAACTCCTGCAAATACTTCCTTCCTTGTGGGGGTATTGTACAATTTATGGTTTAATCATTGGGCTTTGAAACATGGCCTGGATCCATGTTCCTCGTGTCTGGAAGCATACTGAACATACTCTGATCCTTGATATGGTCAGATTTGTTTATATGTTCAGTCCCCTCTCTTCCACCATGAATGATTGTCCCTATGATAGCTGAATGTACCATCAGTCTGTTCAGTGCCATGCACAAGGGTCTGATCCAGCAGCTGGTTGCTGTTCCTGCTGCTCCCAGTGCTAGATGCTGGATTTTGGGGTTGTTTTTTTTACTCCCACATAGCTTCCCTTTGGGCATTTTGGGATATGTCCACATTGGTGTGTTTCATTGCTTCCATGCCTTTGTTTGACTGGGGGATAATCTTGAAGTCCTAAATCTGTGCATCTCACATTCAGGATCCATGCTGAGTAGAAAACCTGCCAGTTTTCTACTGCTGTGAACTTTAAACAGTGCCTGTTTCTAAATGCAGAGAAAAGTGTTTGGAGTGGGAGCTCCTGAGATCTATGGCTTATCTTATTTTGAGATCAGAAGCCCAGTGGGGCAGCTGGAGTCTCCTGCTTAAGCTGTTTTTTGTGTGTTTTCCTCTGGTGCGAATTAGGATCCAGAACACATATTTCTTCAGCTTGTCTCACTCAAGGTGCTTTGCTTGGTTTTCATATTGGTGCACAGGTTAGAAAAATTAGAAAATTTTCAAGGATTGTAGGGACTGCATTTAATGCAGAAAGCCAGCAGCTTAGCTTGATAACTGTCTCCTTGCATTGCAGGGTAATAGTTGAAGGGCAGGGAGGGGAGCACCTTGCTTGCTAACATTGAGGCATCACTGCTACTGCTGTGCTTATCTCTTATGCAAGTTTGCTGTGTTTAATTACACATTTGAAGTGCCTTAACACAGTCTGGTTTGGGTATTAACCAATGTTTCAAAAGATGTATTTGTACCATTAAATGCATCAGTTGTAGCATGGACATTGAAATGACCAATTTAGGATTTTGGACAACATTCAATAAATACTTTACAATCTTCTCTGTGCTGCCCTCTTTCCCACCCCCCAAGTGGAACTTGTATGGGAGGGCAACTCTTCTTGCTGGGAAACTCCTGTAGACCTAAAGTCCCCTCAGAAGCACACTGATAATCAGCTGGCAGCATCCTGGGAACGTCTATCTTGCTGCAGTGCTAGACCAATAACAAAGCACCAGGGTGTGGCACCTGGGCAATCTAGCATGCAGGGCAGAGTCGAAGGGAAATATCCAAATATAGTGCAAAAGAGAAAAAAGTCTTGATGAAAAGGTTTCGTACAAAACTGAATAAAAAAGGGGGAGGAAAGGGCAAAACAAAACACACAGGGAAAAAGCACACAGTAATACAGCACACCGACTCACAGATTTAAAGAACAATATGGCTAGGCTGTAGCAGGTTCATAGAATCATAGAGGTGGAAGGGATCTCCAGGGTCATCTAGCCCAACCCCCTGCACAATGCAGGAACTCACAACTACCTGCTGACCTGCAGGGACCCTAATTTCATGCCCAAGTGATCTCCAGAATCCAGCCTGGCCTGGAGGAAATTCACCTACCATTCCACAGAGGCAATCAACAATTCTCTGGGCATGAAAGGAAGAGCCACAAGAGGCAAACACTGACACATCCCTTCCTGCCCACCCACTCACAATCCGAGTTCATAAAATCAGCATTTCAGTCAGCTGACTGTCTAGCCTCTAGTTAAAAACTTCAGAGCATGTGTTCTTCAGAGAATGTGCAGAGTTCCTTATGGCTGTGGTCCCCAACCTGCGGTCCGCGGCCCGGTGCCGGGCCGCAAAGGCCAGGGCGCCGGGCTGCGGTTCCCTCTCCCCACCCCCCCCCGCAGTAAAAAACTTTCCCGGGCCGCAAGCTTACGGCCCGGGAAGCTTCTTACTGCGGGAGGGGGAGAGGGAATCAGGGCTGCACCGCGCATGTGCGCGGCCGAAATCGGGCATGTGCGAAAGTGCCGCGCATGCGATTTCAGCCGCACAGGCACGCTGCGCGGGCGGGGCACTTGCCGTGCCGGTCCCCAGCCGGAAAAAGGTTGGGGACCACTGCCTTATGGTACCAAAGTATGGAAGAGTCATTAACCTCCCGTGGACCTCCATTTCTGCTGAAGACAGAAGCGAAAATCCCAAATGTCCTGATACTTATGATGAAAAGAATTGGACCTAAGCCACTCTCCTCTCTGAAAGTGATGAGCTGATTTTGTTAGTCTTGTGCAAATTGCAGGCCCTGATATCAGTGGCTGTTGCTGACATCAGAGCACACACTTTTGCGCTGAAATCACCTGCTAAAATTATTTGTCTGGGAAAACTTTTGTTCCAGTTCTTCCATATATGTGATAAGTACATACACACATACTCCTGGGAATGGTAGAGAACAGGAAGGCCTGGAGGATCATTGTCCATGGGGTTGCGATGGGTCGGACATGAATTTGCAACACCAATACACACAAATACAGGTTTGATTGCATGATGTGTCCAAAGTGCCGTAATATCTTGTCTTCTAATGACATAGTTGGTTTGTTCCTCTCCAAACGATCTTGTTGATAACTTTGGCTGTCCATGGTATTCACAGCATTCGTCTCCAACAGCATAATTCAAAAGCATCTATTCTCCTGTCTTCCTTCTTCAGATTGCACATTTTCATTGGTCCAATAACACTTTGCCACCACTGGACTGACTCAGGGCAACTGTAGTAGAGGTACTTCTCTTACAAAATGGTATTGTTGTAAGGCTTGCTTTTTGAACAATCTTCTGGGAACAGCCTCTTCTCAGAGGTTCCACCTTGAGAACAGAACATACAAACATTTCAGTTAATAGGCAACAGCAACAGAATTTAGAAACAAGATACTGTAATGATTGGGAAGAAGGAAACTGGGAGATTGGGGCAGTGGGGCTGCTGATAGATATGGATCAGTACTGTAGGATACCTCCATCACTGTGTTCAACTGAAAGCCTGGTGGAAGAACTCTGTTTTGCAGGCCCTATAGAACTGTTTTAGTTCAGTTAGGGTCCTGGACTCATTGGGGAGCTTGTTCCACCTGGTTGGGGCCATGGTGGAAAAGGCCGTGGCTCTTGTTGAACCCAGGCAGGTATCCTTGGGGCCAGGGTTCACCAATCTGTTAGAGTAGATGGAGCATACCACTCTTCAGGGCATATGGGCAAGGAGACGGTCCTGGAGGTTTGAAGGACACAGGCAGCGTATGGCCTTGAAGATGAGTACCAGAAAAACATGACCTGGCAGTCAACTGGAAGCCAATGCAGCTGCTGAAGAATCGGGATCATGTGAGTTCCCCATGGTATTCAGGTAAGGATGCAAGCGGCTGCACTGTGTTGTAATTTCTGGAGCAGGGATAAGGGAAGGAGCATGCAGTGCAAGTAACAGTAATCCCACATAGAGGTGACTGTGGCAAGGTGTCTTATGTCTGGAGAAGCATGCCTGCCCAAAACCCTTCTCTCTTGAACAAAACGAAGCGGGCCCTCCAGATGCCCCTGCTGGAGCCACACTTTGCCCTCACAGCCAATGGGAAAAGCTCTCCTAGCCGCTCTCCACAGCGACCTCCCACCGGATAACCACTCATTTCCACCATTTCCCACCATACCCAGACAGCCTCTTTCCTCCAACCGGATGACGTCATCCGACGGCGAGCGTGACGCGGGGAGACGCCACGCCGCCCCCACCAACCCGAACGGCCGACCAAAGGGGGAGGGGCCAAGGCCCCCTAGCAACCCGGCGGGCCGGCTTGGGCCAATGGAAAAAAAGACCGGCGCGTCCGCCAGCCAATCGGGTCGCGGGAGTGGGGGAAGAAGGCGGCAAAAGGCGGGTCTTCTTCGTCCTGTTGCCGACAAGATGGCGGCGGCGATGGCTGCTCCAACGGCTTTGTTTCCCTTCAGCGCCTGAAGCCCGGGCCTCCCCAGCCTCGCCCGGCTGCCATCGGTGGAGACATGACCGCGGAGCCCGCGAGGTAGGCGCCACCCGCCATGCCTGGGTTGGCGGGCGGGCAGGCAGGCGGGCGGGCGGGCGGGAGGGAGGGAGGGAGGGCGGCGTCTCCTCCTCCCCCCCTCGCAGGCGGGGCGCGCCCCTCCCCCCGATCCCCCGCGTAGAAAGGTCCGCCGGCGGCTGAGGCTCCCCTCCCCCTCTTCCCTGAGCCGCGGCGCCTCAGGGGTGGGGATGGGCGGCTGCGCCTCCCCCTTCGCCCCCGCTGCTGCGCATGCCCGATGGAATCGCGCCGCTGAGACTATTTTTCCCGCCTCTCTGCTGCGCCCCCTGGTGGAAGGAGCGGCTCTCGTGCGGCAAGCGGCCGGCCCCGCCCCTCCACCACGTGACCGCCTGGCTGCTGCCCTCCCGCCCGTAGCACCACGTGCTCCTGTTTCCGCGCTCGACGCCGCCTCCTCGGCGTGGTCCAGGGTCGCAGGGAGGCGGGGGAGCCGCTTCCCGGCTGGTGGTCCTGAGATCTGCCCCGGTGTTGGGTGCTTTTGTTGGGCTGCATGATGATGACTTGGAGAAGAGTCCAGGGTTCTGGTTTCTGCGGGCCTGTCGTCTTGCCGTGGGAGAGGCACGCCATGATTTTGGACGGGTTTTCCCAGAATTGGAGAATATTGTTTTCATGTTTTCCAAGGAAGTCCTTTAAGAACTTCTACTGTCTGCCATCTTTCCTGAGTTGCACACCTTCCTGCCCCCAGAATCTCCTTGCTTCGAAGAATAAACCTTTTTGGAGAGTTTGACAAGTCAAGGGTTGCCTTGTTAACTTTTAGAAGTCCATCTGGAAAATAAATAGCATTCATAGAATTGCAAGGGGTGTTTCAAAGCAGAGTTTCCTTAGGTAAAACGTAAAAGCTTTATCTTAAATTGTTTCTAGATGTCAGTGGCTCTCAGGTTATAGTGGATAGGTAGGTGGATTTACTAAGCTTCATGTTTGCTGGATTTTAGGTACCTGAGGTCAGTTTATTTATTTATTTATCATACTTCTATACCGCCCTCCCCGGAGGCTTTGAAAGGTAAGTACCATTAAATGTTGCTAGTTTGCAGAGACCAAAAACAAAACTGGTTGAATTACTGCTATAATGAGGTACTTTTTGTAGGCAGGTTTCTCTTGACATCCCAGAACCCTGATATAATTGAAGCAGTTGCAAAGTTTTTATGTCTTGCCATGAGAAATCGTGAATGTATCATTAAAGCATGATCTTTGCCTTTGTTTTCACTAGCAGTGGATCCTTTTACACTTTCGTTCCTTATATTGTCCTTATGTATGCCATTAAAGGCTTGTTGTTGGTATGTGCGTGCATTCTGGTTTTGTGCACCTTTGCTCAGAATTTAGTGTCACTGAGTTTTGGGGGACAAATGGGCATGATCCAAAATCCACCATAAACCTTCCCCAGTTTGTGGTCCCCAAACTTTTCATGGACTTTGGTTTGGGGTTCAACTGGAAGCTATTTTACGCTGATAGGTCGATGAGGGCAAATGACTTGCAATCTGGTTAAAACATACGGAAACCCTTTCAGGACACTAGTTAACATCCCTTGCTTTCAGAGGGAGGTATGGAAACTCGTGTGCTGAGATGGCTCAGCACACCCAAAACTCTGCACAGTCATGTATTTGGAGGGGTGTGCTGGGATGGTGGTGTGGGCCCACCACACTCCATGCCCATCATGTGGAGAGAGAACTGTTTGGTGGAAAACCCTTATAGGGTTCCTTGCACTCCTATGTGAGAAGCTATACAGACTGGGGGGTTGAGTTATAGGGGTGGGCTTTAAGATCACCCCAAATGGATCTGGAATTTTTAAGTCTCTGCCTACTCCTACTCATGAGTGCCCTGACCAGGAATGCCTCAGCTAATTCCATCATCAAATCTCAGAAATGAAGTATGAGTGACACTGATTAATATTTGTATATGAGACTGCCAAGGAAAACAAGGTTTCTGTGCAGAGGCAGGCAATGGCACAGCACCTCTGAAGTCTTTTGCCTTGGAAGCCTTTTCCAAGCTTTTGACCATGGAGGCACTGTTGAAATATTTTTCAGGCTTTGAGGCAGTGATCCCCAACCTTTTTTTGGCTGGGGGCCGGTAGGGCAACTGCCCCGCCCGCGCATGTGCGGCCGTGCCCGCGCATGTGCTGCCGAAATCGCGCGTGCGCAGCAATTCCGCACGTGCGCGAAAGTGCCGCGCATGCATGATTTTGGCCACGCATGCGCAATGCGCGACGCGGCCCTGATTCCATCTCCCCTCCCCCCCCCAGCAGTAAGAAGCTTCCCGGGCCACAAGCTTGCGGCCTGGGAAGTTTTTTACTGCGGGGGGGCGGGGAGAGGGAACCGTGGCCCGGCGCCATGGCCTTTGCGGCCCGGCACCGGGCCACGGACCACAGGTTGGGGACCACTGCTTTGAGGGACTGGGACTGGAGTTCCCCTAGTGGCTGGTTGCCAATCTGAAAGTGCAAGCTATATACTGCAAGACCTCTGTTGGTTCTATGGGGCACCCACAACCTGGCCCTTCTGTAGGAGACCAATCTGTAAATTTGAGTGAAGGACTGCCAGCTGGCATGTCTCCTGAAATGTTTAACTTTATGATAAGGTATATGTTAGGAAATGAAATGAATACTATTTGTCACAGGGGTCTGTCTTGAATGTACCAGCATTATCTTTACCTCCTATGATGATGCATCCTCCTGTTACATATTATTCCCCACCTCCTTCTGTTCATTATGAACGGGTTTCTCATTCTATTTCTACCAAGGTGGCTAGAAAGAGATGTTATAATACACCTATGTCCTCAGGATCTTCTGTGAGTGATCCAGAAGAAGGTTGCTTTTTAATGGATGAGGAAGCACTGGTGGAAGATAATCAGGTTCCTGAGCCACCTCAGATTTCTTAAGTAGGAGGATTTGCAAGACTTAATACAAAAATGTATTAGTCAGCCTTATTCAACCAAGGGTGACTGAGGCTCCACCAGAAAAATATTAAATTCAGGGTAAAAGGTAAAGAAGTATCCCCCCCCCCCATGGAGGCGGTACAAAAGGTGTTTCACATTCCTTAGCTTTTTGAGAAAAAGATAAAAGCAGAAACGAAGAAATCTTAGGCTAACAAGCAGTTTCCAGCATTTATTAAGAAAATCTACAAACTCTCAGACCATGCTGAAGAGTTTCTGCAAACAACCTTGGTTGATGTGCCAGTCACAGCCTTACAATCAGAGGGTCTAGTTCCTCAGGATGGTGAAGGTCACATTAGAGACCAGATGGATAAGAAGGCAAATCTTTCCCTTAAGGCATGTGAAGCCATGGCTATGGGCATCAGAGCAACTATCACTGTTTCCACCACGGCCAGGCCTTCCATAGTCTGGACTAGAAAGTTGGTAAGCTTGATTCCTGAAGCAGATAAGAAGTCCATTAAGGGTGTATCCTGGCTCCTTAAGGCAGTTTGTTTTTTAGCAAACACTACCTTGGATGAATGAGCCTCTTGTGGCGCAGAGTGGTAAGGCAGCCGTCTGACAGCTTTGCCCATGAGGCTGGGAGTTCAATCCCAGCAGCCGGCTCAAGGTTGACTCAGCCTTCCATCCTTCCGAGGTCGGTAAAATGAGTACCCAGCTTGCTTGCTGGGGGGTAAGCGGTAATGACTGGGGAAGGCACTGGCAAACCACCCCGTATTGAGTCTGCCAAGAAAACGCTGGAGGGCGTCACCCCAAGGGTCAGACATGACTCGGTGCTTGCACAGGGGAGACCTTTACCTTTACCTTACCTTGGATGCGATTATTCTGCAGCTCTGGGGGCTGGCGTCTGGCATCTGCTAGATGGTTTCCTTGGTTGAGAGCCTGGCCCGCAGACAATCATTCCAAACCATTGTTATTGCTTATCCCTTTCAGGGAGATAAGTTTGCCAAAGCCCTGAGTATAATTTTGATTGAAACTAGAGATAAGCAAATGATGCCAAGGTTTGTGAGGAGCAATAATGATAGAAAGTTTCAAGGCTTTTCTTTCAGATCGCACTGCCAAGATACCAGAAGAACAGGAGGGGTTCCTGGGGAAATAGTGTTCCTTTCGCTAAGGAAGATACTCCCATTATAAAAGACAAGAGAAGTCTCACAGGGACCTCTCTCAAAATAAAGCATGACTCACCAGAGAATGAAGAGATTCCAGTAGGGGGTCATTGTTCCCTCACAGGTGGTTAAATTGGCAGTCTGAGAAATGGACTGCAGAAATAATTCAAATTGGGTACAAAGTAGAGTTTTTTTGTAATTCCTCCCACCAAATTTTTGGTGTCCCCACTAAGCACAATTCATCTCAAGAGAGATGGTCTTTTAAAAGCAGTTCAAAATTTATTAAACATATATAAGGTAAATACAAACAGTTCCAACAGAGAAGCAGAAAAAATTATACTCAGTTCTGTTCATAGTGCCAAAACCAAATGGGGATTGGCATCTAATTCTAGATCTGAAATTAATTAATCAGTTCATTAGGTTAAAAAGGTTCCACATGGAGACGCTAAGGTCGATAGCAGAAGCGTTCAACCCAGAGGAATTCCTAACTTCCCTAGATCTCAGGGAAGCATACCTACATGTGCCAATATTTCCAGGGTGCAGACAGTTTCGACAGTTTTGTGCGGGGGATTCCCATTACCAATTTCAAGTGTTCTCTTTTGGCCTCAGAGCTGCCCCTTGAGTATTCAGCAAACTGATGATGATTCAAATTGTGGCGCTGCGCTAGTTAGACTATGCCTTGATCCAGGCATCATCAGCAGAGGAATCAGCATCACACACAGAAAGTGATTTCCACTCTCAAGGAATTTGGATTTCTACAAAGCCTGGAAAAGACTTCCATTGTTCCTACCCAATGTTTGGAACATCTGGGGGTCATATTGGATACAAAACAGGGCAAACTAATTTTGTCAGACAAAAAGATTAAGAAAACCAGAAATCTGGTGTGGGTGGTGATAAGAAAATGCCCAATTTCACTTATAACCCAAGCAAAACTCATGGGATTAATGGTGGCAGACATGGAAGCCTTGCAAAGGGGAAGAATCCATCTCCGTCCCTTCCAGTCCTTTCTCAGGCCATTTCAGGAAAGAATAACAGCAAAGTCAAACATCAGAGTCAGGTTAACTCCCTCTGTAAGGAATAATCTCTCGTGCTGGATGAGAGCTGTGAATCTCAAACAGGTCCCTTTTTTTGTGGTAGGAGTCAGCCCTATTCACAGATGCCAGTGGGGAACCACTCTAGGGACTTGGCATATTCAAGGGAAATGGTCCACACAGGGGAAGGAGCTTCCAGTAAATTTGTTGGCAATCAGAGCAATTTGACTAGGTTTGGTTCACTTTCAAAACAACTTCAGAAACATATCTTGGTAAGAATGAGCAATAATACAGCCAAGACTTACTTAAACAAGGGGGGACGAGGTCTTCCGCACTTCACAAGGAAGCAACTCTGATTTTACAAAGGACAGAGGAGACTCTTCTGTCCCTGAGAGTGGAACACATCAGAGTTCTGAATGTACAGGTTGATTGGCTCAATCGCTAGGAGGTCTCAGAAGTAGAATGGTCTTTGAATCGGGGAGTGTTCAAGATAATTTCGGAGCATTTTGGCAATCCAGTGGTGGATCTGTTTGCCAGTCAGGCAAGTGTTCTCTTACCTTAATTTTGTACCAGGTTCTTTCATCTGAGAGCAGGACAGACGGATGCCCTGACGGCTTGGTGGCTGCAGGGTCTCTCATACGCATTTCCTCCAATTCTGATACTTCTCAAGATACTCAGGGAAATCAGTCAACAGGGAGCACAGGTAATCTTGGTGGTTCCATATTGGCCATGCAGACTGTGGTTTGCAACAATTCTGAGATTAGCAGAAGGAAGACAACTGACCTTACCGGTAATATCGGATCTCTTTAACACAGGGTCCGATTTGGCATTACGAGCCAGGCTGGCTACAACTGACTGCATGGAGATTGAATGGTCAGCTCTTTTAAAGTGTGGCCTTAGTGAGAAAGTAAATGATACCATATTGGTGGCTAGAAAACCTTCCACGGTTTGAGAATGAGTGAAATTTAGCAGGATCCAAAAGATCAAGTGATTTCTCCCCCTTCCACCCAGTAAAGGGCAAACCACTGTGTCCCTCCCTTTGAATGTCCATGAACAGGGACAAGTTTTCAACCCCCTCCCCCCATAGGGGCTTTACAATCTTGTCATCTGCTTTCACAAGCCACAAAGCACAGGCTTTAGAACCCACATGATCACCGAAGCTAGCCCTCATTCCACATCGCTCTGGCTGAGACTCCAGAAACAATTAAAAGTAGTCCCTGGAGATGACCAACATTTGGGATAATGACACAGTGGAGTGCCAAGATTTTATCCACCAAAATAGTTGTCAAAACTTCTCAGCTAAGTGGCAATTGAGTATATCAGGGTCATAAGTGGTTGAGATGGCCATTGCGCTAGCAGATTCAATGGAAACCACAATTACATGAACTGTGAAAAGAAGTGCTGCTTTGTAAAGAAATGCTGCTTCATACCAGTCATGTATGCAGTACCTGTATTGTGGCTTGATACTGGGGTACTTTGGTGGTTGCCTGGGCTGCAATGGCCTGGAGCAAGAAACTGCTGATTCTGGTACCTGAAGCAGAGCGGTACATGTGGGAGGAGATGCATGGGAATCTCAACTTGTATAGCTGATCAAGAATTTGCATGTTCTAAATTATGATTTCATGCTAATAGTTTTTGATAAGCAAATAAATATTACATACATTTCAATTTCCCCCAAACTTTTTTGTTTTTTACTCAAGTAGTCAAGTATGTGGCATGATGAGTCCCTTCTCTGTCCTTCTACCGCCTACACAACTTCTGGGAGTTTTATATCTCCTTTGTGGTTGGGACAGGGCAGTGTCTTGTCTAGGAAATCAGGCTTGGAATTTAAAACCATCTTAGATCAGTGATTCTCAACCTTGGGGTCCCAACACCATTTGGAGGTTGCCTGACCCCTTCTCGTGGGGTTGCCATGTTTGCGGTGGCGGCCTGTGGAGGCCAGCGGTGGGGCCGAACCATGGCACTGGCCGCCTCAGGATTGTTGTGCACATGTACCTGTGAGCACACGCATGCATACTTAATCCAGTTCAGTTTGTTCTGGGAAGTAACAACATGGAATGTCCCAGGCTGCGATCTTTGCTCAGTAAGAGGAGGGGGGATTGGATTGAATTCTGGACTCTCTCTCTCCTGCCCATGTTTCCTCTGCCGCCTCTTCAGATTCAGCTCCTTACTCTTCCAGCCCATTGATTTCCCCCTGAATAATTCATTGGGGTGATAGAGTAAAGAGGGGGATCCCTTCCCACCATATGCTAGCTGGGTAGAATTCCGCTCCTGGTCAAAGAAGAGCAGAAAGTGAAATGATGGGGGAACATCGGTTGTTCTTCTCTTTGGAGTCCCTCCCTCTTCCCTTTCTCTTTGCAGTGTTCTTTTTTAAACATTAAAATTAATTGCATTTTAGTGCTGAACAATGGAGAGTTTGCGGGCGGTGGATGGAGGCGGGCGGGTGGAGACGGTGGAGCCATGACACGGACCGCCTCATTGATTGTTGTGCGCACGCACACCTGTGCGTGTGTGTGTGCGCCCCGCCGTAGTTTGGGTCACATCATGAGGGCAATTGAGAACCGCTGTCATAGATTAACATTGTTTTACACGATTAGCATTCATGAAAAGTGATCCATTCAAATGACGTATCTGTTTTTAATAGTGAAAGCAAGTTGAACACCTTGGTGCAGAAGCTTCATGACTTTTTGGCTCACTCATCTGAAGAATCTGAGGATGCAAATTCTCCTCCAAAAGTATTGGTGAGCAAAAATACAGGTAAAAAGCTTTCTATCTAAATTTTTATGGCTTTAATGATTAGTGATTAGTTTTATAGTGGATCACAGCACATCTATTTAGACAAGGAGGCATTACATATTGTTCCTGCTGTCTGTATTTGAAAAACTAAGTTCGTGACTTGTGGCTTAATTCACGAATCAATGACTAAAACAGCATATTACCAAAAGAATGAGCAGCTAAGTAATACTTGGTATCTTATATAAATAATAAGTTGGCTTTTATACCCCGCTTTTCACTATTCAAGAGCCTCTTGTGGCGCAGAGTGGTAATGCATCCGTCTGATAGCTTTGGCCATGAGGCTGGGAGTTCAATCCCAGCAGCCGGCTCAAGGTTGACTCAGCCTTCCATCCTTCCGAGGTCGGTAAAATGAGTACCCAGCTTGCTGGGGGGTAAACGGGCATGACTGGGGAAGGCACTGGCAAACCACCCCGTATTGAGTCTGCCATGAAAACGCTGGAGGGCGTCACCCCAAGGGTCAGACATGACTCGGTGCTTGCACAGGGGATACCTTTACCTTTACTTTTTTACCTTTTCACTATTCAAAGGAGTCTCAGAGTGGCTTACAGTTGTCTTCCCTTCATCTCCCCACAACTATGGGGCTGTGAGAGCTCTGAGAAGACTGCTCAGTCAAAACAGCACTATCAGGGCTGTGATAAGCCCAGGGTCACCCATCTGATTGTAGATGGAGGAGCAGGGAATCAAACCTGGCTCGCCAGATTAGAGGTATCCACTTTTTTTCTGTATGTTCTAGAATGGGGAAGAATGATGTTTCTGTTTCTTGGGTAGTTTCAGTGGTTCCCTGCACTGGAACTGTGTGATGAATTATATATTTGCTGAAGCCAAACCTCTATTTTCATGAATTACAGAAAGTAATAATAGACATTCTTTCTTAAATTAATTTGCTGTAAGCAACAGCAGTGTTACTAGATTTGGAGATTTCTTAGTGTTTTTGTAATTACTGACAAAATAGCGGAATTTCTCTTTGAACATTTAAATCTCTAAAGCAGTAGTTCCCAAACTGTTGGCTTCCAGGCCACATCCCTAGTACCCCCTGGCACATCCAAATATACACCTCTTTCCTACTGTTAGGTCTATTGTAAATTCAAAACAATGATATGTTGCCTTCAGTTCTTTTTGGGTTGTTGTGCAGTGATAATATTTTAGTCTGGGGAAAAACTTGTGAAAGTTCTTTTTGAAAGCCACTTTGGGTTTTTATTGGGGAAAAGAAAGAGAGAGAGAGAGAGAGAGAGAGAGAGCACAATGGGAAATTCCATAGTCAGGAGCAACGTGGAAAAGGCTTACAGCCTCCCAAAGATGGAGACTTTTAGGAAAGGGTTAAGAAATTAATGAAAACCTTGGGTGAAGCCTGGGAAGGATGGAGACTGAGGAGGGGGAAGAGCTCAGGCGGAATATGATCCAATCCAGGACACCTTATGAAGCTGTCATTTACTTCAGTATGCTAAGCAGGGTTAATCCTGGTCAGCCCTGGGAAGGGAGACCCCCCCAAGGAAGTCCAGGATTGCTGCTCCCCAGAGGCAAGCAATGGCAAGCCACTTTAGAGCTTCTCTCGCTAGGAGAACTCAGGTGCAGAAGGAAGAATCATACTGCTGCTCCCAAACTGCTCCAAAATTCCTCACCGCCCCCCTGGATCCTTCTGCTGCCCCCAGGGCAGGCATACCAGCCACTTTGGGAACCCTTGCTCTAGAGTTTCACGTGTTGTGCTATATAGCAGGGATAGTCTTCCCTTCATCTCCCCACGGCGACACTAGGGCTCTCACAATCCATGGCGACACTAGGGCTCTCGCAATTTGTTGCCGGTCCCACTCATCATGCCGGCCGCACGCTTGACTTGATTTTCGGTGCCGGGATAGAGGTGGTTCTGGAGCCAGCTTTGGCCGTGCCATGGTCAGACCACTATGCCCTGCGGGCCCGGCTTGGGATGCCACCCCCTCCCCAGTTGGGCGGCGGGCGCACTTTTGCCCGCCCGCGGAGACTCATGGATCCAATTGGTTTCCGGAATGCTCTGCGGGACCCGATGCCTCCTGGCAACTCACTGGCGGCGTTAGTAGAGGACTGGCAGTCCCATCTGACAGCCGCTATAGATGAGATTGCCCCTAAGCGTCTTCTCTGCCCTCGACTCAAACGGGCCCCCTGATACACGGGGGTGCTCCGGGAAAAGAAGAGGGAGGTGAGATGACTAGAGCGAGTGTGGCGGAAGACTCGCGATGAAGCTGCAAGAACATCTTATCGCACGCTTATGAGGGCGTATGAGATGGCGGTGAAAGTGGCGAAGCGAGAGTTCTTCGCCACGGAAATCGCGTCCGCAAGCTCTCGCCTGGCCCAATTATTTAGGGTAGTTAGATCCCTTACCGCCCTTCAGGGGCGCCAAAATATTAGTCAATTGGCACTTGGCTGCGAGGCATTAGCGAGCTTTTTTGCGGATAGTCTTGTCGCTTCGCCATGACCTTCCTGTCACAATTAATACAGTAAACGAACTGGAGACCTGTTGGCCGTCTTTGGCAGCGAGGTTTGATGGCTTCAGACGGCTCTCTTCTTCCGAAGTGGACAAATTGCTGGGGTCGGTCAGGGCGACCACCTGCCCCCTTGATCCCTGTCCCTCTTGGCTTCTCAAGGGGAGCGGAGAGGGGATAGGAGGCCAACTCAGGGATATTATCAACCTTTCCCTGAGTTCTGGGGAATTCCCCGAGCGGCTGAAGGAGGCGGTGGTTCGCCCTCTCCTGAAAAAACCAACGCTGGACCCGCAGGACCCTGCCAACTACCGCCCGGTGTCGCACCTAGCGTTCCTGGGCAAGGTGGTGGAAAAGGCTGCGGCGGACCAGCTCCTAGCTTTCTTGGATGAAACTTCGGCACTCGATCCATATCAGTCTGGCTTCCGCCCTGGCCACGGGGTGGAGACGGTGTTGGTCGCCCTGCTGGATGATCTCCGTCGCCAGCTGGATAGAGGCGGGTCAGCCGTGCTGGTCCTTCTGGATCTGTCGGCTGCTTTCGACACCGTGGACCATGAGATATTGGGCCACCGCCTCGCCGGTACGGGGATACGGGGTACAGCCTTGCGCTGGATACGCTCCTTCCTCCAGAACCGGACCCAGAGGGTTGCAGTGGGGGATGAGCTCTCGCGCCCTTATGGACTCCCTTGTGGGGTCCCACAGGGCGTGGTTCTCTCCCCCACACTATTTAACATCTTCATGCGCCCTCTGGCCCAGCTGGTACGGAGTTTTGGGTTGGGCTGCCATCAGTACGCTGATGACACCCAGCTCTATCTCCTCATGGACGGTCACCCAGACTTCCCCCCCCCCCCCCGGAACCATTTGCCAGATGTTTGGAAGCGGTGACAGAATGGTTTGAGCAGAGTCGCCTGAAACTCAACCCCTCCAAGACGGAGGTCCTGTGGCTGGGAAGTAGGGGGCGGGAACAGGAAGCGCATTTACCCATCCTGGCAGGGGCGCATCTTACCATCGCGTCCCAGGCCAGAAACTTGGGTGTGACCATTGATGCCTCCCTGACTATGGAGGCGCAGGTCAGGAAAGTAGCCGGCCAGGCATTTTTCCATCTTCGCCAAGCTCGGCTACTAGCGCCCTACCTGTCCCCCGAACACCTGGCCACTGTGATCCATGCAACGGTCACCTCCAGATTAGATTTCTGTAACTCGCTCTACGCGGGCCTATCCCTGTCTCTGATCCGGAAACTCCAGCTGGTACAAAATGCAGCCGCTAGGGTCCTCACCGGCACACCTTGGAGGGCCCACATCCAGCCTGTGCTGAGGCAGCTGCACTGGTTACCAATTGCTGTTCGGATCCAGTTCAAGGTTCTGGTTCTAACCTTTAAGGCTTTACGCGGGCTGGGACCCACATACCTGAGGGACCGCCTAGTGCCCTATGCCCCCCGCAGGGCTCTGCGAGTGAGAATCTTCTGGTCGTTCCCGGCCCTAGGAAAGCACGCCTAGCCTCGACCAGGGCCAGGGCCTTTTCGGTCCTGGCCCCCACCTGGTGGAATGAGCTCCCGGGTGAGCTGCGGGCCCTGCAGGACCCTTTAACGTTCCGCAGGGCCTGCAAGACGGAGCTCTTCCGCCAGGTCTATGGTTGAGGCTGGGGCTGCTGGGGTACATCGACTGCTCTCCCCCGGGCTTCTTGAACATGGTTGACCTCCTTCTCCTCCACCCCCCCTTTTTTAGGAATGGGGGTAGGAAGGGGATCTTATTATTGTGCTGCCATGTTGTGACATTTTAAAGTCTTTTAATGGGAGTTTTAATGGTTTTTTTAAGACATTGTAACCCGCCGCGAGCCATTTGGGAGTGGCGGGAAATAAATCAAAATAATAATAATAATAATAGTCAACCTCTGGTCCTCCAGATGTCCATGGATTACAATTCCCATTATCCCCCTGCCAGCATTTGCTGGCAGGGGCTCATGGGAATTGTAGTCCATGAACATCTGGAGGACCACAGGTTGACTACCCCTGCTATATATGATTGCTCATAAGGAAATCAGTGCTAGCATAGACGTGATTTTACAGCCCTGGCAGTTTCATAGAATCAGAGTTGGAAGGGGCCATACAGGCCATCTAGTCCAACCCCCTGCTCAATGCAGGATCAGCCCAAAGCATCCTAAAGCATCCAAGAAAAGTGTGTATCCAGCCTTTGCTTGAAGACTGCCAGTGAGGGAGAGCTCACCACCTCCTTAGGCTGAACTACTCTGACTGTGAAATTATTTCCCTACTAGTAATCAAGCCCGCTGCAGCTAAATGCAGCGGGCGCTAGGCAGTTACTGTGGGTGGGTCATGGGATTTGTATTCGATGGACATCTGTAGGGCCAGAGCTTGAGTCTATCTGAGTAACCCTCCACCTCCCCCCAGTCGAGGCCGCCATGGCAACGCCTTGCCATCGTCTGCCTGGAAACCAGGGCCCGCCCCTCACCTGGAGTCTCTCCTTCAGGAATCGCTGGACGGGGTCGAAGCCCTGCGGCTGCGCAGCCACCTGGAGGCCGGATGGGGCCTTTAGTTGAGCGGCGGCGACCGCCGCGGAGGCGTGGGCGGTTTGCTGCTGGCCGGGAGGCACCCCGGGGGCAGCGGGAGGCGCGGCCTGGGCCAGCTGTTGCTGCTGCTGGTGCTGAGGCGCCGCCACCGCCATGCTGTTTTGGAAGAGGAGTATGCCGGTTGGGACGCTCCAGTCGTGCGGAGCGGAAGTGGCCTGGTAGCGGCGAACTCCATTTCCCAGGAGGGCCAACGCCGCGGGCGGAAGTGCCCCGTAGTGCCGGCGACGGTCCCAGGATCGCGATGGCGCCCACCATCCAGATGCAGGCTCAGCGGGAGGATCCGGGCCACAGGTGAGACGCCAGGCGGCCAGGCAGGGAGCCCCCGGCAGCCGCGCTTCGCGCGACTGCCGGGGGCTCCCTCGGGGGGCGGCCTGACGCGGCGAGAGGCGCTTCGCGCCTCTCGCCACGTCAGGCCAGGAGCAACTGCGAGCCGCGCTTAGCGCGGCTCACAGTTGCTGGGGCTGGGAATCGGAGGGACCAATCGGCAGGCGCTTTGCGCCTGCCGATTGGTCCCTCCGATAGTCTGTCGTGTGGAAGGGTCCAATCCGGACCCTTCCTCATCATGGACAGAGCCCACCTCAAGGCCCCTTAACCATTTATTTAGTCCGTGGCGCCCGCGGCGCCACGGGCGGTTTAAAGATATCGTTGTTTATCGTTGTATATTCAGGGCAAGAATACTTGATGGCACATTAATTTTTTTCTAAAAACACATTTACCACAGTCCAGTAATCTTGCACTCAAGATATAAACATTTTTTTCTGGGAAGCATGACTTGTTTTTTGAGAGATGTGTGTGCACTTTCCATTGAAACAAATGGATACAAACAAATGTGTGTTTTTATAGAGGTGGTCTACTAAGTTAATAATATAATTTAATAAATATTTTAATTTGGAAAGTTAAATTGTTGTTTATTTTATTTAAATTGTTATCAGCTGTTATTAATGTAACATTATTGCATGTACATGCCTTTTCTTTCCTGCCCTGAGCTGCGTGGTAAAGGTGGGCTATACAAATAAAATAATTATTAAAATTATTATTATTATATCAGAAGTTCCCACAGAAATCTGGATCTGTTGGCTTGTTTTGTTTGTCCTTTTTTTGTCCCCTGTCCAACATCTAAAGAATTTCTCCAAGTCTGGATTTCCCCCATTTGGGCAGAAGTATATCTTTCAATCCTGTATATTTATTAACTGTTTCTAACTTGCCTTTCTCACCAGTGGGAGGCAAAAGTGGTTCACATCATTTACATCTTCTCCATTGGGTTTTCACAACAGATATATATGATAGGCTAAGTGTGTATGACTCGCTCAAATTCACCCCAGCAAGTAGTATTGAAACCTGGGTTTCTCAGACCTTCTCAGCCCACTGCACCTCACTGAATGTCCCATTGTGGATTTAAAAAAAATATGCACCAGTAGTATGGTGGGCATACTAGGCTATTCCATGCAGGGTGTGAATGTAATCTAACCAGGAGAAGATACTTGATGTTTCTGGAGGATACTTAGTTGTTTTTCAAAATCGGGAAACATCCGGACACAAAATAGCAGCTTATGCAAAAATTAAAGTCTTTCTGAGCTGTGCAGAACCCAAGTGGAGAAATCTTTCCTCGGCTGTTTCCATGAAGCAAATGGCCATTGCTTCCCCAGTAGTAACGTCATGCAAGTGACTGTATTTTCCATGGAACAAGCAAACTGTAGCTTGGAGGGGGGAGAAAAGTTGGCATGCTTCTTTCCCATCCAGAGCAAGGGAACATCGGTGCTCAAGTGGAGTAGGAAAAACATAGGAAAGCTTGTTGATGCTGCTGTTGTTTTGATAACAAAATGACTAGTGTAGCACTTGATGAGGGGGTGAGAGCTAGTTTTAATTACTTAATTTTAATTACTTGTCACTGTAACGACCCTTGGCATGCCCCGATCTAGTTTATGGTGCAATGTTCTCCTGTGCCTCAAATTCCAGTGGAAGATGCTTCAGTGTACCTAATGATAAAATAATAATAATAATGATAAAATAACTTTTTTTTTAGGGTAACACCTACCAACACACCAATTTTTAGCCTTTTTTGGATGTTAATATTTCCCATTCGTTTGTTATAGATAATATGCCTGGAAATATTCCAACTCCATCAGAAAACAGCAGGGAAGAGGTAAGAATAGAACTAACTACACTTGGTTAAAAATGATACATACCTCTTCAAACTAGCCTAGGTTCCTTTTTAACTCAACTGGAGGCTTTTTCATTGTTCTTGGACAGATACTTTTGGAAGATTGCTGAATTAGGTATATTAGGTATATTAGGTATATATTAGGTATATCCCTGTGTTTCTGTTCCTTGAGATTAGTGTTGGACCAATGCAGTTGTTAAGATGATACTCTCTTTATCACAGTTTAAAAGCTTAGAACAAGGGGATAGCAGTGGCCCACACCCAGAAACCATGTCCAGAATGAGGTGATGCACTTAGGGAGCTTCACAGCGAATCTCCCATCTCTGGCACGAGGAGACCGCCTGCCACATAACAAGGCTGGTTAGTCTGTGAACATAATGGGGTTTGTGTAAGTTCGATGTTCGTGGCGCCCCTGGCTTGTGAACCCCCACAAACCTCCATTTTCCAGATTCGTACCCACCTCTAGTGATGACAGTGCCAACGTATTTCTTCTCAGTGTAGCAGAAGTAGGCTTCAAGAGGAGGAGGAGCTGTGAGAAATGCAGTACATATTCCTAAGTCTTGCTCTTGTTTTAACAAGGAGCTAGTGCTGTGTTTTTCCTGGCCCTTTGCAATAAACTTGAGAATTCCTTAGTTTCATAAAGTAAAATATCCATTTGTTTTCCATTAAGCATATGCCAGAATCCCCCGGTTTTCTGCCATGGTTTTATTCTGTTACTAGCTTCAAAGCCCGTTCCTAAGAACAGGCCTTGAAAGGCCCCCCTCCCCTGGCCAGGCAGCTTAAGCTTGCAGCCTGATCAAGTGGGGCAGGTGGGGGCTGGGCAGCTCGTTAGCAGGCAGCAGGTGGGGAGGCCCTAGTCAGTAGGGCCAGCCTAGCAGGCCAAGAGGCCCTCGTTAGCAAGCCCTCCACCATGACTCTTTGCCCAGGGCCTCTCCCCTGCTGGCTCCAGGCACTGAGGCATCTGAGAGCAAAGAGGCTAGAGTCCAGGGACGGAGGGCGGGAGCTGCAGGGGCAGGGCAAAGCTGGCTGCACCATGATTGGCCCTATTCTAACTTGGACAGCCGGACATGTCCCACTTCCTAGGCTGTTTCATAAATGTATAGAGGAACAACAATAGATAAAGGTTTAACTGACCTGAAATGAGGCATGGCAGATGCTACCTCCTTACTGCCTGTCCTCTCTCTGATATTCTTGTTCCTGAAGCATGCAGTCTTACTGAACTTTTTTCTTACATTGCACATGAAATATTAGTCAAGGGGAAGAAATGTTTCTGATTTCTTATAAGAGGTTTGTAATTGCAACTTTTCCCGCTCATTTTTAGGGTAGTAGCTCTTCTGAAAAATCCAAATCATTGGGATCATCACGTTCTAAAAGGTCAGTTTGACATGCTACTTAACCATCTGAATTACCTGTCTGATTCAGGAGGGGGTGGCTTAGGAGTGGGCATGGACCAGCTCACAAACCTTGGCTTGTTCATGGTTCGCAAACTGCAGCTTGCCTACAAACCTTCATGAACTTTTAAGGCAGTTCATGGAGGTTCGTAGGGGGCAATGTAAAAGCCACCAAAACAGATGAGCAGTGGTGGCTGGTTGCTTTGGCTGCTCCACTGTTTTGATTGGTCTTTTAAAGCAGGGCTAGTCTGCTGGCAGGGGCTCATGGGAATTGTAGTTCATGGACATCTGGAGGACCACAGGTTGACTACCCCTGTTTTAAAGAGTGTTTCTTGAATTCAGCTCTGACCCGTTTAAGCCAAACAGCTTAGCTTTTGGGTTTAAACGACTTAGAGCTTTTTAAGCCCTCCTTTTTGATCCCCACAAGTTTTAAAGCAGAAAGCATGGGTCATGAATGCGTGTGCAAACTGATCTGGTTTGTGAACTAACTTTCCAGTTCATAAAGGCCGAACCACAAACCGAACCCCTAGTCCAGCTGCCTTTCTTGTTAGATGCCCAACAGCTGTGCAGTGAACTGCTACAGAAATATACAGGTGTGTTAATTATGGTATTTTCCTTCTCAACAACGTTCAGTTTGCCTTTAAGCTTTACAAGAACAACTTAAATCTATCTTTGTTCAGTTAAATTTTTTTCCAGCATTGTATAAATGGGAATTGTATTTTCAAAAGTTCACCATTTTGTACTTCTCACTTTTGCCTGCACCTCTGAGGTTCTGTTTTTCTTAAATTTCAGTCATACATCATGGGAGAGTATGTGTTACATAAGATCTAAGGTGTATGCTTGTATGGACCAATGTTGTAAAATTCTTGCTTTTGCTATTCTTGCAGGAAACCTACAGTTGTAATAAAATATATTGGCTCAGATGATGAACACCCTGTAGATGAAACAATGAATCAGGATGTTTCCAATGAAAACTCAGAAAATGATGTTGATATGAAAAGCTTGCCTAAAGGTAACCATTTCATCAGTAATAAACAAATGCCCATTTCTAAAATTCTTTGTTGTATTTTGTTCTTGTTCGTAGGCACTTTAATATGAATAACATGCTACAATAGTAAAAACAGTTGCATCAAGAATGTTATTTATATTAAAATCTGATTTCATTTGGGAGAAAGAAGAAAATTAAGTTTTATTGTGGGGAGAGAGAGAGAGGTTGCAATGTGACTTTCGTCAAGATGATAGAAACATTGTATACAAATGAAGGTCATGTTCGGCCTGAATATTATCATCAAGGCAATGGCTTCTGATCTCAAGATGTGGAAGTGGTTTATCAAGTGCTAAATTATTTTTTTATTGATTTTCATACAGGTATTTACTTTTTCATTATGCTGCAGATGTTGAAAGAAAAAAATCAGTTCCCATTTGCTGAGCATTATCTGATTTTTCTTCTGGAAATTACATTAGGTCTTCTAGTGCAGGGGTAGTCAACCTGTGGCCCTCCAGATGTTCATGGACTACAATTCCCATGAGCCCCTGCCAGCAATGCTGGCAGGGGCTCATGGGAATTGTAGTCCATGAACATCTGGAGGGCCACAGGTTGACTATCCCTGTTCTAGTGCTTTGTATTGGGTAAAGCATTCTGTGTATTGAAGTCTACTCTCTTTAGACCAGCAGATATGAAAGAAATTACCCTCCCTTCTACAATTCCCCCAACATAAACTTGAGTTATTGGGTAAACACCATTTCTGTTTGGTATGAGAACTGCTTTTAGCTAGTTAATCTGAATATGCTTTCGTTAACATAAATGTACCTTGAATTTTAGAAAGTACCATATTTTGTCCCAACGTCTCCACATTGTTCCCCTAAAACTTATCCCCGGTTTTCCTTTCCAATTGTAAGATCCTGGTGAACAATATAAGGAGAAGATACGTTTGAAATGAGTAGTTGCGTTTAAATTAGAACATTGAAGGCAGCTAACTCAGTTTCTCTTGGAAAAGCAAAGATTGACACACTATAACTTGACAGTGTCCAAACCATACGAATGAACATATGAACTCTTCATTTGTGTTGAGAAATCAGCTTTTATGATATTTTCATGTTACGTATGTCATGAAAATGATCTTTAGAGCTTATTGACACTTTGAAAAATGTTTTCTGAAATGTTTCTACACTTGGCTAAAGTGAAAGTTGTTGCCTGGAAGTTTCCAATATTTTGACTGCTGGACTGTTTTCTAGGGAATCATTCCCAAAGATTTATTATCTGTGTCCCACTGCCTCCTTTACTATTCAGTATAAGAATTCATATAATCAAACTATATTAGATGATCATACAAGAAATCTTATCCTCATAACAAATGTATTTTTGGATGCAAATGAATGTGGTATTTATAATCTGCTATCCCTGGACTTCCTTTCTTAGATTACCAAGATTTATAATGGATTTCAAAGCCGTTTCTGGCTATAAGATTAATGTTGGAAAATGACTTGGATATTTTAGAAATATAAAGAGCAGTCACTTTACTAACAGGCTCCCCATGGTGAAAAACTGCTGTGGAATAATCTGAAGAATAATATTTTAATAGACAAAGAAAATATATCGCTGCATAATTTGCTACTATGATAGGCTCCGAATTCTAAATAAGCAAACTCTTTGAATTAAAGTTCCTTTATTAGAAATGTGAGCATCTATGTTGAAAGCATAGTCAGAAATGACTCACAAAGTATAGGGTAGGAGATAAAGGGTTTGAGGGGACTCCTCCTCCCCTGGAAACATGGTTCAAAATAAGTTATAATATGGAGATATAATATGGAGATATATAATATGGAGATATTATCCAGGCATCAAGGGACCGGAAGATGTGGGAACTACAGGAACCAAACGGAGAGGGAAATAGAGGGCAATAAGGGAGAGGAGGCGAGGAATGTTGGGGAGGTTGGTATGCATAAAACACAACAGCAGGAAATCAACCTTGGGTGCCAAACGAAAGCATCTGGGTTTCATCAGGGCATACAGGTCAGGCTAGATGGACAAAGTAAATCACAGCAGAGATATAATCATGGCAGAAATACATGGGGGTTTCTGACAGCTACATATATAATAATAATAATAATAAAAGCAGAATCAATTGGAAGCAGTGGGAAAAACTTCTTACCTTGGCCTTTCTTGTATGCCCCTCCTTTCTTATTCTAAACTGTGTTCTTTGGTGTATCTTGGGGATAAAAGAAATCTAATTCCTCCCTTTCTTGGTCTGCTTCTGTTCTCTGTCTATTTCTGACTCTGCAGCCCTGTCTCCAGGAGAGGTGGACAGCATCCTGCTCAGGCAATGCAACAAAAGAGCTAGGCATGCTGTTTCAGTCTGCAGTAGAGGTGGGTGGGAGAGGCGCCACAAGTTACTCTGTCAGAGAACAAGGAAACTAGCCTGATCTATTTGATTACCCAGCTGTAGATGCTTCCCTTGACAACAAAGGCTTGCCTATTGTATCAGCACAGCACAGCCAGGGATGACCACTGTGGTGGTGAGTGCCTGGGAAGTACACATAGTAGTATAGACCAGTGGTCCGTGGATCAGTTGGTAACGGGCCGCAGCTCCAACTCGTCCTCCTTCCTGGCTGCTGCCTCGGGGGCTACCCTGCTTCTCTGCCGTCGGCTCACCTTTGGTGCTCTCCACCGGCTGCCATGGCTGAGGCTCCCCCTCGGCATGGCACTGCGCAGCTGCTGCTGGCAGCACCCCCCTGCGGGCAGCGGGAAGTCAGGGACCCCGGCAGGAAAGCAAGTGGAGCAGGGGCTCAGGTGGTGGCGGTAAAATCCCTCGGCAAAGGCCTCACCCCCCCCCCCCCGGGGCCTCAGTAAATTTGTCAAGCGTTAACTGGTCCCTGGTGATAAAAAGGTTGGGGACCACTGGTATAGACCACAGTCTCTAATAATTTGTGTAATTACCTTGATGAATCATTTTGCACAGTGCTACCTATTGCCTGTTTATAAAAGCCTTCTTGAATAATTTGGCTTTGCCACTGGATTCTAAATTTGTCAAGTTTGGCAGACTGAGTCAACAAGGGTCATCTGAACCTCATCAAAAGTGGGAAGTACAATGTAATTATAAGATTTAGTTTTAATTAGTTCAGTTTGTTCATTCTTAGCCATTAAACCCCAGCATCCAGGCAGTGATTTAAGGTCTTTGGCCTCACCACCTGGAAATTTGTATATGTAGCTGTGTGTTATTGACATATTGATGACAGCCAACATCAAACCTACAAATGGTTTGGCCTTTACATAAAGGTTGAAGACCATGGGGGATAGAATTGTGCCTTGTGGGACCCCACAGTGATGATAACTGGTCTTCAATAGCAATTCTTTGCTTTCAGTCTGTGATTTGAACCAGTCTAGGGTACAACCTTGATGCTTGCTTCTGTCTCTAGGCATCTCGACAGGATCGCATGGCCATTATGTTGAGAGGCAGCAGATAATAGGGTGATAATTGTCAACAGCTTTTTATGTACAGATAGCAGATGGATAACTGTGTCTGGGAATGGTTGAGAAAAGGTGCCCTGAGATCTCAGGAACTTGTCAACATCCATCATGAGTCAAAGTAGTCCATAAATTGAATAGGTGGTATATTATGCAGTTCTTTTGGTGGATCTATATTATGGTCAGAATAAATCAGAGAGCATTCTTAATAGTTTATAAGCAGAAATCTCTGAAAGACAATAATAACTAATTCTCTGGCTCTGATATGAGGATAGCTCAATTTTAGGAATCTGTAAATGCCGTATTGAGACAATTGGGATGGTTGTGAGCTAGGTGATGCTGTAGAAGCAGAGAAGTAACTCACAGTCACCACTACATAGTTCTTACATTGAGCTCTGTAACATGATCTGTCAGATTCAGTACAAGTTCTCCACCAGTGTTGTTCAGCATGTCATCCAGCCCTTATCAGATAATGCTCTTCCATGGTAAACCAGAGGGCTTTTGTCCTAAGGGTGGGAGAGGTAATCAGTGGGTAACCTTGTCAAAAATGTTCAAGGAACTTCAAATTCCAGGTAGTCTGAAGGTTCAGCAGGTCCAGCTTGAGTGGAAATCATTCTTTCCAACTCTGACGGATCTGTGTACTTCAGTTATTCTCAGTTATCATCTCTGTCTATTATGAGTTCGACAGTCTCTACTGGAAATTGAGAAGGACCTATTGCTGTGGTTGAGAATTACTCTGGGCTCAGGCAGACCTGCAGATCACCACCACCGTTTTTGGGTCATAAAACCGCCTGTCACGTTCAGACATAGAGCATTCTGGAAGCTTCAGGTTTTAATCCATGAGAACCCCAGATCATCTGACTACCACTGGTCCATTTCCAAGAAACAATCAATTTAACATTTGTATCCTGTGAGGCATCTGTCTCTCCACCTCACATATAGCTTACATTGCAACCACATCCCTCAAGTGGATTTATTGTTAGATGTCAGCTACCAGACTTAATCCTGCAACAACTCATAACTTTCAGCAGGTAGCTAACATCTTGCCATAAAGTGTGTGCTTTTCCTTTTAGCCTGCAACTCCTTCGCTTCTCAGATGGTGCAGGTGATCCTGGAGGGCTGGAAACAAGCAGCTGGTTTTCATCTGGATCAGAGTTCAGGGGTGAAGTGTGCAAGCTCTTGATTGTGAGTCTTGGCACGCTTGCACCTTCTCCCCTTGCTTGTTGGCTTCTGCTGCCTCTGGCCTGTTTATGATGGCCTCTTCCTCCTCTGTGGAGTCCTCAGCATTGCTGAGATTGGGCTGACCCATGACATAGTGGCTCTCTAAGGCCTCAGATAAAGGTCTTTCACATCATCTCCTGATTGGTCCTTTTAAATGGAGATGGAGGGGATCAAACCTGGGACCTCCTGCATACCAAGTAGATGTTCTGCCAGTAAGCTACAGTCGCTTTTGTGGGTGGGTGTTTGTGGGGGTGTGTGAGAGAGAGTATGTTTGAACAGGATTCATTTTGGGAAATTTATGTGTTAATTTAAATTGGAAAATGGGATAAATTTGTCAACACCAACACATGAATTGTGCAAATTGCAGAATATAATGTACAAATTTACTGTGAATGTTAGGATTAAAAACAGAGTAAGCTGCTACATGAGATGTACAGTACTGTATTCCTGGCAGATAAGTTTGGATATTAATTTCTGTAAAGTCTAAGTTGTAATATTGCAGTAGTCATTTTCTATATCTGGTAGCACTGCACAGGTATCCCAAGTGTACTGGGATAAAATATTTGAGGATATTAGATCCTTTGAAAACAAATGCGTAAAGATCCAAGTTTTGCTGTTTGGTGATTTCAGAATATTAACACTTAGTATGCTGACAGCACACTAATTGTTGAATCTTGGAAAAATAAAGTCTTCCTAGTTAGGCATAAATGGGTAAGGACAATATGGTGCATATAGTTAGTGAAAAATAATATAACAGCTGTTAATATCTGTGATACAATAATGTCTACAGGCAGGAAGTTTTCCTAGAAAAACTACAAACACATAAATCATTGGAATCACAAGTTCACAGATGATCTATTGCAGTTGTCCCCAACCTTTCTGAGGCTGGGGACCGGCAGGGCATCGGGCCACGCCCGCGCATCGGGCCGCGCCCACGCGGCCCGGCCCAGATTCCCTCTCCCCGCCCTCCCGCAGTAAGAAGCTTCCCGGGCCGCAAGCTTGCAGCCTGGGAAGTTTTTTACTGCGGGGGGGGCGGGGAGAGGGAGCTGCGGCCCGGCGCCGGGCCGTGGCCCGCAGGTTGGGGACTACTGATCTATTGTATAATAAGCCTCGCAAAGTTTAGGAGAGTTTATAGCTTACAGTTTATAGGTTCATAGGACCATAGTCATAGTAAATATGTATTCATTGTGTAAATTTATCTTTATACATTTTTTAAAAATTGTCCTTCTAAATGTTATAAAGTTTGTTCAAATGTTATAAACTAGTTCACAGTTCTATTGCCACATTTGCTGTTGCTGCAGATAGGGCGGCTTCTAAATCAGAAAGCCCATAAGCTTCAATTAAAACACTTATTTAGCCTATTATATGCTCTGTAATATTATACATTCTTCCAAGAGGAATCAGTTTCCTTTCAATGCCTAGAGTTTGACATTTACATTTTTATGTCAGGCAGTTCACATTCTGTTGCTTTTGCACTTGTTCCATTCTGCTCTCCTGCCTCGCCACAAGGAGACAGCGTAATGGGAGCTCTGTTGCAGTCTAGACAATTTCTAATGGTTTTTTTCCCTTTCTTTCCCTTCCCTCCTCCCTTACTTCCCATCCATCTTCACTTGCCGGCTATTGCCGTTTTGGGGTGGGGGGAGTATTTAATTAAACAGGGTAAGGTGTTCATGCTGATCAGGCCAGGGCTGTGGCTGCCATTTTAGGCACTTGATTCCCCCCCCCCCTCGCTTAGCTGCTCTCATCATATCAATAGAGATTTCTCCTCAGGGACACAGCTTCCTCTTGGAGGACAATCTGGCAGCAATTTAGGCTGTCCTGACCAAGGCAAAGACAGCCCCTGAACATGCTTGGAAGACTGAGGCGTCTGAGGACCCTACACCTAACCATGGCCACCTCAGCCACCAGGGGCCTTCACCTGAACAGCTGGTTCATCCTGGTGGCCATGTTACGGTTGCTTTTGTAGTGCCCCCAATTTCGGCCCATCTAGTTGGGAAGGTCCAAACCTGCCTCATGTAGGCATCTGGCAGAGGGAACATGGGCTCTGGGTCTCAAGCTCACAATGCCTCCCAAGCAGATCCTCTCCTCAATCCTAGCTTACTCAGGGCTATCAGACAATCCATGAGGTAGGAGTTTGTGCCAGCAGGGGGTGCTTTCTGAGATAGGGTTTGCTTCCCCCATCCATCCTATTATGATAGGCAGGAATTAGTTGAGGATTTCCAACAACTTCATATCTCCCACTGGCCCACAAAGGCAGCCCCAAAGAGGGGGGATCCTGTCTCCCTAAGACCCATTATGCACGGGGGTTTTAGCGTGCGTTTGGGGTGGAATTGCGGCGACTAAAATCACCGATAACGCATGGAGTCGGCTGCAACCGGCCGCAGATTCGGTGCACGCCGCAGAAAAAGCCATGTTAGCGGAACGCGGAAGAAAGCGCAGCTTCCCGGGTGACCAGGGTGCAACCGGAGGCGGTGGCGAATTGACCACGTGCATAATCGGGGAGGCCGGAGGGTCGGAGGCAGCGCGACCGCTCAAGCGGCTGCCAGAACAAACGGCAGCGCAGGCTGGGGGGAACCCAAGGGAACACGGATGGAACGGCGGCCGGAGAGCTCACAGTGGAGGGGGGCGAGGGGATCACGCGGCTAAGGACGGCAGAGAGGCCAGCCACCCACCTCCCACCCATTCCCAAACACACACCCCCAACCACAAACGAGAACTGAGATGAGGTCTCTAGGAAAATACAAAAACTTTATAAAACAGTGTGAATGAACACAGCACACATATACAATACAATACAAAGCATACAGTAGGAGAAACAATATAAAGGGAAAACCTATGGGGCAGAGGAACTGGGGCAGCAAAGAAGGGGAGAGGGGAACTGGGAGTGAACTAAGGGGAAGGGGAAACATGCTCCCTCCCCCTCCGACAAACCCGGCAGGGCTGCACCTGCGCAGGCTGCTTCCGCCCTTCGTGGCCTCCACCTCCGATGCTCGCCAACACAGCGGCGCACTCGCCTCCCTTCTCCTTGGCTCCGCATAGAGGCCTTGACACCCGCCGCTCCGGGTTTTGCCGCCGTTGCGCCCCGTTCCGTGCATAACCGGTTTGCTTCACGTCTTCCCCCTCCGCGTTTCCCACGTGACCCGAAAACGTTGTTTCAGCGGCCGTGCATAATGGGTCTTAATGAGGATTCCTCTGGTGGCGAGACCAACCCCAGGGAAGAGGAGGTTCCTTTGGCCATCTAGGAACTGGCCAAAGAGGTGCAGGTTCCGGAGCAGTCGGTCAGGATTTTAAACAAGATTATTATCAGTCCCTCTTTACAAAAGCCATGGCTGCTGTAAACCAGACTCACAGAATGTCCCACAGTGGAAGAGCAGGGCTGCATGTGGCGCAGAGGATTTTTTTTCCAATCTCCATCTTCCTCAAAATTGTTCCTTCGACCCCCTTTTTTTTTTTTTTTTTTTGAGAAAAAGATCAGGGAATAGTGGCATAAACCCTTAGTTAATAAGCAATTTCCCTCCTTTGTTAGATGTATGCCAAAGAAATTCTCCTAGTCTCCACCATAGATGTGCCTGTGGCGGCCATCCACACCGTGGCCCTAGTCTCTGAAGATAGGGAGGGAAATATAAGGGACACCTTTGACAGGAAGGCAGAGACTGCCTTGTATAGGTCTCACGAGGTTATGACTGTCAAGAGCAGCTTCTATTATGTATATTATCATAGCCATAGTCTGTATAAAACAGCCATAGTCTGTATAAAACAGTTAATCCAACTTCATCCCAGTGACAGCACAAGGTTACTACAAGGAGCCAGCAGACTACTTAAGGTACTACTTAAGTATTTTCAGATAGTTAGGTGGATAGGGAATTGGTTAGAGAACTGCACTCAAAGAGTCGTTGTCAATGGTGTTTCATCAGACTGGAGGGAGGTGAGTAGCGGGGTACCTCAGGGCTCAGTGCTCGGTCCAGTACTTTTTAACATATTTATTAATGATCTAGGTGAGGGGGTGGAGGAACTACTCATCAAGTTTGCAGATGACACCAAATTGGGAGGACTGGCAAATACTCCAGAACAGTGGTCCCCAACCTTTTTAATCACCAGGGACCGGTCAACGCTTGACAATTTCACTGAGGCCCGGGGGGGGAGTAGTCTTTTGCCAAGGGACGTTGCTGCTGCCGCCTGAGCCCCTGCTTTCCCGCCAACGCCCTGTCTTCCCACCACCCGCTGGGGGGGCTCTGCCAGCAGCATCTGCACAGTGCCACGCTGAGGGGGAGCCCCAGCCATGGTGGCCGCTGGAGAGCACCAAAGGTGAGCCGTGGCAGGGCAGCCCCCCGAGGCAGCAGCCAGGGAGAAGGATGAGGAGGAGCCATGGCCCGGTACTGACTGATCGACGGACTGGCACCGGTTCCCGGACCGGTGGTTGGGGATCACTGCTCCAGAAGATAGAGACAGAGTTCAACGAGATGGAAAAATGGGCAAATGAGAACAAGATGCAATTTAATAAAGATAAGTGTAAAGTTCTGCATCTGGGTCCGAAAAATGAAAAGCATGCCTACTGGACGGGGGATGCGCTCTAGGTAATACTGTGTGTGAACGAGACCTTGGGATACTTGTGGATTGTAAGCTAATCATGAGCAGGCAGTGTGATGCAGCGGTAAAAAAGGCGAATGCCATTTTGGGCTGTATCAACAGAGGCATCACATAAAAATCACAAGATGTCATAGTCCCATTGTATACGGCACTGGTCAGACCACACCTGGAGTACTGTGTGCAGTTCTGGAGGCCTCGCTTCAAGAAGGACGTAAATAAAATTGAAAGGGGACAGAGGAGAGAGACGAGGATAATCTGGGGACAAGGGACCAAGCCCTATGAAGATAGGTTGAGGGACTTGGGAATGTTCAGCCTGGAGAAAAGGTTGAGAGGGGACATGATAGCCCTCTTTAAATATTTGAAAGGTTGTTCCTTTGGCTGCAGAGGAAAGGACGCGCAGTAATGGGTTTAAACTACAACGATATAGGCTAGATATCAGGGAAAAAATTTTCACAGTCAGAGTAGTTCAGCAGTGGAATAGGCTGCCTAGTGAGGTGGTGAGCTCCCTCTCACTGGCAGTCTTCAAGCAAAGGTTGGATACACAGTTTTCTTGGATGCTTTAGGATGCTTTGGGCTGATCCTGCGTTGAGCAGGGGGTTGGACTAGATGGCCTGTATGGCCCCTTCCAATTCTATGATTCTGTGATTCCTTCTTTGCAGAAGCATTGGGAAATGAGAGATAAAAAACATTTCATACCCAGGTATGTCCACAGGAATAGTAATGTAGCGGCTGCAAAGGGAACTTCTATTCGCAGTTCCCCAAGGGGTACTTGAGAAACTATGACCAGTCAGAAAGGGACCCCAATCAGCAGTTCAAGGACTGACTCCTTATTTGCAATGGGAGGGTTGTCTGCTTCAGTTTCAACAACACTGGAGAGATCCCATGTTGGACATATGGGCCCTAGACACCATCTAACAGGTTTACAAAATAGAATTTGAGATTCTCCTACTGGACAGATTCGTTTTCTCCCCCATTTCCCTCAGGGAATCCAAGAAATAGGTTCACCTTAATAGCCATCCAACGCCTGCTTAAAATCCAGGCTATAGAGCCAGCACTTCCTTCAGAGCATTCTAGAGGAGTATATTCACACATCTTTATGGTCCACAAGTATAACAGGGAGTGGCACGCAATATTAGATTTAAAGTTTGTTAACAATCACATACAGCTAAGGAGGTTTCGGATGGAATCCCTCCGATTGATAGCAAAATTATTGCAGGACGAGGAGTACCTCACATATCTGGACCTGATGGAGGCCTTCCTCCATATCCCAATTCATCATCACTCTCACAGATGCTACCTAAGATTTTGATTAGGAAACAACCACTTCCAATATTGGTCTCTTCCCTTTGGATTGTCAACAGCCCCCAGAGTCTTCTCCAGGATTCTAGTGAACCCTAGTGTCATCCGATGTTCCAAGGGTCTTTATGTCCATGCCTTCCTGGATGATGTTCTATAATCAAGTTCCAAGGAGTCCGCAGTATCTCATATGGATCAGACGGTCCAGTGTCTGCAGAGCTTCAGGTTTGTGATCAATACAGCAAAAAGTTCTCTGAAGCTATCTCAACAGCTGCAACATCTGGAGGTCATTATCCACATGACACAGGGCAAGCTAATTCTCACAAAGACTAAGATTGCCAAGACCCAGGTCACTGTTCTATATCTGATCGTCAAAATCCAAATCTCTATTCTTGATAAGCCTAATGGGGTTGTTGGTATCCAATATGAAGGATCTTCAGTGGGGGCAGTGGCATGCCAGAGGTCTCCAGGCATTCCTTAAACCATTCCAGTAGCAGATCACCAACCATCTAGACCAATCTGACTCATTAAATGCCCCTTGGACAACAGGGCTATTGTATACTTTCCTTCACCTGCTCATACTGCCCAGATTACTTTGCAAGATCATGTGTCTTCTGACAACAGAGATCCTAATGACTCCACACTGTCCAAGACACCCTTGATCCTCCACTGTCCTACAACTCTCAGTGGAACTCCACCTCATGCTCCCTCAGGTCCTGGACCTTCTTCATCAGGTTCATTTGACGTCTGGATCCTGCCTGGATGCACTTAACTGTGTGGAAATTGAAAAGGAGGCCCTGATGAAGGAAGCCTGTTCCGATGAAGTGACTAATACCATTTTGTCATCCTGTATGAAATCAACCCTTAGAATCTATAATGTAATATGGAAGGCCTTTTTTTCAGTGGGGCCAGTGTAAGAAGGTAGATATTCTTCCTTCAATCTCTGACATCTTGAGTTTCCTACAGGAAGGATTGGTCCAAAGTCTTAAGCTAGCCTATCTATGCAGACAGCTGGTTGCCTTGGCTTCGCTTTATCCCAAATTGGAGGTGTCAACACATTCTCATGTGTCAAGATTTTTAAAAGGGGCTTTGTCCTTGGTTCTACCCCCAGGTTCATAGGGTTCCTGCCTGGAATCTCGTTGTGCTCTCCTCACCAAAAGTCCTTCTGAGGACAATTTCATGTATTCCATTGAAGTGGCTTTGAATGAAGACACACTTCCTTGTGGCGCTCAATTTGGTGCAGTGCATCTCCAAGTTAGGGGCGTTGTCGGTGAAGTCTCAGCTTTGCGTTTTTCGCAAGGTCAGGGTTGTGCTTTGGACAAATCCAACCTTCTAACCCAAGGTTTTATTTACCATGCTTTTCAAGAGATCAATCTGACTTCATTTTGTCCCAATCCTAAGAAATGAAAATGGCATACGTTAGACATCAGGAGGGCCCTCAAGGCCTTCCTTATAAGGATGGAGAGTATAAGATGCTCACATAGTCTCTTTATTTCTGTTTCTTTGCCTAACACTGGATGTAGAATGTCCAAGGCTATCTGTATTTCAGAGGCATATACAGCTCAGGGCCAAAAAGCTCTCTCTGACATAATGGCCCACTCACATAGGAGCACAGCAGCCAATGCTGTACTAGCTTAATTGGGCTCCTGTTCTAGAGATCTGCAAGTCAGCCACTTGGTCTTCAGTGGCTACTTTCACAAGGCACTACAAAACAGATGTCTACAGTTCATCTGATGCTGCTTTTGGCAGTTGTGTTTTGCTGCATGTAGTGGACCGAGGTGCAGATTTCCCACCCGGGACCAATAAATGCTCTGAAAAGTCCCACTCTGCAGATGTTCTCTGCTCCAGAGAGAGAATGACCAGTGGATACTTATCATGAGGGATCATTCTTCCCTGGGGTAAGGAAGACATCTGCCCTTTCCCTAGTCACACGCAGTTCACTACATTCTGGACTCCAGTTATTTCATTTCTTCCTTCCTTAGGTTGTTCGATAGATTGGATGTTGAAATGTTTGGTTAAGTTAGGTTAATAGAGCTCAGGTTCCTCCTGAATTCCGGTTGTCCTGTCCCCTTCTTTTTCTTTCTGAAGTTGCTGGCAAAACCTTCTCTGCAGATGTCCTGCTTACTCCACAGGAGAATGATCTCTCATGGTAAGTGGTCACTGGTTGTTTTGTATTAGTAGGTACCCTGCAAATCTCCATAATTGTTTGATATTGTTCCCTTCTCTACCTAGCCAAGTACAAGGTCTTTGGCAGGTAACCAAGATCAGGCAGTGTGGGAGCCTCGCTGCAAGGAGTTCTCCGTGACTGGCTTAAGCTATGGAGGAGAGCCATAAGCTATTGATGCCTAGAGCCCAGGTGAAAGCTTATAAGTAATGTCACACTTTGCTGTAGCCAGAGTTGGGTTCTGGATCCTACTGAGAGCACTCTCCTCCTGTATGAGTCTGATAGAAGATGCCTGAAGGTTCCAGGCTCCTCTGCTTCATTCAAGGTTAAATCCAGCTTGCAGTTTTGCTTGTTCCTGGATAAGACTTCAGGATGCTGGAAGTAAAGTGGTCTGCTTGGGGGGGGGGTGTTCCCTGTTTGCTTCTTCTACTATCTTGAGTGGGAGCCAGCTGTGCTAGAGAAGATGGTGGGTCTTCTCGTGGAGGTTGTGGGAGCAGGGAACTTCTGGCGTAATGGACCAGTGGCTGCTCTTAATGTTCCTCTTTCTCCCAGGTGGAGGTTGGGCTGGAACAGGTCTTGAAAGGTACAGATTTGCATAATGGTTTTTGCCAGGCAAAACATAGCTTCTGAATGCTGCTGCTGTTGCTGCCTGAACCAGCATTTGATGTCTTACTAATAGTTTAGGCTCAGATTCTTACTTCATTATAATGATAAATTATTTTTTAAAAGATGTAGAAAAATACAGATTTTTTTTAAAAACTAGAGTACATGTATATAAAAACCAAGAAAAAACTTGTAATATATATCAAACAAAACACTCATAATATGTGCCAAACATATGCAATACATGAAATGAGGAAGGAAAAAATCTTTGTGGAGTTTTCAGTGGCCAGCATTGAATGTACAAGCTTGCAGGATCAAACATTAAGATTATCACGCAAGTTCGAAAGAGTCTCGCCTGGCCTTTATAATGAAGTAGAAAACTGAAATACGTATTTGTGTGCTACCAATGAAAGAGACAAGCTCTGCAATTAAAACCTTCCATATAAAACCTGCAAGTATTTATTAAAAAAAAATTAACATTAGTGCAACGCTTTATTTTTTATTAATTTATTATTATATTTATATACTGCCCTCCCCTCAGGCTTTCCTTGAGCTCTCAAGTACAGTTCTGTGTCGAGTCTCCTGGAGCTCTTCATAGCCAACCTTGGTTTTCTCTATCCTGAATAAGTTGTGCGATCTGCAGACTTTTTCATTTCAGCGCTCATTCCCAGTTAGAGATCATTTAAACAAATCATGTATTTTATTTATTTATTTATATTTTTATACCACCCTTCCCTATGGCTCTGGGCGGTTTACATAAAACATTTTTGAACATTCACATAGAACACTATCAAAATCAATATAACAGTATAACAATAACAACAACACATCAACTGGAACAATTAGAACGGCACTTCAACAATAACTTGACAATCCCTCAGTAGGTTCGGTCCCTCAGTCTGGGGGGTCACCTGTAGATGTTATGGCTCAGTTGGCCCGACCAAATGCCTGGTGGAAGAGCTCCTTTTTGCAGGCCCAGACCCTTAGGGATACAGTTTGTAAAATGGATTTAATTTTCAGCTAGTTTCCAACATTAACTTTTCTGACCTCTGTCCCTTAAAGAGATATCTCAGAGTGGGAAGTTGGTTTCCTATTGCTTTCTGCAGAACATCTATCAGATCTGGAGACGTGATAACCTCAAAGGCTAGGGATGAAACCATATATACAACAATATAAACAATTTATTATTAGAGCTCAGAAATGTATTTATTGATTATATTTGTTGACCACCACTCTTGGTCCAATGAGTTTGCAGCAGTTTACAACAGTAGACATAAAACAGGAATTTTTAAAAAGTTTAAAAACCATAAATTAATATCTATTGGGTACACGGTATATGTACATCGCAAATGCCAACAAATCTCATGCACTTTGATCATATATACTGATCTTCCACAAAGGTGAATATACAGATACAGGTTTTTTTTTCAATTGTTGATAAGGAGGTAAAAACTTATCTAGTCTGTTTTGGCTGGTTTTGGTCCTGCATTCATATTGACAGAATTCTCAGCCAGCAAATATTTCTTATTCCTCCCATGGATATTGGAAAATCCTGCTGTGTGGTTCTCTGTGAAAAGGTTAAAAATGTTGTCAGATCTGGAGACATAACGTCTATCTCCTGCAGGAGTGGATGGTTCTGAAAAAGAGTATTGTAGAGATTTTCAGTCTGGTGTGGTTTAGTCTTCCTTCCTCGTATGCATTGATCTTGAAGAAACTCTGAACTGAATTCTCCCCAGTAATCTTCACCAGCGATAAGCCCTTATTTTTGTCTGACAATCCAAGATTCAAGTTCTTAGTCTTTCTCATAGAGGATTTGGACGCACGGGATGTTTATTCAAAGTAGCAAACTATCCTTAAATTTTCCATTTTCAGGAACCATCCCTGGATCTTTTCAAACTCACAAACCTCTGGGGATTGAGCAGTATGTGCAGTAATCTCTTAAGAGTTCCTGCATGTAGCCTGATTCTCATTTTTAAAGATTTTAATAACTACATTTATACCAGTGGTTTTAAATTATCATTGACCCCGATCAATGTTTATTTTCTCATGGGTATATAATGTAATATATTGTGAGTTTTCATTATATGCAATAAGGATAGTCCCTCAGCCTGAAACAAAGCAAAAACAGGAACTGGGGGAAAATGCTAATATGTGTGTGTACACATACATTTATGTATCTGAACACAATTTAAAAACATGCATAAGACCCCAAAGTACTTTGATGAAAGTAGAGAACACTCATCGATAAAATGTTTTTTTATAAAATTAATATAGCAATATACAGTAAATGAAGTGCACCTTTACTTGTGACAGATAAGTAAGGGAATGGGCATTTTTAACTGACTTGGAGGAGCAGGACTGTGCTGTGGACGTGTCTCTCCCTTCTGGACTTCTTGCATCAGCAACATCACAGCCCAACAAGCAGCCCCCACTATGCCTCGGCCACTTCTGCATGAACACATCCGAAAGCCCTGCTGGATCTGTGCTATTTCCCTTGGGGGTGTTCTTCTGCTTTTACAGCTGGATTTGGATCCTGGGTTTCTGCATTTTTATGCATAATTTTTTAACTGTCATCTCTTTAGGTACAGTAGTAGTGCAGCCAGAGCCAGTCCTTAATGAAGACAAAGATGATTTTAAAGGACCTGAATTTAGAAACAGAAATACTTCTAGAGTGAAACCTGAAATCCCAAAAAAACGTGGAGGTAAATGCAACATGCATCACATTTTATGATATGCTTAAATTAAATTGTTCCATGATGGCTATTTTATTCTTAGAAAGTATGCAATTACATCTATTCCTAGAATGTCATTCTGTGACTCCGTTCACTAGGGACAGTACCATTCATCTAATGAATGCATTCACTGCTCCTTCTGTATTTCAGGGGCAGGACACAAATAGAAAACGGCGCCGAATGGTGCAGACTCAGCTTGTAGGCTGAGCTTTTATTTCTCTTCCTTTTGTTATGTAATCTTCAGTTAGGAAATTGATGGTTTTGGGCAAGCGAATTCAGTGTGGTGCAAATCTGTCAGAAGTTATGTGTACAATCACTCAAAAGCTCATACCCAGAATTAAATTTGGTTGGTCTTAAAGGTGCCACTGTACTAAACTTGGTTCTGTTGCTTCAGACCAACACAGCTGCCCTCTAGGAAGTATTTAACAGTGTACGCTGGGGGGAGGCCCATTTCCATCATGAGGTTGTAAACCTCTCACAGATATCTGATTGACTGCTGCTAGAAACAATTCTAAATCAGGTGAAATGAGAGGCAACTTGGTATAGTGGTTAGGAGCTTCTAATCTGGCAAGCAGGGTTGGATTCTGCGCCTCCCCCACATGCAACCAGTTGGGTGATCTTTTGAAACTCCTTCGGGTAGAGAAAAACAACATATAAGAACCAAGTCTTCTGATTTCCTGCTTCTCCTCCACATGCAGCCAGCTGCGTGACCTTGGGCTCACCACAGCACTGATAAAGCAGTTCTGACCAAGCAGGAATATCAGGGCTCTCTCAGCCTCCCTTCCTTCCCATGTGTCTGTTGTGGGGAGAAGGAAGGGAAGGGGATTGGAAGGATTGTTCTTATGCAGCGGCATTTATTATTTGTTTGTTTATTAATTATATTTATATACCGCCCTGCTCTGAGGCTCAGGGCATTTTACATAGAACTTAGTGATCAGTACAAATAATAGTTGTAAACAGTAATGATACAGTGATAACAATAGAACAGTATAATTGAACAGTGGAACAGTAGAACCATGGTGATCATTGTGTATGTTTACAAGAATGAAGAGTTTTCAGTTCATTTCCTCCTCTCCCCTTAGTGCAATAATGTCTGTTTTATATGGTCTAGAATTCTATTTAACACTTAGATGTTTCCAGAAGACCTTTGAGTAAAGCAGCCTTTCTCAATCCTCAGAGAACCCCCTGAAACAATCTTCAGGTTTCAAAAAAACCCAGAAGTGATGTGATTGTGCAGAATACAATTGGGAAGCATAGCTGCGTACATGCCCACTCAGGGCCCCTTCCCTCCCCACCTTCTCCAAGCCCATCATTAGTCATTTTGGGAAGGGAGGGGCAGGTCAACATGACTGTATATGGTCATATCACCCAATCTATTTAAATATATATATATAATTAATTCCCCTTTGGGGAACCCTTCCAGGGCCATCAAGAAAGCCCAGGATTTCGCAAAAGCCTGGAGTAAAAACATTCCCCTCCCCCCTCCCACTGTTGATGTGTAGATGGTTACTGCCTCCCGATGTGGAAGTTCTATCTAGACATTGTGGCTGATAATCATTGATGGATCTGTTCTCTTTAACCTTTTCTAACCTTCTAAAGCCATCTACGCTAGAGACCATCACCAAATTCCACTGCAGCAAATTCCACATGCCATTCTACTTCTTTTCCCTTTTTATATATATATAATTTTTTCTTTTTCCAATAAGATAGAAATAACATAGATACATATAATAAACATTAGTGAAGCAATTGTTTAGAATCTAAGCATATTAAAACCCACTCCTTTCCCTTCTGGTTTACTTTTTTAGATAGTTCAGATAAGGACCCCATTGTTCCTGGAAGGCTTCTTCTGATTTTCCATTAACCATTAATGTCAGTTTAGCCATCTTGGCGAGATCTGCCAATTTGCTCAGCCAGTCTTCTATTGACGGTAGCTCCTGCGTTTTCCATTTTCTAGCCATTACTGTAGGCAAAAGCATTGTAATACTAGCTGGCTTGTTTTCAGCTCCTTAACAATCCCTAGCAAAATGTTTGCTTTTTTCATTGTCAATGTTTTTATTGAGCTTCCTGCCAGAGTCCCAAGATCACTTTCCTACAAAGCCATCAACAGTTCAGAACCCATCAGCATATATTTATTATTATTAATATTATTATTTTATTACTCGCCTCCCCCCGAAGGCTCAAGGCGGGTTACAACATACAGATTAAGCCCAATACAATCCCTAAAACCAGTTTAAAACAGCAATACAATACAAAGAACACCATAAAAGCAAGGTGCTGTGGTGAAAAAAACTCCCGGAACTAAACCCCCCCCCCCAAATCTTCTTCTAGAGGGGAAGGGTGCATAGAGGGTGCAGGTAAAATTTGCTACCGCCACTCCTGTAGTGGGCCCTGATCTTCCTTGCCACCCAGCCTCAGCCTTAGACCTGGTGGAAGAGCTCCGTTTTGCAGGCCCTGCAGAGCACTGAAAGCTCCCGCAGGGCCTGTAGCGCCTTGGGCTTTTAATTTTTTTTAATCTCAGTCTGTTTCACCTCGTTACCATTCAACTTCATTTGCTGTGTAGGTTGAGATAGCTTTTTGAAGCGCCTCATTATTCATTTTGTTTCTCACCATCCTTAATAATGTGGGTGTCATCTGCAGACCTGTCCAGTTTTCTGCATTTGACCAATTCCAGAAGATTGGTGATCCTTGTAGACCTTTACAGCTTACTTAAATTGGGAGAACTGTCCATTTATTTCTGTTCTTTGATTCCTGTCATTTAACTAGTTTCTAATCTGTGTATGTGGTAGGGATATTGGTGTTTGTGTTCTGTTTTCACTCGGCTTGCTAACCTGCATTTGTTTTGCCAGAAACATGTGCTCCTTCTCATTTGTGGTCCCAGCTCTAAAGGGAGAGGCAGGACAACCCCTACCCACCCACGTGTCAATAATATAAACTTGAGTTGGGTTGAAACTTGTCACAACTTTTATTGTTCAGAGCTGAAAGAGCCTTAATGCAGTAAGGGGCAAACAGATCCAGGGCATCAGCTGACCTGCTTGCAGGCTGATGAGCAAACCACCCCCAACCCATCTGAGGCAGCACTGCAGGATCTGCTAAATCTTAGCTGCTGGCTGGGCTCCTCCCCCTAGGCCACATCAGATCTCACGTGATTGGCCAGGTTGGGGAGAGGAAGAAGAGAGACCACATTGCCATGGCAGTCTTCCAAGCATGGCCAACTATGCTGCACAAAACAGGCACACCTCCTTCCCCCACCCCTGGGACCACACAAGTTGATTGCCCAATAAGTTCTGGGTCCATGCCTTCCTGGTTTGGGCAAAGTTTTCACATTTTAAAATAAGCCACTTTGGAATTTAAGGCACCTCAGTTTCTCTCAATTTGTATGATTTTAGATTCGCTGCTATGCTTCACGAATTGAGCTTTCATTATAGTGGATTTTAATTTCCCAGATCTTGAAGAGATTTGACCTCAGTTTCAATTTCCATTTAACTATACAAGTGTGAAAGTTTTGTGAAAAGTGTGAAAAGTTTTTCTTCTGAAATTTGGTTCTGTCAACCTTTTGGAATAGTTGTTGGTCTTCCTGTTTGTACAATACTAAAACCATCAGAGCCATTCCACCTTTGGTTTGCTGGCATAGTGTTGCATTAGTAATCTACAATAGCTACGAAAGAATGCAACTTGCTGATCCTGGCAAAAGGGAAATTCTCTCTGAAGAATTTTCCAAGCCCAGGATGCAGCTCTGGTGCAGAGGCACAAGTCCTGTAAACTTATGATTTGACTATGAATTGGGGACTCGCCTGCTTCTGTTGTTTGCAGCATTCAGCACCTTGATAAGGCTTCGCAGCAACATAAGCGTGGGTGAATTAAATCTTTCAAGCTTTTCCAAATTTGTGTTGCAATTCTGCAGTCAACTGAACAAGTGTAACATCATATGTGATGTTAAATAGATGGTACCAAACCTTGAAAGCATACATACTTAGCCATTTAGGTGTTTAATTGTGAAGCATAGCCTTATTTGAGAAACTTAAGATCTTAATGTGTGGGGGGTGGAATATTTGTATTTCATGTTATGAATGATTAATCTCTCTGCGTGTGTGTTCGCGCGCACTTATGGGAGGTGATCTGATGATGAGGGAGAAGATAATGAACTCATTTATAAAATTTCCCTCTAGCTTTTATAAAGTAGTTTTGTTAATGATGTGAAATACCATTGCCTTTCTGAATATGTAAACTAAATGAGAGAAAAAGCTTTGTGTAAGGGAAAAATTATGCTTGCTTTTTTATTGCAGAGGATGGGCTGCATGGGATTGTGAGCTGTACAGCTTGTGGGCAGCAAGTGAACCATTTCCAAAAAGATTCAATCTACAGACATCCCACATTAAGGGTACTTATTTGCAAGGTATGAGCAATATTAAATATGTGGTATTCTAAATATATGGTTTCACTTTGGAGCACACCTTGCTCCCCACAAGGACTAGCAGCCACCTGGGGCAGAGGACAGATATCTTACACCCAAATACATTCCCTATTTTTTAAAATGTTTTTGGCCTATCTCTTAACATGGGATTACTTCTCCCCCTCTTGACTCACACATTTGAATATTTTTTTCTCTCTCATATAAGCAATGGGCTTCCAAAGCTCTTGAGAATAATAGTAGTGATGGTGGAGGAAAAACATGTCCTGAGCCATACTGAGAGGGCAATATATATATAATATAATATAATAATTATGATGATGATAATGTACTCTATTCATAAAATGACCCTGATCTGGGTAATCTGGGTTTGCCTGTTCTCATCAGAAACTGAGCAGAGTCAACCCTGACTTTTTTTGGATGGGAGATTGTTTAGGATGCCCTGGGATACTATGCAGAGGCAGACAGTGGCAAACACACCTCTGTTCATATCTTACTTTGAAAATCCTACTTCTTACTCCCCCCTGTCAATATCCAGTTCTTTTCTCTCTAGTGATTTTATGGATTGTGGGGTCTTTTTGTAAATTTTATCAGTCCCAGTCAGCGCTCTCTCAGCATAAGCAGCTGCTGGAAGTCCTGCTCAGCAGCAATCCAGATCGCATACGGTCTCGCACTGCCTATTTTAAGGTTACAACAGTTATATTATACGTAAGAAGCTGTCAAAATTTATTCCCCTCACTGGGAATGCCTGGTTTCAGGCTGCTGAACTTCTTTTCTTCATAGAAAGGTTCATTCACTCAAGGAGGGTAAAAATGCAATACAAAGAACTTTTAAAGAGAAAGGAACAGGAACATTAATGGTTAGTGGAACAACATGTGAGAGGTGACCAGTAGTAAAAATGAAACCCTGTTTTGGGACCTGATTTCTTTGGGTAATAAAAATCCTTTCTTTCAGACAGATCCATAGTATGGTTACTATTCAAAGGTGTTTGAAAGTAACCTGTTTTTATAAGCAGAAAATAATATGGTGTATGTGATGTCTTTTGTTAATATATTTTGTTAATCTGTATCTCGAGATTATTTGTTAGTCTTTCCTGGTCCACAGACATTAAACCAGTAGCAAGAAGAGAGGAAAACTTTGTGTCTGTGTCTTCCACGGTTAGTCACGAGAGCTTCAGTTCAGCAGAAGTGTTTAATATGTTAGATTTTTAATAGTCTGGCAATGCAATTGGAAGTTTCTGAAAGAAAAACTTCTTTTCTTCATAGACTTGTTTCAAATATTATATGAGTGATGACATCAGCCGTGATTCAGATGGAATGGATGAACAGTGTAGGTAGGTATTAGATCTGCCTGTATGTCTGTCTATCAGAGGCTAGTAGGAGTATATCTGGGTGTTATTTGACCAGCTAGGTCAAGAACAGTTGCTTGGTTTTTCAAAGAACAGGCCTGGAGTTCTGCTGTTAAAAGAAAGAATAAAAGACTTGCCTTCAGTAGCACTTTGGATTCTGGTCTAAATTATTAATGTTTCGGTAAATTTGGCATACGTCAGTGATAAAGCTTGAAATTTTCTAAGGGTGCAGTGTGCAAGCTTAAAGTTTGTGGTACTTACCTGATTGCTGAATTGATCTCTAAACTAAAAGTTAACATGTCCGGCCTTTTTGAGCTTGGAACACCTTTGTCAGGAGTAGTGGGGTGCTGTAGGAGGTGCAGTGGATCCTTCCCCTAACATGCACACAAAGAAGACGTCCAGTGCCTGGCCCTGGAGGGGTAATTGGAAAATTCTCTGGGAAAGGGGAGTGAGGGAATAAATTAAATAAATTAAATCCACAGTCAATCACAGCTTTTATGGATGTTGCCAGTTCATAGGACGAGCCCTTGAAAGGAAGGTTCCACACCCTTCATCAACCAAAGGTGTGATGGAACAGCTCCTCTTTACAAGGCCTGTAGAACTGGAACCGGAACAAATCCCACAGGGACCATATCTCAGTCGAAAAGGCCCTGGACCTGGTTGACAGTAGGTGGGGCCAAATACGACTCTACCTGGCAAGGTTTAAGAGAAGTTCTAGAAGCACAAGTCAGATTTAATATTAATTTGATATGTCCAAAATTAATGTGCATCAAAGGTGCAACAAAACTGAGGGATGATGTTGGGCTTGTGACTTTCTGTAGGGCAAATGCATCGTAAGCATCACCCTAAGGCATATATGTATTTATTTATTTATATTTCTATGCCGCCCATTTCTTTGCAGCTCTGGGGGGTTTACACTGAACATTATATAACTTACATGGAACATTATACAGACTATAACATCAAAACAACTTTCAATAAAGTATCAAAAGATTACAAAACCACATTTATAATATAAATAACAATTAACAGTAACATTGGAGAGTCATGGGTGGGCATCTGGGGGGGGGACCAGCAGGTGTTCTGAGTCGGTCGGCCTCAAGCAAATGTCTGGTGGAGGCCCCTTTTTCAGGCCCTGCGGAACTGTGGGAGGGATCTCCTCAGGGAGCTCCTTCCACCAGGTGGGGGCCAGGATGGAGAAGCCTCTGGCCCTTGTTGAGGTCTGACACGCTTCTCTGGGGCCAGGAATTCACAGCCAGTTGAAGGTGGCAGAGCATAAGACTCTTCCGGGGGTATAGGCAGGCAGGCGGTCTCTCAGATACTCTGGGCCCAAACCGCGTATGGCCTTAAAGGTGATTACCAGAACCTTGAGCTTAATCCGGAGTTCAACTGGGAGCCAGCCAAGTTGTTGGAGTACCGGCCAGATGTGGGATCTCCATGACGTCTTAGTGAGAATCCTTGCCGCAGCATTCTGCACCAGTTGTAGTTTACGGATCAAGGATGAGGGTAGGCCTGCGTAGAGCGAGTTGCAAAAGTCCAGCCTAGAGGTGACCGTCGCATGGATCACTGTGGCTAGGTGTTCTGGGTCCAGGTAGGGCGCTAGTAGCTTTGCTTGGCAGAGGTTGTAGAATGCCAGCCGCACTACCTTTGTGACCTGGGCTTCCATTGTAAGGGAAGCATCCAGGATCACACCCAGGTTCCTGGCGGAGTGCGTTGGTGAGAGCTGCACACTGTCCAGGGTTGGCGGACGCGCTTCCTCCCATGGTCCCTTCCTACCCAACCATAGAACCTCCATCTTTGTAGCGTTGAGCTTCAGGCAACTCTGCTTGATGCATTTTGTCACTGCTTCCAGACATCTGGCTAAGGATTCTGGGGGGGAGTCAGGGCAGTCATCCATCAGGAGGAAGAGCTGGGTGTCGTCCGCATATTGGTGGCAACCCAGCTCAAACCTCCAGCTGAGCCAGAGGGCGCATAAAGATGTTAAATAAGATAGGAGAGAGGACTGCTCCTTGTGGGACTCCACGTGTGAGCTGGTGTTGTTTAGATATTCTCTTACCCTCTGTCCGCAGCCCCAGAGGAAGGAATTCTGCCATTTGAAGGCCGTTCCCCATATTCCGGTGTCAGCAAGGTGGTGAGCTAGGAGCTCATGATCCATTGTGTCAAACGCTGCCGATAGGTCTAATAGTATGAGCAGCACTGACCCACCTTGGTCTAGCTGGCATCGGAGGTCATCCATCAGGGCGACTAGCACTGTCTCCACCCCATACTCAGGCCGGAAGCCCGACTGAAATGGCTCAAGGGCTGAAGTTTCCTCCAGGAATATGCTAAATTCTCCCTTTTTTCCCTGCAGTAAAACAGAATGTTTACCTTTTGAAAACAGCCTTAGTTATTTACCTGTTAATTAGTTTAAAATGTATTTATTTATTTGATTTCTAGGCTGCCACTCCTAGCCAGCTAGGTCACAGTACCCAACAACATCCATTATCATACAATACCAAAAAATCAACAATACATATGAATTAAAAAAACCCTCCCATCCTCCCAACCATTCCCTAAATCCCAATCCCGTGACCTCTAACCCCTACCAAGCCTCCAACTATCTGCTATATGTATCCAGGGACTATGTAATAGGCTTACAGAGCAGCAGAGGAGGAGGTAAGATCTTCCTCAGCCTGACTTCAAACGAATGCCTGGTGGAAGAGCTCGATCTTACAGGCCCCGTGGAACCGAGTTAGTTCCATCAGGGCCCTCAGCAAATAAAATGAATTGTTATAATTAAGTGGATTTAAATGTTGATGAAACTGAAAAAAAACTTTTTTTGTGTGGTGATACATTTTATAAGAAATCTTCACACTTCAATTTCAGATGGTGTGCTGAAGGTGGAAACTTAATTTGCTGTGACTTTTGCCATAACGCTTTCTGCAAGAAGTGCGTATTGCGCAACTTGGGCCGAAAGGAGCTGTCCGCCATCATGGATGAGAATAACCAGTGGCACTGCTATATTTGCCAACCGGAACCATTGCTGGACTTGGTTACTGCCTGCGATAGTGTTTTTGAAAATTTAGAACAATTACTGCAGCAAAATAAAAAAAGAATCAGAGTTGAGAATGAGAAAAGCAAAATGTATGACAATACACTTAAATATTCATCAAAGAAAAATAGCTGTAATGGAGAAGAAAAGAAACTAGATCATTCATATTCTGGTGCTTTAACGTATTCCTACAAAGCATTAATGGTGCCAAAAGACTTGCTTAAAAAAACAAAAAAACTGGTTGAGACAACAACGAATATGAACACGAGTTTCGTGAATTTTTTGAAGAAGGCAAGTGAAAATTCCGAAATAAACTCAACAGTACATTTACGTCAGCTGAAAGCGTTTAAATCTGTGTTGAGTGACATCAAAAAGTCTCATTTGGCCTTAGAGGAAAGTTTGAACATGGAAATCCAAACTCTGGATTGTAAAATTCTTCAAAGAAACTCAAAAGAGAAAGGAACTGAAATTAAGATGGATAATAATGGCATTAAGAAAACTGAAGAAAAGGAACTCAAAGAGCATAGTGTTACACAGGAGATCAGCGATCATGCGAATCAGAGTGTATCCACAGTGGAACAAACAGGCAGCAGAAAAGCTGGGTTCAAAGATAAGAAGTTGGGGAAAGCAGAAGAATTGCAGTATGACCCCCAAAGTGCTGAGGCGACAGATATGGACATTGTCTCTATTCCCTCATCTGTTCCTGAAGATATCTTTGAATCTTGCATGGAAGCACAGAAAGCAGCAAGTGCATCAGATCAAGGAGCAATAAATTCATGTATGAAATCGAACACTGCTAATAAAGACTGTAAGGGGGGGAAGAAGTTGATGCAGTCTACCAAAGTGACTAAAGAGCTGGTTGTAAAATTGACACCAGTTTCCCTCTCCAGTTCCGTGAAAGCTGAAGATCCAGACGGGAAGCCAGGAAAGGGTGCTAAGAAAGAAAGTGGAAAAGAAAATTGTAATAGCAGTACTGAATATCAGCCAGAGAGTGAAATAATTTCTTTGGTAGAAGATCCTGATCTCAGGCGGTCTCCACGTGTGAAGACAACCCCTCGGAGGCGGCCAGCAGACATTAACACTTTAACTTCTAATTCAGAAGAGGACAGTAATGACACTCGCCATGGAAAACACAGAAGGAAATCCACAAAGCCCCAAAGTGAAAAAGATGAGCCAGATTCTCCTGATAGTACTGTTCACAGCCCTCGGTCTACCACACTTTCAGATTCAAAGAAATTAGACAGAGGGGACCAAAGTTCTGATTCTGATGAGGTGCCTGCTGTCCTCCAACAAATAGCCATGATGAGCCATAGTTCTTCAGAGGCTGACAGCAGTGGTGAAGTAGCCAAGACGGTCTTAAATGATCTACAGGAGCAACTAGTGAAAGAAGATAATGGAAAGCGAAAAAGAAAAAGCTCCAGTTCTGGGTCAGATTTTGATGCCAAAAGAGGCAAGTCAAGTAAAGTTTCTGCTAAAAAGAAATGTCAGAACTATTCAGATTCTTCAAATTATGATTCTGAAGTGGTAGAGGGTTTAAGTAAAACTGAGTCAACAAAGAAAGTTATAAGGAAAGACCCCAAAAGAGAGAATTATGAATCTTCAGAAGAGGAACCAAATAAAAAAGGGAAAAGGAGTTCACAGCATCAAGAGGGTGGATCATGTAATGAAACTGATGATGACTCCACTCCAGAGAAAAGCAGACTAAGTAATTCTTTAGATGGGGCATCTTGTAAGGAGACGACTGTTAAGGAAAAGCGAACGAAGGGTTCCAAAAACAGCCCCTCCAAAAGCAAACAGGATACCTCGCCTGAAAAATTAGGAAGTAATGTTTCCAAAGACATAAGCAAATGTTTGGCAAAGGAAAGGCTGGATTCTTCTTCAGATGATGTCGGGCAGTCTCCCAAGCGAGAACAGAGAAATGAATCTTCAGACGATGCTAGAAAGAAGACTAAAAAAGGCACAAAAGAGAAGAAGGATGTGAGTCCGGGAGAGACCTCTGCAAAAGGACAAACTGATTCCTCTTCTGAAGTTGATAAATCTCCTCCCGATAAAGAGAGCTGCAGTGCTTCAGGAGGTAAGAAGCTAAGTGCTGTTGAAGGAAAAATGAGGCGGAACTTGAGAGAGAGAACATCTAAGAAACTTCAGGACAGTTTTGCAGACAAGAAAGATTTGGCTGTTGATACTTCAGATGATGATAATGTAAATAAAAAAGGAAATGGTGCTAAAGAAAAGAAAAAAGCAAGCCCCAAAAGAAAAAATTCACCCAAAGTCAGCAGTGACTTACTGTCCTCTTCTGATGAAGACTTCTGTGAAGACAAAAAGAAGAAGAAAAGAAGTACGCCCATTAAGGGGAAGAAAAAAAGTAATCCTAAAGAGAAAGGAAGAACTGTTCCTAAAAAAACAAAAGATAAACTCACCACCAGCACATCGTCCTCATCGAATGAGGCTGAAAATGACAACATTAATTCAGCTGGCGAAGGAAGCAGCGACGAGCAGAAGATTAAGCCAGTGACAGAATGCATGCTGGAGTCGGAGATAGGATTTATTCGGATTTCAGGTGTGCACAAGGCTAAGTTTAAACTACGGCTGTTTTTTGTTCGTGCAGTACAGTTCTTACTGTTTTGAAGTTCTTGGTCATAAACTAGGCATTGTTCATGTTCGCAAAAAGTGGGTCATGGAAGAGCATGAACTGTACCTGAAAATATTAGTTGTGTAGTGCAATGTCTTGGATCTTGTAGTTTCATGAGATCAACAGGAGCAGTGCATGATTTGCCTGTGGACTCCCGCCTCTTTTTCATAAGAAGTAAGATTCATATTCTCACAGTGCACTGCTGCCTGTTACAGATACCGTATATACTCGTGTATAAGCCATGTTTTTCAGCACTCCTTTTCACTTTGAAAATCTCTCCACAGCTTATACGTGGTTATATACGGTAATTGAAATAACAGCCTTCTCTGCTGTGGAATGCAGCCAGCCAATCATTGCATTGCCTTCTGCAAATGTGTTTGCAAAGCTGAGCTTGCCCTGGCAGCTTGTAGGGCATCAAGGCTCTGTTATTGTTTTTTTTTGTTTTTTTGTTTTTGTTTTTTTGTTTTTGCCTTTTGCCTTCACTTTACTTCTAAACTATTCTTTTGGTTTCTGTGGGTGGGGTGGGTTTTGGGGGTGCTTTGGGATTTACTGTTTCTTTCTCCTAGTGTTCTGTCTTTTATCTGAGGGGCACCATTATTTGCCTTTTCTTATTGGGCTTGTATTTCTTTTAAAAGTCGATTTTTTACAGTTCTTTATTTCAGTGCTTTGTTCTTGGGGGGAGGGCACTGCAGTTGTTGTTAGAGTTGTCCATCCTCCCAGTTTGGTAGCTGTTGTGCTTGTTGCAGTAGGTTGCCAACTTCCGGTACTGTTGTTCTGCTCTGGTTTGCTGGCCCTCTTTTGCACTGACAGACCTAGTTTACTGTTTTTCTTTGAAATAAATATTCAAAAACATTTAACTTACTGTTGCCTCAATTAATGTAAATTTACCAGTAGCTGTTGCATTTCCCACCCTCGGCTTGTGTATGAGTCAATAAGTTTGCCCAGATTTTGTGGTAAAATTAGGAGCCTTGGCTTATATGTTATATATGGTAATTTCAAGAGAGTTTTCTTCTTTTTTATTTCCCACTTCTGTAGGGAGCCTTAGTGAATAGTTTCTTCCACAGGAATTGTCTACCAAGGGAAAAAAGCAGAGAAGAACTTTCCAATGTCAAAAAAGCATTGACACTTCCCAGATAATTCCAGAATTTTTAACAGTGCCAGAGCCAGCGTTGTGCAGTGATTAAGAGTAGAGGCTTCTAATCTGGCACGTTGGGTTTGAGTCCCCACTCCTCCACATGCAGCTGGCTGGGGGACCTGGGCTTGTCACAGCCCTGATAGTACTGTTCTCACACAGCAGTTCTCACAGAGCTCTCTCAGCCTCACCTACCGCACATGGTGACTGTTGTGGGGAGAGGAAGGGAAGGCGATTGTAAGCTGTTTTGAGGCTCCTTCGGCAGTGAAAAGTATACACACAGACCCTACTTTTGAATCTCGTGGATCCTGTTTTCCCAACTGAACTTTGGCTTGCCACTTTTGACCACAGATCTCCTTGCTTTGCTTATGAGGGTTTTGTTTTCTAGCTTGGCTTCCTTGACCACACTTTACATACTCTTTGCAATACTGTTCTGGCGGCTTGCCGTCTCTCCCCGCTGGGCCTGGAGACTTGTCAAACTATGCCATTCAGAAACATCACCCTTTATTTGCCAGCATACTTTAGCCAGAACCCGGAAAAAGAGAAGAAGAATCAGCCATCTCATTCTGGGCAAAACAAGGCATTGGCAAGGCATGCGAAGTGCAAGGAAGGATGCCACAAAACATTACTGCTCCCTCTGTGAGAGCAGCAGCCACCGTAGCAGCCTTCTTCATAAGAAATGCAGCTGGGGAAATTTGCAAGGTGGCTGTATGGGTGTCATTTTCAACCTTTGTCAGCCAGCATTGACCAGGTGACCCCAGCAGAAGCAGATTTTGGCAGAAGAGTTTTGCAGCAAGTGGTGGTACCTGGAACCATGGGGAATTTTCACCCTACAAGTACCGCTTGAGTAAATGAGCTTGGATGACTTCCCTCACTGAAGGAGAATAAAACATGGAGTCCTCCATTTCATCCCCTCTCCCAGATAGAGAGAGATAGAGATAGATACTTAATTTATATTAATATATATATATATTTCATTTATATTAAAATCAGAGTCCAGTAGCACCTTTAAGACCAACAAAGATTTAATCAAGGTGTGAGCTTGATGCCCTGCCAGTCCCCAGCCTCATAAAGGTTGGGGACCACTGCTCTAGGCCAGATGTGGTCCTCAGGCTGTCACTCTTCCCTCACTTGCCTTTCTGGTATTAATTGGAATCTGTGTGGAGTCAGTACAAATAAGGAGAGCATCATCTTAAGACATGCTAGAAGGCCGTTTTATTAGTTGGGACATTAATGGTATATAAACTACAAGAATCTTGGGAGAGTTGTTGGGGTGTTTTGAATTTAATTGTAAACTGCCATAAGTTCATAAAGAAAAGTTTTAATAAATAGACATGGCTGTGCCCCAACCTGTGTTTGAACTGCTGGATGTACCCTCTAAGGGGTCCTTGTAAGCGGTAGTCCCCAACCTCCAGGCCGTGTCCCGGTGCCGAGCCGCGGCTCCCTGCCTCCTCAGGGCTGTGCCGGGCCGTGCATGCGTGTTTGCGCCATGCACGGCCGCAAACGCGTGGGAGTGCCGCGCATGCGTGTTTGCGGCCGCGCATGCAGCAAACGCGCATCCGCTACATGGCCGAGCATGCATGGCATGCGTGGCCGGGCAATCGCCCTCCCCGCTGTCGCCGGTCCGCAACCTGGAAAAGGTTGCGGACCACTGCTTGTAAGGACTCGAGCAACTGCATTTTGTAGCAGTTTCAGTTACTGGATCAGTGCCAAGGGTAACCCCATGTAGAGTGAGTCACAGTAATCCAATCTGGAGGTGACCACAATATGGATCACTGTACTGATATTTTCCAGAGTCGGGTAGGGTGCTAATAACTTAAGCTGTGATTCACTCCCAAATTCCTGACAGTATGTAAAGTTGTCAGTTGCACACTCCTGGTCCCTTCTTCACTAGCCACAAGATCTCAGTCTTCGGGGGGTTAAGCTTTAGATGGCTTAGTTGGAACTCACCCAGTCATGGCCTCTAGACACTTGGTTAATAAAACTAGGGACATATCTGGTTGGCTGCCCATCAACAGATAGAGCATCAGTGTACTGATGACATCGTATTCCATATCCTCTGGCCAGCTATATTGAGGGGTGGGTGGTACATATAGGTGTTGAATAGCATTGAAGAGAGAATCTCGTACACATGGGAGTGGACAGCGGTGCAACTACTCTTACCTAATGGCCACCGTCTGACCCTGACCCTGGAGGATCAGCCATTGTAAGGCTGACCCGTGTATCCCTAAGGTGACAAGCTAGAAGCTTGGGATCAACCATGTTAAATGCTGCCCTCGGGAGCATTCTGCTGGGCCCAGGAGTGGGCTCACCGCGTCTACAATGCGGCGAGGTCGTCCCTGGGCCTGACAGGAGGCCCCAGCCGCCTGCGCAGCCTGGCCAGCTGCCCTGGCAGTACTGCCCAGGCGGCTGTGAAGGGCTTTCTCCCCCTCCCTCCAGGCCAAAGGTGTTCCCAGCCGGCCAGGCTGCGCGGTCACCAGCTCTTTGAGCCGGCGGGCCGCGCTGCCTGGGCAGCTGGGAACGTCTCTTTCCCCGGCCCCCTCACCTCCAAGACTGACACTCGGAGGGGCCAATCGGGAGCCGCTTTGCAGCTCCCAATTGACCCCTGCGAGTTTTTATCCTGGGCTCACCCTGCCCCTTTCTCCTCCCACATTGCCATTAGCCTTTTATTCCTACCGCTCCTGCGGAGTGGTTTACAGATGATTGTATTTGTTGACTGCCACACCCAGCCGGCTCATGGCAGTTTACAATAAGAACATAAAACTCAGTACATATAACTAATAATGGTGGTGAAAAACAATTTATGAAAAACTCTCCCATCCCATCTCATCATACCCTACCGCAGCAGTCACCATTGCCCCGGAGGGTATTCACTGTTGATGTCCAGCCTAGGGGATATGCTGAAAATCAGCTAGCCATTTTAGTATACTTATTGTATATACTTATTTAAGTTCTATAGCACTGTTGTAGTTAGGGTTGTGCCAACCACATATTGGCAGTAGAGTTTTTCTATATATCATTAAATCAGGGATTCCCAACCAGGGGTCAGGAACTCTGGAGGGGATCCAAGGCCTTCCCCTCCTGCCTTAATGGACTTGTCCGCAAGCCAGGGAACTGGCCACCTCCACCTGAAGTGTTCGATTAGTAGGCCATGGGTGTAAGAATCAAAGGGGAGGGAGTCAGTTGTAGCGTGATGTGGGGTCCGGGCTGTCTTGCCCATGGTTTATGTGAGGCAGAACCACTATAGCAGTAATAAAGGGGAGGGAGCAAAAGGAGGACAAAGGACACGTAGTTAGACCACTTCCAGTGGTCGTGGTGGTAGGGAGGTGTGGCCAGCTGATAGGATAATGGTTAAGAGCAGTGGCTTTTCATCTGCCGACCTGTGTTTGATACCTGGCCAGCTAGGTGACCTTGGGTTCATCACAGCACTGATAGAGCTGTTCTGACTGAGGTTCCACTATCAAAAGGTTGAAAGGTTCTACACTAAATTATTAGTTTTATGATGTATAGTTTGCTGTTGATGCTTAGAGCATCCAAGTTCTATTCAGGTATACACAGTGATTTGCTTTGCAGTGATTCTCTGGGATCAGAGTTTGTATAACAAGGGAGAGATGAGAGAGGCACTGAACTCATCCCTCATCTGCCTCTATCCAAACCCGCCAGAGCATGGAGGGACAGAGTGACCAAGGGTCTGGATAGTAGACTTTTGCTGCTGTACCCACATTTTTCAACTAAGAGACCATTTGGCTTCCTGGTGGCGAAAACGCGCATGCGCGGCAACTGCGCATGCATGTTTGCGCTCGGCTGCCGCGCATGTGTGCGGCGCCTGGGCCGTCGGCTCTCCCCTCACCCCCAGAGGCGGTCCCTGACCTCAGAAAGGTTGGGGACCGCTGGTGTAAAATAGATACATCTGATTCTTCCACTACATCACAGCAGTCCACAGCTGAATGAGTCTATGAGTCGTTCTTGAGTGAAAGAAGCAGCAATACAACGTGGCCTGTAGTTAAAATTGCCACATTTGCTCACCTCTTCTGTTTAAACTGCACAGATTGTTTCAAACTTAATGGTCATTATGTAAATGGTATTTGCTGGTTTAATAACTTTGGGTATCAGTTTGGGTATCTAGTCATATCAAATAAGGCCTTGCTAATCATAGACCTATAGAGACAACATTTTTTGAAGAGACTGGTGGTTTTGTATGCGGGATTTTATGTTTGTACATCAAAATTTACTCTTTTTTCCCTTCAAGGAAATGACCGAGATAATAAATCATGGACTGTGCCAATGGAAGAGGAAGAAGATGATGACGACGATCCTGAGAATAGGTATGGTTCCATCCGTAAGGACGTTAAAAAGATTATAACACACCCTAGGCGTGGGCGCAAACGAAACCAACGGAACACCAAGCAGGTTATAAAACCCAGAAGTGCCTGCCTTGTAAAGACTCGCTCACGGGCTTCCCGCAAGTTTGAACGAGAAGCCAGAGAACAAACCCCAAAAAACAGAAAGAAAAGAAAATAAGAAAGTACATTTAAGTGTTAATTCACACACCTTGCATAGGGTGTGTTATAAATGCATTACAGCACTGTCTGTTTCATGTTTCCGTGTATAATGTGGGTTTTATGTAAACTGTATGATGATTGAATTTATGAGGCTGCCTTCATATATAGGAGAAACAGAATAGCATCTGTTCAGTGTTGTGATAAGCTTTATTTTGGGTCTTGAGTAGCTTTCCGTTAGTATTTTTATCCCCATTATACTGAAAACCTGGTAAGAAGGTAGAACCAGCAATGGGTCAAGCATTTGATAAAACCCACTTTGTAGCGTCCCATGTGGTTGACTGGCTTTCTTCTTTAAAAGTCAGTGAACAGTGCCATTGATCTTATAACTGACTTTGTGGCTGTTACAACAATTTGTATTTTTATTTACATCAGTGGGACTGAAACCACATGTTTTAATTAAGAAGCATAAACATAATATAGTATTTAAAGTTTAATAATTACAATATTAAGAGCCTCTTGTGGCGCAGAGTGGTAAGGCAGCAGTCTGAAAGCTTTGACCATGAGGCTGGGAGTTCAATCCCAGCAGCCGGCTCAAGGTTGACTCAGCCTTCCATCCTTCCGAGGTCGGTAAAATGAGTACCCAGCTTGCTGGGTGGTAAACGGTCATGACTGGGGAAGGCATTGGCAAACCACCCTGTATTGAGTCTGCCATGAAAACGCTAGAGGGCGTCACCCCAAGGGTCAGACATGACCCGGTGCTTGCACAGGGGATACCTTTACCTTAATTACAATATTGTAGTTTTGCGGGGCTACATAGTACCTGCTACCTACATAATTGCCAAACAGTCAACTGGAAAACACAGAAACTGGATTTTTAGTTGGCGATTTAGAAGATTAACAGAGCACTTACTTTCAGGGTGCCCACGCTTCATGTCTGGTTATCAGCTTTATGCGGTTAAGAACTGTTTTTCATCAACTTGACTGTTTTTTTGTCTGCTTAAGAACAACCACACTTTGGGTTTGTATCTGAAATAAATGTTAATATTTGCTCTCCTCTACGGAACTTGGTACAGAAAAATGCTGCTAATCTAGCCGTTTCTTGCTCTTCATATAGAACATTTAAACAAATGTTTATTAGTTTAATTTAAAGTGATCATTGTTTAGGGATTGACAGTACAGAATGATAAGAGAACTGTTGGAAAAATGTATTGTAATTTTTCAGAGTCATACTTGACTTCCTTATTTAATTATTAGAGTTTTCAAAGCACAGATAGGAGATTAGTTCAAGTAGAAAATTAATCAGATGTTTTGCATATTATTCTTCATTTCGTAGTTCTCAGCTGATGAACCCTGAACAAAGTTTTAACCCGAACAGTAAATTTATTTAGTAAAAGTAATTTCCAGGGATTGCTTTAAAGGGGTGGGTGGGAGCATATTGTTAATGCAGGGAAGAATTAATCTACCTCTCCTAAGCAGAGTTGGTGTTCATCAGCAAATAGTCTTTGTTAGTAAGCTGAAAGAATATTGGTTGAATTGTAATTATATTGTATTAAAGCACTTCGTTTTGTACCTGAATTAAGAATATGCAATTAAGTCAGTTCAGTGATCACATGCACTGGTTGAAATGCAAGGGGCTATGTGCAGAGCACCTGCGTACACATAGGGGGTTTTCAAACTACGCTTCCAACAGCATTCCCTACAGCTCGTTCCAGATCTGGTGTGGGGAGTCTTGCAAGGTGAGGCTGGCATTGCCCCCGGTGCAGGTGGAAGTGCTTTCCATGAGCACAAGGCTATTTGGATCCCTGCAATGAATTTATTCCTAATTGGGAAGTGGTGGTTGTACCATATCAGTCCGACATTTTCAAGTGCATGTGCTTAGGCTTGCAATATAGATTTTTGTTTGCCTTTTAGATAAAAACTGAACAACAAAACTTTTCCTATGAGGCCAAAGAATGATGCCAGAGATGTGTAGCAATGTTAAAGGACCTGCAATTCTCCTTTTCTGGGGATATTATATTTAAATATGTTTCCTATTAAAATGTTGAAATCATCTTTGCCGGAGTGCAATATTTTAGTGGGTCATAATATAACAGACAGTGCTGTACTTTATTGTGGTGTGTATTTGTTTCTTATTGGTTTGTCTGATCTTTTCACGAGTGCTGTTTAATATGTTTGGAGTTATTTTTGTTCATTAAAATTTACAGTGTATTAATGCACAATGCCTTTGAAGTATTTCATGGATGCAATAAATTTTTGTAAAACATGTTTCTCGTCCAAGCATTTAATTTAAGAGATTAATTTTTTCCTACTAAAAATAATAGGTAACTTCTTTTTTTTTGTTCATATTTTACCCATCTAATCCTTAGTCAAATAGTCCTGAGGCCCCTTAGTTTAAAGCTAAAAGGTGTTTAAACATGATGCAGGGCTTAATATGATGGAAACCATTAACAAAGTGTGTTTAATTGCCACATTTGAAAGATGGTGAAAGCTTGTGTGTTTTTGGTAGTATGGATGTGAATGTATTAATTGACAAAGGCCATATAGAAGAGTTCTAGAACCATGGCTTCTGATACAGAGAATGACAGATAAGTGCCATTTTGTATAGTATGAAGCGGCAGAAAGTCTTCACCTCCCACATTCTTATAAACAAGTAATGTCATTTTTGAAGAGAAAGAAAATATGGAAGGTGTGATTAAAACAGTATCAGTATTATGTTGTAGTCATGCATCTGTAGTCTAGCATAAGTGTTTTACAACAACCGAAATTAAGACTGTGCCATATTGTGTTGGCTACCTTCTCATCCTCTACACCAAAATGTGGTGTTGGCCTTAACTGGAATAGAACCTTGTGCTCCTAAGTTCATCCAAATGGTTATATTTCCTTTCCCTAGTTCATAGCATTTCCTCAGATTTATGTCTTGTAAGAGGAAAAATGAATTTTGGTTATAATTAAGTCCCATTTTTCTTGATAGGGCTTATTGCGTTTGAAATTCTTATGTAACTAAATCAAGACTATATTAGTTCAAAGTGCTGATATAGTCAGAAATTTGGTTCATCATGTCACTTTTATTTTATTTTATTTTTTTTTATTTTTTTGCAAAAAGCCTAGCACTGGATACAGTTAAATGTCCCTCCATGTTTGACGTAGGACAGATCATTGGGTAAATGGGATGGTGTCTCCTTTGCAGACTTCCATCAATTTGTATTTCAGTTCTCAAAAAGTTAGGTTCAAAGCCAGTGTCAACTAATGGTACATTTTGCTTACAACTTGAAGAAAAGATTATTTGGCTGGCTAAATGCGGGGAACAAACTTTTAATCCCTTCTCTTAGGAGATCTGTGTTTTTCTCATGGTTGGTGTGCTTCAGGACAAATGTTTTCATGCTGCATAACTTACGAACCAAGGTGTATGCAGGCATCCATGGGCTCATCAGGAGCTCATGAGGCTTCTCAAATTTGCTGTCTACATGGGGAGGCAGCAGAAATGAGGCGTGGCCGGCCACTAGGTGGGTGGCTGATGACCTGCATTTAGTGTGGTTGAACTACAAATTGTGCAGTCCTGCCATAACATTTTTAATTCCATGGATATTTTTTATGATCATGTTTTTATTTTAATGAAGCATAATTGAGATGTTTTATTAAAAGCTAGATAATCAAAGGGCTGAAATCCTAGTCAGGGAGAAATGGTCAAATATGTGTTAATCTCCCCCCCCTGAAAATATGTATGAACTAATGAAGCAGTTAAAATTATTCTCCTCACAATTCTGTGATTTCTTCCTGCTAATAGTTTCTTCCTTCCCCCAAATATATGTTGTGGGTAGATAAATATATCTGTTTGGTTCAAAAATGTAGGAATTCTCAATTGTATTCTTCTATATGCTGAATGGTAGTCTTTATTCTCCACTCTGACTTGCTCCATCCATCCATTAAAATAAGAATGTAGTATATTTGTCAGGCTTGTGTTTTGCATGTCTGCTTCTGCAAATAGGCTGTAGCCCAGTGTCATATGCAAATTTTATTTTTTCTATTTGAGGGGGGGGCTGTTTTGGAATGGTGTGCCACCCCAAGAGCTTTGTGGGACTGCGGAATATGGGGGCACACATTCTCAAAACCTGCTTTGTAGCAACAGGATCCCTTGGCTACAAGTTTTAAATTGCTCACAAATGCTGAATTCTCTGCTAAATTATGAATAATGGCCTCCCCTTCCAGTTGCTTGCTTGATTCATGCCTTTTAATGGGTGGCTGGCAACGTTTTTGCTCATTTTGGAATAGATTACTTCCAAAAAGCTTCCAAGAAAATACATTCCAATGGAATTCGTTTTGCAAATTTGGGGAGATACCTGTGAAGCCCTCTAATTCCTTATCTTCAGCTTCAGTTATGCCAGCAGCTGGGGCTCCTTGGGAAACATAACCACTTAGCAGTATAACTTCTAGCAGAATGTCCATGATATATCTAACTTGGAAATTTCATTATAGCATGCATAATGTTCTACGGAATGGACAGACAGGCCAGAAAAATGTCCCAAAACGTTATTTCTAGGGTTGGGCTGGGCAGTTTCATTTTGTTGTGACAATAGCTATGTGACAGTTAGTGATGGGTAGCTTGTGTGCTTTCTACCATAAATGGATCAGGAAGCATGGTCTCTCAATTTGCTTGCCCGCATCCTCCAGTGCATATGCTTTCTTCCCACTAAGGGGCAAAGTGAAGGGTTACTTCTCCACTTCTTGTCATAGCTCAAGGATCAAAGTGTCTCTTTTGTAGAAGAAGATTACACTAAACTAGGTGACGGCTTGTGTGGCTGTGCTTAAAAGCGAAACAAAAACAAAACACAAACCCCAGCAAGCAATGGAGTACTTCTTTTGAGAAAGGGGGGGGGGGGTTCTGCTAGAAGATGAGCCAAAGGGTGATGGTGCAGGTGAGCTGATGAGGCACAGCTAGATCTCAGGCCACACCTGCAACAGAGATAAAGCAGAATTCTCAAATACTTATTGTGCTGTCCTTCAAGCAGGTCGATGCGCCAAGGTGCTCTTCTGTTACTGAGGTTTTTGTTTTCATCCATTTAATCTTGCTCAGCATTAACTAGGAGGACTAATTATCCAGCTATATGACAACATTCATCGTTTATTCTATTCTTATTGTTGAACCAATGGAACACATCCCTTTTTTTGTCTTGCTTCAAAGAATTGCCAAGAAAATGCTTTTAGAAGAAATCAAAGCCAATCTTTCCTCCGAGGAAGATGTTTCTTCTGATGAAGTGTCTGAGGATGGGAAAAAGAAGACAGGAAAGCCAAGTGAAAACCGGGGTCTCAGTGGTAAGCACCAGATAGCAACACAGTTTTCTGAATCCACTGTAATGTTGAAGCATTTATAGTAGTACCAGCAAGTGTCTCTACAAGAAAATCTGTGACCTCGATAAATATTGAGCCCAGAGGAGAAGCTAGTGATGAAGCCCCTTTTACTTGCTCACTACCACCAGCCTCCTTTATTCAATGAGTGATTAAATTGTGGACGTGGTGATGACCACAGGCATTGGAAGGTCAGGTGGATTTATGGAGGAGATGCCCAAAGTCCACTAGACATAGTGAGCAAAGGGGACCTCTGTATACAGTGGCCATAAACCTCTGAAATCCAGTAGTAAGTGGTGGTGTCAGGGGAGGATCTTGGCCTCTATGCCCTGTTTGTTGGTCCTCTGGGGCAACTGGTTATCCACTCTATGAAACAGGATGCTGAACTAAATGGGCCACTGGTCTGATCCAGCATGGTGGTGGTTATAGATAATTTTGTTGCCACTCAAAGCTTTGTAAGATGTTTAATATTCTGGGAGTTCCTGCAGAGCACAGGATTAATTCTTTCAACCAGAGTAATATTAACAAGCTAAAATGTGAAATGCAATCTTTTAGTGACTGCTGGGCTTCCTTGTAAGTCAGTGCAGTTGGTACAGCATCAGGTTAAATGGATGCACCTCCCTATGATACACTGTTGTACATTATTTCTCCAGATGGCAAAGAGCCTTGTATTGTCTCTCCCCCCCCCTGTAGATGAAGAGAATGAGCAGGAAGAGATCTCTAGCTCTGATTCAGATGTTGAAGAAGCTAAGAAATCTAAATACAGGCACAGACTATTGAGACAGAAGCTGACGATGAGTGATGGAGAATCAGAGGAAGAGAAAAAGGGGAAATCTAAAGAGGCAAAAGAAGTGAAACGCAGAAATAGAAGAAAAGGTACGATGTGTGAAGTGTCTGGACAGCAAGACACTTTTCAGTGTTTCATGTCGCCATTTGACAGTGGATGACATGGACTTTGAACAGGGTTTGCCCCAGAGAATTTGGTTGTCTGTCTGTGAATGGTGATCAAACGGAATTAACCACGACATACCGAAGTACAACATGGGAAGAATTGTGGAATGCTGAATCCAATGTCTTTACACTTTACACTTATCTTTAGCCAGACGCGGATGTTGGATTTTCGTAGGGCAAACGTTAATAAACTCAGAGACAGGGAGTGGAGGGACTACTCATCAAGTTTACAGATGACACCAAATTGGAAGGACTGGCAAATACTCCGGAAGATAGAGACAGAGTTCAACATCTGAACACAATGGAAAAATGGGCAAATGAGAACAAGATGCAATTTAATAAAGATAAGTGTAAAGTTCTGCATCTGGGTCAGAAAAATGAAAAGCATGCCTACTGGATGGGGGATACGCTTCTAGGTAGCACTGTGTGTGAACGAGACCTTGGGGTACTTGTGGATTGTAAACAAAACATGAGCAGGCAGTGTGATGCAGCGGTAAAAAAGGCAAATGCCATTTTGGGCTGTATCAACAGAGGCATCACATCAAAATCACAAGATGTCATAGTCCCATTGTATACGGCACTGGTCAGACCACACTTGGAGTACTGTGTGCAGTTCTGGAGGCCTCACTTCAAGAAGGACGTAGATAAAATTGAAAGGGTACAGAGGAGAGCGACGAGGATGATCTGGGGCCAAGGGACCAAGCCCTATGAAGATAGGTTGAGGGACTTGGGAATGTTCAGCCTGGAGAAAAGGAGGTTGAGAGGGGACATGATAGCCCTCTTTAAGTATTTGAAAGGTTGTCACTTGGAGGAGGGCAGGATGCTGTTTCTGTTGGCTGCAGAGGAGAGGACACGCAGTAATGGGTTTAAACTTCAAGTACAATGATATAGGCTAGATATCAGGAAAAAAAATTTCACAGTCAGAGTAGTTCAGCAGTGGAATAGGCTGCCTAAGGAGGTGGTGAGCTCCCCCTCACTGGTAGTCTTCAAGCAAAGGTTGGATATACACTTTTCTTGGATGCTTTAGGATGCTTAGGGCTAATCCTGCGTTGAGCAGGGGGTTGGACTAGATGGCCTGTATGGCCCCTTCCAACTCTATGATTCTATGATTCTAAATTGCATCTTGTTCTCATTTGCCCATTTTTCCATTGTGTTCAGATCTCGTTGAACTCTGTCTCTATCTTCCAGAGTACTTGCCAGTCATCCCAATTTGGTGTCATATGTAAACTTGATGAGTAGTCCCTCCACCCCCTCATCTAGATCATTAATAAATATGTTAAAAAGTACCAGGATGAGCACCGAGCCCTGAGGTATCCCGCTACTCTCTCCACTGATGAAACACCATTGACAACGACTGAGTGCGGTTCTCTAACCAATGCCCTATCCACCTATCTGAAAATCCAGATTGCAGTATTTCAACTTATCCATCAGAACATCATGGGGAACCTTATCAAAAGCTTTACTAAAATCCAAGTAAACGACATCAACCGAATTTCCACAATCCAGTAAACCTGTTACTTGGTCAAAAAAGGAAACCAGGTTGGTCTGACAGGACCTGTTGAAGACAAATCCATGCTGACTTCCTTGGATCACCAAATTGGATCCAGATATTTGCAGATCACTCCCTTTTATATCTGCTCCATTATCTTCCCCACAACAGAGGTCAGACTCACTGGTCTGTAGTTTCCCGGGTCAACCTTCCTCCCTTTTTTGAAGATCGGAATAACGTTTGCTCTCTTCCAGTCCTCCGGGACATCTCCAGTCCTTAAAGAGGTCCCGAAGATGATGGACAAGGGCTGTGCAAGTTCTCTGGAAAGTTCTTTGAGCACTCTCTGGTGCATTTCAATGGCAAGACATTGGATCTTGCTTAAGACAAGGATAGGTTATTGAATTTTGAGCAATGGGGTCAGATTTCCAGATTATCCTGGGTTCCTTTCAGGCTTCAGACTTGTTTAACTGTATTTTGATTGATTGATTGATTGTATTTATAAACTGCCCTTTCCTGCAGATCAGGGTGGTTTACATAGAACTTAGGAGAACATAAGGATAAGTACAGTGTAAATCAGTAGTCAAATAAGCATCAAGTAAACAGCAGTAATAACATATAACAGTGTTTTCCTGACATTCTATGACTGGTAATAGTAACATTAAGCATACAACTGTGACCCGAAAGGTTGGTCAGTTCAGGATTCAGGTCAGGGGAGGAGTTCTGGGAAGCCCAGCAGATTTTATTGGATTAGTCAACCTTAACCAAATGCCTGGCAGAAGAGCTCCATTTCGCAGGCTCTGCAGAAATGTGCGAATTCTGGGCTTTATTAAAACACAAGTAGTTTGAATGAACAGTTTGCTTCCAGAGTTTTAGAGCGCTGCTTTACCCATCTGTAAAAATTATCATAAACTTTGTCCAGTTTGAGACATATTAAATTAGCAAAATTATCTTTTAATCTGCTATTGACTGCTATTGTCTGCCCAATCTCATTATTAAAGGTACACATATGGCCAGCAAGTGGCCCTGTTCTCCCCTTTCTCTTGCCATTCATGTTATGCTGCCTTTTGTTAGCTTGGTATGAAACAATAAATACTTACTTAACTGCTGAGTGTAGCAATTGTGATAGTCCTCTTTCTGTTTTTGTTTTTATAGTGAGTAGTGAGGATTCAGATAATTCAGAAGCAAATGAATCCGGAGCCAGCGAAGATGTCAGTGAATCAGAAGATGACCAGCGTCCTAGAACAAGGTATGAAATGTTTCATAAAAGTGTTGGACTTCCCTTTTTTATTTTTTAAAGGTGAGGATCTTACTGTGTACAGGAAACTTTAGAGGATGGAAAAACATGTAATGAAGGATACTGGACATGGACACAAATCCACAGAGAAAAGGGAATTAATCTGTGCTGCTTGTCTGAGGAGTCCTTGAAGATTCTTTGGGAAGATAGCTGCTTTTATTCCTGAAAAATAGTGACTTGGACTCCTACTACTTGACCAGAATACACTTCTGATGCATCTGGAGTGACTCTTCCAATTTAACAGCAACAACAACAATCATGTTTTATTTATTACCTGCCCTCTCTTTCACGACTCAGGGTGGGATACAACCTCTCAGGGTGGGATACAACCCTGATCACCTTCAAATATAAAAACTTGATTAAACTAATTAATTAAAACATTAGCACTAATGTTGCCCATTTTTTTAGTATCTTATCAAAAAGGCAGGGGAGGGTCATAAAACACTTCAGATGGGATAAATGTTGTGTCCTCTGTGCCCTGAAACAGTTTTGTTGGGAGTCCTGACCTTCTCAGAGCTGGTGTGTGTGTGGTGGGGGTGGCTAGCATAAGGAGAATTAATATTCCTCCCTAGCAGACTTTTTCCAGGGATCCAATATGGGCTACTGGAGTAGAGTTAGAACTGGGGTTCAAATCCCCACTCAGTCTTGAAGCCCCCTGGCTGATCTGGAGGCCTTTTTCCTCCCTCTTATCCTAAGCCCCTTTAGAAAGTGGCTTAGAGGGGCAGGTGACCCAAAGAGTGATAACATGCCACCCTGGATTATATGGAGGAAAGGCAGGATAAAAATGTGATGGCTTCTGCTTGGAGGGGGAAACAAGAGAACAGGAGGATATGGATGGCTGTGCAGTTAGAAAACCAGAAAAGATTCTGCTGATGTTGTAATTGGCCAAAAAAGGATTAATTTAAGAACAGCTCTGTCTGCTACTTAGTAGTAAATAGTGAGTCTTCACTTTCTTAGATCTGCCAAGAAAGCAGAGTTAGAAGAAAATCAGCGGAGTTATAAGCAGAAAAAGAAAAGACGGCGCATAAAGGTCCAGGACGATTCATCCAGTGACAACAAGAAGGTATCACATTCTTGTGGCCAGGAGTCAGAAAATGTTGAAACATTGTTTTTTTTGTTTTGTTTGTTTGTTTGTTTTTTACCTCAGGAAGGATTTTAAATTATTCCCTAAAGGGCATCCTGTCTCCACGTACAATAAGCATTATTTGAAACTGAGGGAAAATTTAAAAGCAGCTTATGTTAAGTCCAGAGGCGGAAGTGAATGAGCTGTTCACTGGAAAAATGTCAAAGCTAGTACTGGTTTTATGGAAGTCCCTCTTCACACTCTCTTTAGATCCTGGCCGTTACTTGCTGCTTAAGTAGCATAAGTTGGATCGAATATATTTTGATCCATTATTTAGACTTGTGTTTGTCGTCATCTCCCTCAGCGAGGAAGACAGAATATGAATGAAGTTAATGATATGACTATAATCCTGATTATGGAAATGTTTAAAGGTGATTTTGGTGAAAAAATCTGCTAGAAATATATTGGAATTCCTGTTTCTGTTTGCACCTTCTACATCTACCCTTTCTGCTCCTTCTCTGTTTTGGTCTATATGGCGTGGTGTCCACTCTCGAGATTGGAGGGAGAAAGGGCTACTGTCAGAAGAAAGTACTGAAAAGTATTGGGATGGGGAGGCCTTTGGGTGTGTTTCTCAGAAGCCAGACTTTGGAGTTTAGGGCAGTACTAAACTACCCATGCAGTTGGGAGTTATCAAGTTAGTCTGTCTGTCTGTATTCGTTTCCTTGGCATTAGAATAATTTGCTTACTTTACTTTAGTCGCAGTCCTCATGGCAAATACTAAAAGGCAGTAGGCTCTCCCAACGTTTTCCTTGGATTTCAACAGAGTAATTCTGAGGATGAAGATAACGATGATGATGACGATGATTCAAAATCTCCTGGGAAAGGCAGGAAAAAAATACGGAAAATTATAAAAGATGATAAGCTCAGAAGAGAAACTCAAAATGCGTTAAAAGAAGAGGAGGAGAGAAGACGACGGATTGCAGAAAGGGAGCGTGAGAGGATAAAGCTAAGAGAGGTACTTTCCCTTCCTGGGCTTTCTTTTTAAAAGAAAAGGGTTAACTGGTTTATTTTAAAAATCAAGAATACAAAGATAATTTTTTGAAAGCCTGACAAAGCTTTTGAATTCTAATCTGACATTTTCAAGATTACTCTGCTTCAGTTGCGCAAAGCTTTAATTAATTAATTAATTTATTTATTTATTTGTTTAGATTTCTATGCCGCCCATTTGTTTGCAGCTCTGGGCGGTTTACACAGAACATTATAACTTACATGAAACATTATGCAGCCTATAACATCAAAACAACTTTCAAAAACATCAAAAGATTACAAAACCACAATTATAATATAATAACAATTAACAGTAACTTTGGGGAGAGTCATGGGCAGGTGTCTGGGGGGACCAGCAGGTGTTCTGAGTCGGTCGGCCTCAAGCAAATGCCTGGTGGAAGAGCTCCCTCTTGCAGGCCCTGCGGAACAGTGGAAGTTCAGGCAAGGCTCTGATCTCCTCAGGGAGCTCGTTCAACCAGGTGGGGGCCAGGACTGAGAAGGCTCTGGCCCTTGTTGAGCCAGTTGGAGGTGGCAGAGCGTAAGACTCTTTTGGGTGTATAGGCAGGGAGGTGGTCTCTCAGATACACTGGGCCCAAACCGTGTATGGCCTTAAAGGTGATTACCAGAACCTTAAGCTTAATCCGGAGTTCAACTGGGAGCCAGCCAGGTTGTTGGAGTACCGGCCGGATGTGGTATCTCCATGATGTTTTAGTGAGAATCCTGTCCGCAGCATTCTGCACCAGTTGTAGTTTCTGGATCAAGGATGAGCGTAGGCCTGTGTAGAGCGAGTTGCAGAAGTCCAGCCTAGAGGTGACCGTCGCATGGATCACTGTGGCTAGGTGTTCTGGGTCCAGGTAGGGCGCTAGTAGCTTGGCTTGGCGGAGGTGGTAGAATGCCAGCCTCGCAACCTTTGTGACCTGGGCTTCCATTGTAAGGGAAGCATCCAGGATCACGCCCAGGTTCCTGGCAGAGTGCGTTGGTGAGAGCTGCACACCATCCAGGGTGGGCAGACGCGCTTCCTCCCATGGTCCCTTCCTACCCAACCATAGGACCTCCGTCTTTGTAGGGTTGAGCTTCAGGCAACTCTGCTTGATCCATTTTGTCACTGCTTCCAGACATCTAGCTAAGGATTCTGGGGGGGAGTCTGGGCGAGGAAGAGCTGGGTGTCATCCGCATATTGGTGGCAACCCAGCCCAAACCTGAGCCAGAGGGCGCATAAAGATGTTAACTAAGATAGGAGAGAGGACTGCTCCTTATGGGACTCCACGTGTGAGCTGGTGTTGGTTAGATATTCTCTCTCCTATCACTACCCTCTGTCCACGGCCCCGAAGGAAGGAATTCTGCCATTTGGGGGCAGTTCCTCGTATTCCAGTGTCGGCGAGGCGGCGAGCTAGGAACTAATGGTCTACTGTGTCAAACGCTGCCGATAGGTCCAATAGTATGAGCAGTGCTGACCCGCCCTGGTCTAGATGGCGTCGGAGTTCATCCATCAGGGCGACTAGCGCTGTCTCCACCCCACGTCCAGGCTGGAAGCCCGACTGAAATGGGTCAAGGGCTGAAGTTTCCTCCAGGAATGCTGATATTTGGTCCACAGCAGCCCTTTCGACTAACTTCCCCAGAAACGCTAAGTGCGAAACGGGGCGATAGTTGTCAGGGTCTTGCACAGCCAGGGATGGTTTCTTGAATAACGGGCAAACCACTGCCTCTTTTAATCCCTTCGAGAATTCTCCTGTTGAGAAGGAGAGGTTAATTATTTCCCGGAGGGGGGCTCCTCTTCTTCTGTCTGTTGTTTTTAGGAGCCACGATGGACATGGGTCTAGTGGGCAAGTGGTTGGCCTCTGTCAAACGTTGCAAGAACTCACAACAAGCTTCTTTAATAAAGAAAGCGTTTATTGAGAAGCTACTTCATACACCTAAGCTAAAAAAGTCAAATCTGCCTGAGGACAGATTTGCCTTCCCTTATCAAGGCAGTTCTCCCACCTAAAACTTGAAAGTTCCCAAGGGAGGGGGAAAGGAGGCGGCAGGTGCCATAAAACACAGTGTTACAATTCGCACGTCCTTGGTCTTCTCCGGACAAGATAAGATGTTATGGTTACAAAAGGCAGACCCGGCCAAGAGGTTCAAAAGACAAATAATTCACAGCTCTCTGTGATAACAGGGTGCACAACATAGTTTCAGTTTCAAGCAAGCATGCAAGCATAATATATGGGCCTGGGGCCTAAAGAACAAAGCAAGGAAAAGGTTAAACAAATAAATGTGGAGAGACTCATGCTAACTCATGGCAGGGTTCAGCAGCAATCCTGACATTCCTCCGCATTAAAAATAGCCCCCACCCCTCACCCCGCATCCACTGGCCGAGGGCACAGCGGGAAGGCCCGATGGAAAGCACGAAGCAAGCGAGGGGCTTTTACATCAGTAGCCTCCACCTACTCCCGTTCCCCCGAGGGGAAATCCTTCCAGTCCACTAAGTATTGAAGCCGCCCCTTATGAATGCGGGAGTCCAAGATTTGGTTGACCTCGTAGTGGGTGTCTTTATCAATAAAGACTGGAACAGGCTTTGAGCACGGAGGGTGCCAGGCGTCCGGCAGGGGGGCACATCGCAGCAAGCTGGAATGAAAAACCGGATGCACATTCCTGTAAGTTTTTGGTAGCCCCAATTCAACAGTTACAGCATTGATCACTCTAGTGACAGGGAAAGGTCCCACGAATTTGGGGCCCAATTTGCGGGACTTCTGTTGACAACGCAGGTTTTTTGTAGAGAGGTAGACCTGGTCACCCATGCCGGAGCAGGAGCGCGGCGCTTGTCTGCGTGGGACTTATAAGAACATTTAGCCTCCTCCAGGCTGGAGACAATCGACGGCCAGGCTTCACAAATGTCTTTAGCCCATTTGGTCACATCAGGGGCCTGGGGGGAAACTAGCTCCCAGGTGGGAGCCGCGAGTAGGTCAGTTCCATAGACCACTTTGAACGGGGACACCCCAGTGGACGCATGAACCCCGTTATTATAAGCAAACTCGGCCAAAGGCAGGAGAGAGACCCAATCGTTCTGCTGATGGTTAATAAAGCAGCGCAAGTACTGTTCCAGTATTTGATTCACACGTTCAGTCTGCCCATTGGATTCCGGATGGTAGCCTGAAGTAAGGGCTTGCTCCACCCCCAGCAATCGCAAAAACTCCTGCCAGAACTTGGCAACGAACTGGGGGCCCCGATCCGAAAGCAATCTCCTAGGGATACCATGTAGTCTAAAAACGTGGGTAATGAACATGGAGGCAAGTTTGGACGCTGAAGGCAATCCCACGCAGGGGATGAAGTGAGCCTGTTTCGAAAAGGCATCTACCACAACCCAAATCACGTTTTTTCCCTGGCTTAGGGGTAAATCCGTTATAAAGTCCATTGTCACGTCGGACCAGGGACAGGAGGGGGTGGGCAGGGGCTGCAGTAACCCCCGCTTTCTGCCCCCCAACGGTTTGGAAGCGAGGCAGGTGGGGCACCCTTGCACGTATTTCTCCACATCCCCCCTCAGGGATGGCCACCAGTAGTGCCTCCTGACCAAGTGCAGAGTTTTCACAAAACCAAAGTGCCCTGCGGTCTTTGCATCGTGGCACAACTTCAAAACCTCTCCCCGCGCCGCGGCAGGGACGTAAAGGCGCTCGTCTTTGAAAAACAGGCCCCCCTTGTCGACCAGAGTGGGCCGCAGCGAGGTAAACTCCCTGTCCTGTAGAACCTCCTTCTGAACCCACCCACCGGGTACTGAACTGCCCCCTTTTGCTTTGCTGCGAGTTACGGCAGCCAACCCCAACTGGGCGGGCGTGAACCAATGGGTCTCATTTGCTGTTGTACTGTGGCAAGCGCGAAAGGGCGTCTGCTAAAAAGTTCAGTTTGCCGGGCAGATGTTTGAGGGAGAAGTTGAACCGGGAGAAAAACTCCGCCCACCGCATCTGTTTCGCGGACAAGGAGCGAGGCTGTTTGAGTGCCTGAAGGTTTTTGTGATCCGTCCAAACCACGAACGGAACCGCAGACCCTTCCAGCCAATGCCTCCAAGTAGCGAGGGCTAGTTTCACCGCCGCCGCCTCCTTTTTCCCAGATCACCCAGTTGCGTTCTGGACCCGAAAACTTCTTAGATAAATAGGCAAGCGGGTGCAATTTCCCATCCTCCCCTTCCTGGAGGATCACGGCCCCCATGGCCACATCCGAAGAGTCTACTTGCACCGTAAATTGCTTGGCTGGGTCAGCGTGGGCTAGCACCAGTTCAGACGTAAAAAGGCACTTCAGTTCCTCAAACACCCCCTGGCAGAGCCGACCCGCCGCCTTTCCCCCCTCCTTGATCTTTAACAAGTCTGTTAGGGGCAGGGCCACTTTGGCAAAGTTGGGGATGAATGTTCTGTAGAAATTGGTGAACCCTAAGAAGCTCTGGAATTGTCTCCGAGTTTTGGGCGGCTCCCAGGCCAATAGGTCCCGTACTTTCCCCGGGTCCATTTCAATCCCTGCCTTGGAGACTCTGAACCCCAGGAACTCCACCGCCTCCCGATGGAACTCGCATTTCGACAGTTTGGCAAACAACTGGTGCTTCCGTACCCGACTGAGCACCTCCTGGACTAGTTTCACGTGCTCAGCAAGCTTGTCTGAATACACCAAACTGTCATCAATGTACACCAACACCCCCTGGTACAGCAAATCATGCATAATTTCATTAATCATATTCATGAACACGCCCGGAGCGCCAGCGAGGCCGAACGGCATGACGCTATACTCAAATTGGCCCAGGGGGGTGTTGAACGCCGTCAGGTACTCGTGCCCCCTCTTAATACGGACCCGGTAGTAAGCTTCCCTCAGGTCTAATTTTGTAAAAATCCTCGCCTTTCCCAAGTGCCCCAGCAAGTCTTTGATGAGCGGCAAGGGGTAGGCGTTGGAGGTGGAAACAGCGTTCAACCCACGATAGTCCGTGCAAAGGCGGAGGGAACCGTCCTTCTTTTTCACAAAAAGGACCGGGGCCGCCAGGGAGGAGGTGGCCGGCCGAATGAAACCTCTAGCCAGGTTTTTGTCCAAGAACTCCCTGAGCTCCTTCATCTCCCGTGGGCTCATGGAGTACAATTTTGCTTTGGGTAAGGGCTCTCCCTTTTTTAGTTCGATCGCACAGTCTGTCTTGCGATGGGGGGGCACCTGATTACATTCTGCTTCCGCAAAAACATCCTCAAACCCTCGATACTCCTTCGGGAGCGTTGGCACCCCCGCCACCGCGGCCACGACCAGCCCATCCGGGCTCGGTGGGGGCCTTTGGTGCTGCTTGCATCCTGGAGAAGAAAATTTTACGATCCCCTTCTTCCACTTCACCGTGGGGTCATGCTCCCTTAGCCAGTCCAGACCCAGCACGCAAGGAAAAGCGGAATGGGGGGCCACCAAGGGCTGAATCTGCTCCCAATGTTTGTCAATGTCCAAGTCCATGGGGAGCGTTTTTACTGTCGCTTCCCCTCCCGGGGCGCACTCCCCATCCAGCTGGGTAATGGGTAGGGGCTCCCTCAAAGGTACCTTCCCCACCCCCAAAGTCTCAGCCAACGCGGGGCTCACCAGGGTTTTAATGCAGCCCGAGTCCACAATACAGCGCACCCCCAATTGTTTCCCCGAGTTGGGTTCCGTGAGGGTGGCAGGCAAAAGAACCAAAGGAGAGTCACTCACCGAGCGTTTGCCCCTGCCTGGGACCTGCTGGCGGGGCGCCTTTACAGCAGGTCGTCTTCGTTTCCCGACGGCTCCTCGGAGTGCTGTCCTTCCTTCTGACTGCTGTCCCCGGAGTCTCCTGCAGAAGGCACCCCTCTGGCCGGGGCCAGGAGGGACTTGACGGTCTTCTTAGGAGCCGGTTTCTTTGTTGCCAATCCCCGAGCAGGTGCGCTACTCGCCGGCTTGGCCTCGGTTGGACTGGTGCCTCCTGTCTTCGCTGGGCACTTGGCAAGGAAATGGCCCGTCTGGCCGCAGCCCAGGCACAAACCTTTCTCGAAACGGCGGGTCCGTTCGCTGGGGTCCACTCTGGGTTTAGGCTTGGTTTTCTTGGGGGTTGAGGTCTTCGCTCCCGCCTTTTCCTTGCCTCCGCTGAACTCCACCGCGCGGAGCAGCCGGCTTTCCATCTCTCCAGCCAGGTGCACCCACCCCATCACGGTCGCTGGGTTGTCTATAAGGAGGCACTTGCTAGCCAGGTTCCCGGAGAGTCCCCCCACAAAGGCGTTCACCCTCCGTGGTTCCGTCCAGTCTGGAACCGCCGCAGACAGCTTCCGGAACTCCCGCGCGTACTCCGCCACCGTCTTCGGCCCTTTCTTGAGCGCCTTGAGTTCCTTTTCGGACATCTCTTTCTCGAATGGCTCCACATACATCAGGCGCATGGTTCTGATGAAATGGTTGTAGTTACGCACTGCTCTCGGGTTGTAGCGGTAAAGATCCATGAACCACTTGGCTGCCTCTCCTTCCAAGCATTCACCCACGAACCTGATGTGCTCCGCATCATCTTGGAACGTGAAGCCCATGTCCATCATATAGGCTTGCAAGTGGACCAGGAATCCTGGGAAAGCTGTCAATTCTCCAGAGAAACGAGCCTTGAATTTGTATGTGCTCCGCATTTCCACTCCGCGGAGGTGCGGGGGTAGACGGCCAGGGCCCCAATCCCCCAGCGCTCTCGCATCACGGGGACGCGGGCGCATCCCGCGCCCAACGCCCGCAGCCGCTCCAGCCGCCGCTGCTCACCATAATTGTTGCCTTCGTCCTGCATGTGGAGAGACTCATGCTAACTCATGGCAGGGTTCAGCAGCAATCCTGACAGCCTCGTTGCTGCTAGCATCCTGTCCACTTCAGTTTGTGAGAGTCGTCTGAAGTGACTCATTGTTCTCTCCAAAGACGGCCAAGGGGCCTCTAGTTTACTTTCTGTGTCTAAAGTTGAAGGTAGGTTACCACGAAGCCTCAAGATTTTGTCTGTGAAGTGACTCGCAAATGCCTCACAGCTAATGTCCAATTGGCTATTGTTTTGGTGCCCTTCATTGAGGGTGGTGAGAGATTGGACTATCCTGCATAATTGTGCCGGGTGTGAGTGCTCAGACGCGATGCTAGGCGAGTAAAAGTTGCGTTCCACTGACTTCACCGCCATCTCATAGGCTCTTAACTGCATTCTATAAGATGTTCTCGATTCTTCATTGCGAGTCTTCCTCCAAACTCGCTCTAGCTGTCTCAGTTCCCGTTTCTTCTGGTGGAGCTCCTCCGTATACCATGGAGCCCACTTGAGACGGGGTCGGAGAGGGCGTTTGGGAGCTATCTCATCAATGGCTGCCAGCTTTCTGTCATGCCAGTCGCTGACCAGTCCATCTAGAGAAGTGCCGGGAGGCATTGGGTCCCGCAGAGCATTCAGGAATCCAATTGGATCCATAAGTCTCCGCAGGCAAGCTGAAATGTGTTTGGTGCCCAGTTGAAGGAGAGGTGGCAACCTAAGCCGAGTCTTCAGGGTATAGTGGTCCGACCATGGCACGGCATTAGTCGTGACCGGATCCACACTCAACCCTGCTCCGAAAATCAAGTCCAGGGTGTGACCTGCTTGGTGGGTAGGGCCAACAACAAATTGCGAGAGCCCTAGCGTCGCCATGGCTGACACCAGGTCCAGGCCGTTGCCAGAAGACGGCAATTCCGCATGGACATTAAAGTCCCCCAGAATTAATAGTCTGGGGAACTGTAGTGCCCAGGCGGCCGCCGTCTCTAGCAAGGCTGGCAGGGTATCTGGAGGTCCATTGGGTGCGCGATACACCAGCCAGATGGCCATGCTCTCGGTTGTGACCCACCCGAGGCCAACACACTCAATTCCTGGGATTGTCGGTGCAGGGAGAGCCCTGAAGGAGATGTTATTACGGATCAGGACTGCCACTCCTCCTCCCTGCCCCACGGTCCGCGACTGATGGAAGACAGAGAACCCGGCAGGGGCAGCTCTTTGAGAACCCGGCAGGGGCAGCTCATTTCTGGACCAAGTTTCCTTCACGCATGCCAGCTCTACCCCCTGCTCTGCAAAGTAAGCTTGCAGAGTGGAGGCTTTGTTATTAATCGACCTGACATTGCACAGCATCAGTGTGTCGCAGGTGGGTTGTTCACCCTTGCCTCCACCCTAGTGGCTCGAGAGATGGGGCGGAGGTTAGAAGGGGTTCGAGCTTGGCCATTTCTCAAGCCCTTTCTATATATATATATATGTTTTTATAGTATCAATTTTTAATACAGAATGATTGCTTCTGATTTCAGGGGTATTCACCAATATCCAGTGTGAAAAAGAGGACCTTTAAAATACTTATGTACTTTGGGTTCAGTAAAGATCATGGTCTGTATAGTTGTTCTGTTTATGTAACGGCTGGAATTCATGCTATTTGTTCACACAAGTTTGTTTTCCAGGTGATACAGCTAGCAGATGCACCACTGAAATGTCCAATTACAACAAAGCTGGTTTTAGATGAAGATGAAGAAACCAAAGAACCTTTAGTACAAGTTCACAGAAACATTGTCACAAAACTGAAGCCTCATCAAGTAGACGGTAAGAGAGCACAAAGGCAAGGTGACTTATGGAAATCTGGATTTCTCAGGAATTTACATTTTGGGCCGATAATGTTAGGCAGCTGATGCAAAATTTTAGCTGTTCTGTCCAAAGTGACACGAACACTGAATTTTTTAATTAATTGCTGAGTTGCTGCGAAATATCTACATGATCGCACCCTTTCTAACCTCGCTTCCATCCTGATGTACGTTAGATAGGGCTAGGAGTAACAACATTTCCGACATTGGTGTTGTGCCATGCCATGTCTATACATAATGACTGGTGGCCTGCAAAAGAATTCTGTGGAATAAAACAGGGACCTGGTGCATGTGACAGAGACCCGGGTTCAAGAGGGCAAGACGCCCTGAAAGAGCTGGCTCCAACTGGATTCCTGGTACTTCACTACTCATGGTAAAAAGGTTTTGGGGTAGGTAGGTGACCTGGGAGTCTTCTTTAGAGTACTCCCTACTCCAGCGATCCTGGGCATTGACTGTGTAGGATGCAGTGGAGCGTTTGGCCGTCTCAGTGATGTACTCGTCACTTAACTCACCAACAGATGCCCTGCCAAAGCTGGAGCTGGTGGCTGAGTGGGCCTTGCTGTTAGTCCTGGGAAACTTCAGTGTCCACGTAGAGAAAGCCAGCTCTGTGCAGGGTTCGGACCTTGTGTCAGACACAGCATTGCTAGGACTTTCCCATTTGTCTCTATTCCCATGCACACCCTGGATTTGATCTTTGGGATGTGGATACATATTGGTCTGGTACAAACCACAGAAGTGCCATGGTTGGACCATTTTGTTCTAAAGGCCCTTCCCTGTACAGGCAGAGAGCAGGTTTATGCTTGGCTAAGGAGACTCAAAACCAGTAGGTTAAATAATATTTATATTGTTTCTGCCCCCCCCAGCCCCCCCAAAAGAAAGGGCAGACAATTAGCAGTGATGTTGCTTTTATTTTGCTGTATTTTTAGGAGACTGTATTTTAAGCTTTTTTATTTAAACTGTAAACTTTTATTATTGTATATCTGTTATGTTGTTACCTGATCTGATTCTTCGGGGAAGGGAGAGGTTAAAAAGAGAAAAATAAAATAAACCACCTCTGCCGTTTTGTTCAATCTTCCTTCAATTATCTTTTCTTAAAAACAATTTTTTCTAGGTGTTCAATTTATGTGGGATTGCTGTTGCGAATCTGTGAAGAAAACAAAGAAGTCGTCCGGCTCTGGGTGCATTCTTGCCCACTGTATGGGTTTAGGAAAGACGCTGCAGGTACATTTCATGCTTCTTTCTGAGGTGACAGATCTGGCTCCATGCAGCCTCTCCCAGTTAATGCTACGAATTCTGTTACATTTTTCATTAACTGAATAAAACTCTAAACGAGTTACCTTTTTAATATTCCCATTTGGGCGCTGCTACACCCTAGGGAGGCACCCACTTGCGCCTGACACTGGCCCAGGGCCGCCTGTGCAGCCGCTGCTGCCCAAACCTTCTACTGCGCCCTGCTGTGCATGCGCGCCAGAAGGTGGGGGGCCGCACATCCTTCCATGGGCCCCTGATCTCGCCCATTTTTACAAATGGGCTTTCCCCCTAGTTATTCTATGATTGTATTCTATGAAATGGACTCTAAGGCAATATTTTAAAAGTGTTTGCGTTGCAGTGTGATAGATGCTTAATATGTTTGGGCGAAGCGCATAACGTGGATGCCTGCTACTTTTCCCAAAAGTTCACTCCTAAGGCCCGCTCTGATTGTTCCTTGTGGCTCAAAACTGTGTTGTGGGAAGAGGCTTTATTGTTGGGCCCTCCTAAACCTGCATCTGAACGCGTTTCACCAGCTGCTGAAGGCTTTTCTCGAGCTCTGGTCAGTGCTGACACTGGCTCTGAACTCATCGGCTTCTATCACTTTGTCCCTGGCCCCACCCACTCTGAGGCCATTATGGACCTGGGAAAGAGGTCTCATTTGTTCTAACGTCCCATTATGAAGGCCAAGAAGTCAAAGTCTAAAGATCAGACTCACATTTTGGATTCTGAGTCAGTTCCTCAGTCTGCTGGAACCCTTCCAACGACTACTGCAGTTACAATATCTCAGAATACTCCCTCTCCAACAGCAGTTAACAGCTGAGATACCTGTAAGCCGGGCCCCGTCACCATTGCTTTTCCCTCCTCCTACATTTGTCTTGGGGCAGGGGGATTCCATTCCCTTTCACTCACGACTTAAGTATGTGCCATTCGGAACCCATCATTTCTATTCAGAGGCTCCACCTTACTGCATGGTTAATGGGTAGCATCTGCTGCTTTTTCCCCGAGGGGTATGGGAGGTCCTCATAAAATCTTGTAGGCCATCCATGAAATATGCTTACAACCTGAAGTGGGCAAAATTTGTACGTAACAAGGACCCTGTCAGTTTTCCTGTCCCTTTCCCATACCTTTGGACTACCTTCTTTATTTGGCTCAGAAAGGTTTGGCAGAACGATTTCGTCCGTCCATTTCCACCTGGCTGCGTTGTCGGCATTTCATGAAGAGATATGGGGATCATCTGTCTTTTCTCATAAGTTGTCAGAGGTTTCTCAAAGTAGCGATCCCCAACCTGTGGGCTGCGGACCACATGTGGTCCGTTGACTAATTGGAGGTGGGCCGCGAAGGACCCCTCCCCCCCAGGGCCTTTATTTCATCCCCCCCGGCCCTTTACAACACACTTCGGGTGTCATTGTCTCCCATCACTCCCAGATGGGACTATCTCGTTGCAGAGAAACAAGCTCAGGGTTCCCATTGATTTGTCATTGTCATGAGTTAAAATTTCCATGAAAATAAAACGTTCCTTATGTTCATTGTTGTGGCATGTCTGTATCTTATTTTGAAGGGATGTTTAAATATTACCATAGTGATCAGAGAGCGTTAGGGCAGTGGTTGAGAGTAGAGGAGTAAACTACCCCCCCCCCACACCGGGCCTCAGTAAAATTGTCAAGCGTTGAGTGGTCCCCGGTGATAAAAAGGTTGGGGACCACTGTCTGAAAGGACTGGGACTATATTTGTCTGTTAGATATAATGTGTATCGAGTTAACATGAAAAGGACCTTTTGACATGCATGGATAATGAACAAATACAAATGTTTAATATGAAAAGGTACAAAAACATTTTGGGTGAGGGTTCCTTATATTAATGAGGACTCGTTTGGTTTTCTCTCTTGAAGGTAGTCAGTTTTCTTCATACTGTTCTGCTGTGTGACAAACTGGATTTTAGCACAGCTCTTGTTGTTTGCCCACTGAACACGGCCTTGAACTGGATGAACGAGTTTGAAAAATGGCAAGAAGGTTTAGAAGACGATGAGAAGCTAGAGGTATTTTCTATTTAAAATGGATTTTTCAAAAGTTACTTACACTTAGGGAGGCAGTATGACATAGTGGTTTAAGAACAGTGGACTCTAATCTAGAGATCTGGATTTGTTTTCCCACTCGTCCACATGTAGCCATCTGGATTACTTTGATCTAGTCACAGTTCTCTTATAGCTGTTCTCACAGAGCAGTTCTCTTAGAGCTCTTTTAGCCCCACCTACCTTATAGGGTGTCTGCTGTGGGGTGAGGAATTGAAAGATATTTGTAAGCCACTTTGGAACTCCTTCAGCTAGTGAAAAGTGGGGTATAAAAAACGTTCTTCTTAGACGTTGGTTTTTATACCCTGCTTTTCACTAGCCAAAGGAGTCTCAAAGAAGCTTAACAATCACCTTCCCTTTCTCTCCCCACATCTGCCACCCTCTGAGGTTGGTGGGGCTGAGAGAGCTCTGTGAGAATGGCTGTAACAAGATTGCAGCCAGCCTAAATCAGATTTTGAAGAAGAGGAGTTGGTTATCATACCTGGCTTTTCTCTACCGAAATGGCTTACAATCACCTTCCCTTCCTCACCCTACAACTGATATCCTGTGACGTAGGTGTAGCTGAGAGAGTACTGGCAGGACTGCTCTGCGAGAATAGTACTATCAGGACTGTGATTAGCCCAAGGTTACCCACCTGGATGCATATGGAGGAGTGGGGAATCACACCCAGCTCTCCAGATTAGAGGCTAATCTAATTAGATTAGAGGCTGCCGCTCTTAACCACTATGCCAAATTGGCTTTCCAAGTCATAATAAACTAAACTGTACTTTCATAAGCACAAAAATTGTGCTGTAAATCATGACTGATTTATCTGTATAAATAGTAGTATGTAGAAAGTTTATTCGTGGAATGACTGTATTGGTGCAGTACATTAATAGCATTTTTGTTTGAGTTGGAAATATACATTTTTACCTATTTCTGTCCCTTTTCACAAGGTCAGTGAGTTGGCAACAGTGAAACGGCCTCAAGAAAGAAGTTACATGCTGCAAAGGTGGCAGGAGGAAGGGGGTGTCATGATCATAGGCTATGAGATGTACCGTAACCTTGCCCAGGGTAGGAATGTGAAAAGCAGAAAACTGAAAGAAATATTTATCAAAGCACTCGTTGATCCTGGTAAGCTACAACCCTGTGAAAATCATGTGAAGGAAATTTGTGGGAGAAGATGTGCTGCAACCCTATTATTGTGTGGTTTCTGTCCATCAAGGGTGGCCAAACGTTTTAAAGTTCAATTAGAAGGATATTAATAACTGTAGAATGAGGGCCAATAACAGTTACTGGGAGCATGCTGGATGAAACAAAATCGGTATCAGCAAACTACGGTCAGCCCCTTGACTCTGCACTGTGCCTTGAAATCATGCTGAAGTAGTCTAAGGGATGACTGCCAAAGGGTGTGCTTTGTGATCGATCTGGTATCCTCCGCATAGATGAAGTTTTTACTCCCCTGATCAACAGGGATGGAAGTGCTGCTGTCCACACAATTATATCCACTGAAGGGCATGTCTGATTTCAACACCACTCCGAGCCAGCTTGCTGGGAGGGCGGGATATAAATTGAACAAATTAAAAAATTAATTCCTGTCCATCCAAATTGGATTTTGTTTCCAAGTTAACAGCATGACTGGCCTAGGCATACTTTAGAAACAAAACTGGTTAACTATGGTGGGCTGGTTTTTCCAAGGACGTATACAGAAACTTGTTACTTATAACCTGGTAAAATGTTAAGTCTGTCTGCTTCATGCATTTAATGAATTCTGAAGTGCTGAATCTCTCCACCCTTTCTGGCTTGAGGAATATTTAAAACACTAGAGGCAATGCACTGCTGGTTGCTTCAATATTTTCTCATTCAGTGCTTTTATCCTGTAATCCTCAACTCGCTTCATAGAGTTTGTGTACTGTTTCTTGTAGGAGCCTGCTGCAAACAGCAAAGGAGGACAGCTTTGTTTGCTGTCTCTTGTGGATAGCCAGTTTGGTGTCATGTTTAAGAACAGCAGCCTCTGATTGACCGTTTACGCACTGGGAATTTCACTGCCCCAGCTCTCTGTGCAGGAGCACAAATCGGGGCAGATGAGGTTGCAATGGTACAAATGCCCCCCCCCCATGTGGGTGCAGGAAGAGGTGGGCAACCTGCCACGACTAAAACTCCAGCCTGCAGCCCGGCATGAGACCTCCAGTGCATAAACGATCATCTGGAGAACTGAGTTTGATTCCTCACTCCTCCTCCACATGCAGCCAGCTGGGTGACCTGGGGCCAGTCACAGTTCTCTCAGAGAACTAAAAAACAGCTCTTCTTATTGTGCATATAGGCATTCAGCTGCAGACATTGGCAGAACAGTCCCAGAAACATGACTAGATGGTTTCTCCTCCCTTTCTGGCTAATGTACGAGGGAAAGTGTACCTTTGAATCTAGTCTCTGATGTGACCACATGTCTGCATTAAAGGACTGCACATAGTCCTAATGATGTGCCACAGACTCATACGTAACTGTTTCAGGACAGAGCCACAGGTGGCTATAGAGCACCATTACCTTGCTAGTTAGTCTGTGAAATAACATCTTCTAAGTGCAAATATTAAACTAGAGGCAAAATAGCTTTTCTTTTGCTTTTGCTTTTTTTAACTAGGCCCTGACTTTGTTATATGTGATGAAGGACACATCTTAAAAAATGAAGCATCCGCTGTTTCTAAAGCTATGAATTCTATCAAATCCAGGAGGAGGATCATTCTTACAGGAACTCCTTTGCAAAACAACCTCATAGAATGTAAGTGTGTTTTCAAATCCTGAACATCTGTCTTTTGTCTGCAGCTCAGGAAAATAAAATTTAATAGCTTTGTCTGTGTAGGAGAAAATAGCATTGCTGTACAACTGGTTGACGTCTTTTTCTGCTCTGAAGCACATTATATGCCTCATGGGATCTCAATAATAAGCATGTGCAAGAAATTCGACTAACAGTTCAAATTCTGCTTTTTTCTCCCTTAGTTGACTTTTATTTGAAAATGCCCAGATTTTCATTGGAAACTATAAAAAAAAGGTAAAGGTATCCCCTGTGTAAGCACCGGGTCATGTCTGACCCTTGGGGTGACGCCCTCTAGCGTTTTCATGGCAGATTCAATACGGGGTAGTTTGCCAGTGCCTTCCCCAGTCATTACCGTTTACCCCCCCAGCAGGAAGCTGGGTACTCATTTTACTGACCTCAGAAGGATGGAAGGCTGAGTCAACCTTGAGCCGGCTGATGGGATCGAACTCCCAGCCTCATGGCTACAAAAAGTGACTACTATATGACTACAAAAAGTAGAGCAGGGTGAAGAGGAGCACCCCTTCCTGCCCTGACTGCTGCCATCACAGAATCCATTATTCTGAGCCCACTGGTTTGGCCAAGCTCCCACACTCTGCCCTTGTTTGCAGTCCTGTCCTTGCTTCCGATAGGAGTAGCCTCTATGTTGAAGGAAGGACGCTGGGATGAACATCTGAACATAAGAAGCTGCCTTGTACAGAATCCATTTATTTATCGTTCAGTGCCCTGCCAATTCAGGGCAGTGTACATTATATTAAAATAATGAAGGGTAAAACAATGATTATTAAAACATCATAAAACAAAGTAGCGTAGAACAGTAGAATCACCCCTGCCAGCCTCTTCCTCATTAGTTGTTATGTTTGCCAGAGTGTGGATATTACGGGGGGGGGGGTGTTCTTAGATGTTACTGGCAGTCAAGCCTCAACCAAATACCTGGTGGAAGAGTTCCATCTTGCAGGCCCTGCAGAACTGAGTAAGTTCCAACAGCGCCCACATCTCCTCCGGAAGCTTGTTTGGTGTAGTGGTTAGGAGTACGGACTTCTAATCTGGCATGCCGGGTTCGATTCTGCACTCCCCCACATGCAGCCAGCTGGGTGACCTTGGGCTTCTCACAGCCCTGATAGTGCTGTTCTGACCGAGCAGTGATATCAGGGCTCTCTCGACCTCACCCACCTCACAGGGTGTCTGTTGTGGGGAGAGGAAAGGGAAGGTGACTGTAAGCCGCTTTGAGCCTCCTTCAGGGGGAGAAAAGCAGCATATAAGAACCAACTCCTTCCTTCTTCTTCCTTCTTCTTCTACTACTGCTACTACTACTACTAGGTAGGGGCCCGGGCTTAGTAAAACCCTTAATCCATCAAAGTCAGCATAGTCAGTAGTGGCCCTTCAGGATCTCTTTAATGGTTTTTTACTGGATATGCCAGGGATTGAACCTTGTACCTTCTGTGAGAAAGTAGATGCTGTACCTCTGAGCCATGGCCCTTGTTCAGGGTTCAGGTTCCAGGAGTCTTGGGGTGATTTGCAGGAGCAGAGTTGCATCAGAAAGAAGCAACTTTGGGTGGAAGGGGGAGTCATGCCGGGGTCTTTTTCTGTTAGAGTGAAAGAGAATATGCGGTTCTCTATATCTTAGTTAATAGCCAGTTTGATACTAGAAGGTATATATTTCTATAGGAAAGATTCACGTGATTTAAATGCAAGAATTGACTAACATTATAAGCGAGGAGCTTTGCTACTGATGAAAATAATCGAAAACAAGAGTGAAGTTCTGTATCTCATTCTGGCGAAGCTTCCAGTTCCGGATGAATGATGTTTTGAACATTTTTTATTAAATGTATTTTATTGTTCAGCCATCTTCGTTCCTTTTCTTCATTGATGCTGTCATAGGAATGACTGATTTTCTATCTTGGGGGCCCTACAGGAAGCTGCGCCTGTCTTTGCTCTCGGAAGCATTATTGCATGTACATTGTGACCCAAGTGCCTGTGACCCAAGTACATCTTTTTTTTTTTTTTTAATGCTGGTCAGGATCTCTTGGAAAACAGAGGTCGCTTGGTGCCTTCATAATTTGCCAATTTCGGGCTTTATCCTGAAGATTATTCTGTTCCCTTCTGTACAGATCATTGTATGGTAAACTTTATCAAAGAGAATTTGCTTGGGTCCATTAAGGAGTTTCGAAATCGATTCATAAATCCAATCCAAAATGGTCAGTGTGCAGACTCTACCATGGTAGACGTCAGGGTCATGAAAAAGCGAGCCCACATCTTGTACGAAATGTTAGCGGGATGTGTTCAGGTACGTCAATTCTTGATTTCATGTAGAAGTGTGAGAGTTAAAAATACTTTGCCACTGATTATAGATGTCTTGTGTCTTACAGCTAAGAGCCTTACATGTTTTGGTAAAGATTCCTGGCTAATCAGAAGCTTTTTCTCTGTGCCTACTACCACTCTGCATATCATACCTAATCCAGTCATTCCAGCTATTTTGTCATTTGTTATCTGAAATAACTCCATTGTGCAATATATAGGACAGATTGGCTTTGTCATGTGCCATGCTACTCTTTCCCTGGCTGGAGTTGGGTCCATCCACTCTACCCCTCCCCTCTCGCTTCTGTTTTCTCTCAGCTGCTGTTTTGCCTAAGTGCAAATATCTATCTTGGTGTCCTTGCTGTGAGTTGTAAACACCTGGGCTAGCTGCTAGAGGCAGCTGGGGTAATATAGGTGTGATGGGCAGACTATTCATCTCCAAGTTTCACACATTTGTTGATCAAATGGTTTAGTCCTGGGAACTGGTTTCCTACATATTATTGGGGAGGGAGCCCGAGTCTATTTAAGCCCCTATGCTTCTTTTGCCATTTCCCTGGTTCTGTGTGTACTTACTACTTGTTCCTGCTAAATGCATTCAATAAAGCTAACTTTTGCTATGGGATAGATTCAAGTGAGTAGCCATGTTGGTCTGCAGTAGCACAATAAAATCATGAGCTTTTGAGTGCCAGCACTCTTTGTCAGACGAAGAGTGCTTGCACTCGAAAGCACGCCTTGAATACATCTTTGTTGGTTTTAAAGGTGCTACTGGACTCTGATTTTATTGTGCTATGGGACTCAGCTTTCTTGGTTTTGACGGCTATCTGCTGGACTGCTTCCTGTGGGTCATGACAGACTCGCTTTCTAGCTGTATCTGAAGAAGCGAGCAGTGAAAATGCTGTTAGTCTAAAAGGTGCTCCTGGGCCCTGGCTCCTTTCTACTTTTGCACGTAGACTAACACAACTACCTGTCTTGATCTATAAAATAATAGGGCCTAGTTTTTTCCTGGGTTTTCTAGAGAGTGTATGATCCTGTGTATCTCAGTGCTGCTATGAGGGTATATATCTCTCATGGGCTCTCTGGAGGACAGCTGAATTACTCGTGCAACCAATAATTTCTTTCTTCTTGCTTTAGAGACAAGGAGTCTTGTGCAGTTTAGGTTTAGAGCTGACCATGGAGTAGAGCATATTTATAACCGTACGTTCTTTTTAAAAATCCATTTCACAGAGAAAAGATTATACAGCATTAACAAAATTCCTGCCTCCCAAATACGAGTATGTCCTAGCTGTTAGAATGACCCCTCTTCAGTGTAAGCTGTATCAGTTCTACTTGGACCATCTAACAGGTAAGGCGTTGCTTGTGGTTCACTGCTTGGCATGCTTTCTTTTACTTGCTTCTGGGCTGGCTTTCTAATGGAGCTTATCAATTTATTGCTGATTTATGCACTAGCCTCCATGTTCAAAATTGTCAGCTGGCAGGCATGTTTCCAGAGCATTGGGAAGCCTCTGAATTGCATTTGGGGTGACCCAAGGCTGAATGATGAGGTAATGTCAGTTGGTTTTATTTTGGTTGTGATGAGGCCTGGTTTCGGTGTCCTCGCTGGCTGCGCATTGTGCCTAGTGGGCGGTGGGGAACTCTTTCTGACAGGCATTGTCCTGCCTTAGGCTGAGCTTCAGACGGTGGCCATGCTGATCTATGGTAGAACAGAGAGCATCTTACACAGGGAGCTCTGGCTCTCCAAAATTCATAACTCCCAAAACTCTTGTTGGTCTCTAAGGTACTACTGGTCTTGAATCGAGCTGTTGAAATGTGAATAATGCAGCATCTCTCCTTTAAACATTTCCTGAGTTTTAAGTGAATTCATACAATTATGAATGGGACAGATTTGTCTCCTTTTCTCATAATATTACAAGTCAGGATCAGTCAATGAACTTGATTGGCTTTTACTTCAGGAAGGATAAAAGAAGTCAGTACTTTGCAGAATACACAACTATCACACAACAATCTGCAGGCACAAGTTCATGTGTTCCTCCTTTGAATTAAAAAACAATTATTCCGTGTCAGCTGGTTTACACTGATAAATCATTGCCCCACAGCCAGAGATTCTGATGGCTACTCACTTAGCTGGCTTTCAAAATGATTTGACTGATTGGTGGGACACAAATCAACAGCAGATAGCTCTGATGGTGAAATGGAGCCTTCATATTCAAAGTGAAGTTTGACGTGCAAAAGTTTATATCCTGGAAGTTTCTCTTCATGTTCAGGTTGCAGCGGGACTCAGATTTTGTTCCGTATTGAGATCGTATACCCCAGAACTTATTTATCTGCCATGTTTGTATGCTGCCTTGTATGTGCTCAGGGGGGTTAGATGCTTTCCAGGAGACCTGACGAAGCCAGGACTAGAACCAAGTTGCCCCACTTTGCTTGGCCTGATACAGCCACATGGTGCTGATGTTCTTATTGTGTTGGCATTTCTATACTCAGGTTTGTCTGTCATTCTGCACCTGTGAGAGACTGGGTGCATTATGACATTTCTGTCGTGCTAGGGAGTAAGTAGCAGGTACTAATGCTGCAGCCACTGTGTCACCTTCTAGCAAACCTACCTAGATTTATGGACCATAAAACACCACAAAACGTTGTGACCATGATTTATGGTGTTGCCTTTAAAATGGAAGGCATGTAGGCTTATTTCATTTGAGTGAGTCCTTACCCTCACTCCTTACTCAAAGCTGCGGTATATCATAGTGTTGTATTTGGAAGCCTCCGTTACTGTGAGCTTTTCTCTGGCCTGAGAAATTGTGGTTTTCTTTCTTAGTCAGAAAGTAATAAATATTTTCCCCTCCCCCCTTAATATTAGGTAAAGGTAAAGGTATCCCCTGTGCAAGCACCGAGTCATGTCTGACCCTTGGGGTGACGCCCTCCAGCGTTTTCATGGCAGACTCAATATGGGGTGGTTTGCCAGTGCCTTCCCCAGTCATTACCGTTTACCCCCCAGCAAGCTGGGTACTCATTTTACCGACCTCGGAAGGATGGAAGGCTGAGTCAACCTTGAGCCGGCTGCTGGGATTGAACCCCCAGCCTCATGGGCAAAGCTTTCAGACAGCTGCCTTACCACTCTGCGCCACAAGAGGCTCGTCCCTTAATATGATGGATAGGCAATTATAGATAATCCAGAATATGGAATATACCTCTGGTTTGCAGAAACTGACTTTCTCCTTCTGAGGGGAGGACATCTTGGATGGGTTTTCCCACCATTCTCTTTGGGAGGCAGGATAAAAACTTCTTAACTTCCTGGCTCCAATAGGGGGATAGCCCCTGACAACCAGTTCTCTTCCTGCCTTTGATGGGAGCGCACCTTTTCCAGGCTTGCTCTGACTAAACTGTATTTCTCCTTCTACTCAGATCCTCCCTTCTACCTTTATTCCACTTTTTCTTCTATTTTTCCCTGGTCTTGGAACCTCTGTCCCTTTTCTATCCCTTCCTCGGCTAGAGAGCCATTTAGACCAGTGTGTGTGTGCGTGGCCTAGCAGCAGGCCAAAAGCCTTAGGCGTGCTTTTCAGCCGCCGCTCCCCCCCCCCCTTCGCGACAGGACAGCTTTCTCTCTGACGGAGACTCTACCTCTCCCATGACTGTGAGGAACCGACGGTCCCGGCTGGCACGTTCCCTTTAAAGGCTGCATCGGCTGAGGCGGGGGGCAACGAACTACAAGCTGCTGGCAGCAGAGATGCCGGAGGAGCACTTCAACGCGAGCAGCTTTCTCGCAGTTCTGGTGTCGCCGGCCCTTCTTCTGAGTCGGCCATTTTGGGCGCGAGTGGCACTGCCTCTCTACAGCCCTCTACTGCACAGGGACAAGTGAGTGGATTGAATCCCCTTATCTGCCCTGCTGACTGGGCGGATTTTATCCGCAGCACTGTGAGAGACCAGTTTGTCTCGATGGCTCGGGAGGGTTTCTTAACTCCAGCCCCTCAGCTCCCTTTAGTGGCTGCTTACGCTCCTACTGCACCTGGGTCTTCCTTCACCCAACAAGCGCAGGGTATGTCCTGGCCTACCAAAGCAGCTCAAAAAAGACCCAGGGCTGAGTCTGAGGATTCTGATTCGGTTGTCAGCTTACCTGACTCTCAAGAAGGACAGGAATTTTTATCGGATGAGGAAACTGAGGAAGACTTTAAAGTACCTGAGCCTTCTAAACGCTTCTTTAAGCCTGAGGACTATCAGACCTTACTGTCTAAGGCCTTAGCTGCTGTCAACCTTAAGCAGCTGGCTCCCCAGGCCCCTAAAGAAGAGGATGCCAATGTCAACAGGCTAGGCGACCCTGAATTTTTTCCCACGATAGAAGCAGCTGAGAGACTGTATCCATTTCCACATTTTTTTTGAGAAAAAAGTGAAGGAAGAATGGGCAAGACCTATGTCCAATAGCAATTCTTAGGTTTTGTCAAAAAAATTGTACACCTTACCACAATATGCTGAGCGCATCCTTCAAGTTCCTATTGTGGATGCGCCTTTAGCGGCTCTTCAAAGTCAGGGTTTATTGTCAGAAGATGGTCAAGGCACTATCAGGGATACCATTGACAGAAAATCAGACTTTGGATTAAAAAAGGCACACGAGGCCATGGCCATGGCTGTCAGGGCCTCTTCTATTCCCTCTATTGTTAACAGAGCTGCCATAGTGTGGTCCAGGAAGCTCCTACAGATCATTCATGAGGAAAACAAAAAGGAATTAGAGGGCGTTCAGCGTCTGTTGCAGTCAGCCTCCTTTTCAGCTGATGCTTCCCTGGACATTATGATTTTTTCTGCCAGAGCCTTGGCAGCTGCAACTTCAGTTCGCAGAGCAGTGTGGCTGAGAGCCTGGCAAGCAGACTACAACTCCAAGTCAATTGTCATGGCGTACCCTTTTCAGGAGGATATGTTAGTGGGCGAATCCCTAAATAAGGTCCTGGTGGAAACTAGGGACAAACATAAGGTAATACCTAAATACATTCGTAAGCCCGACAAAAGAGGCTTCTCTCACTCTTTTCACACACACAGCACTTTACCAAAATTTAGACAGGATTTCCGCAGGGGATCTTGGTCACACAACAGAGGCCAGAACAGAAGAGGTTCTTATCAGGCAAAATTCCAAAGGTTTCAAGCCTCTCAGCAAGACAAATCAGACACCAAACAGCAGAGGCCCTGACTATCCATCAATTTCCCTAGGAGGGTGTCTGTCCCAGTTCAAGCGTATGTGGACAGGCAACAACATAGATGCTTGGGCAGCAGAACTAGTGGCCTTGGGTTACAAAATAGAGTTTCAGTCATTCCCTCCCAACAGGTACATAACTCCTCCCAAAATAAAAAACACATTAAAAAGAGAAAGGACTTGGGCAGCAGTGCATCATCTGCTCCAGATCCAGGCCATAGAAGTCGTTCCAACTACCAAAGAGGGTCAAGGCGTGTACTCCCTTTTCTTCACGGTCCCAAAGAGGAATGGCGATTGGCGGGCCATCCTAGACCTGAAATTTGTCAATCAGTACATCCAACTCAAACATTTTCGCATGGAAACACTACAATCCATAGCGGAGGCGTTGCAGGAAGGGGAGTACTTGACTTCACTCGACCTCACGGAGGCTTATCTCCATGTTCCCATTTACCCCCCACATCGGTGCTTTCTACGTTTCCAGGTAGACAGCTACCATTTTCAATACAAAGCTCTTCCCTTTGGCCTCTCCACTGCCCCAAGAGTTTTTTTCCAAGTTATTAATCAACCCAGTGGTCCTCCTCCGCAGGGAGGGCGTTCACGTACACCCTTATTTGGACGACCTGCTAATCAGGGCACCTTCGAGAGAACTGTCCCTGGAATACACCCAAAAGACAATTCAGATTCTGCAGAAATTCGGTTTCCTTGTGAATTTCCAAAAGAGCTTTTTGGTCCCATCCCAACGCCTCGAACACTTGGGAGTAATAATAGAAACAACACAGTCAAAAATTTTCCTACCTTCCACCAAGGTTTCAAAGATGGCTTCTACAGTGAAGGAGCTTCTGAAAGGCAGGTCTGTGCCCCTGGTGTGCTTAGCCAGTTTGTTGGGGTCCATGGTAGCCCATACGCAAGCCCTGCAGTGGGGCAGACTACATCTTCGCCCCTTGCAGCTTTTACTGAGACCATATCAGAGCAAAATATCCAACAAGATCCAAAAGAACATTATTCTCCCCTTAGGGGTGAAGCAGGCTCTATTGTGGTGGACCAAACACAAAAACCTGTCCCAGGGCAGAACCTACCTTACAGATCGGGAACACCAGTTGTTCACAGACTCCAGTCTGTCAGGCTGGGGGGCAGTGATGGAACAGCTCACTGTTCAGGGCACCTGGTCAGAGAGGGAAAGCTCACTCCCCATCAATCTTCTGGAATTGCGGGCCATTCGCCTAGCACTTTTACACTTCAGAGACCTAATCTCCCAGTCCAATGTTCTAGTCAGGACAGACAATATAACAGCCCGGGCTTACTTGAACAACCAGGGCGGGTCCAGGTCCTCCAGACTTCACAAGGAGGCCATGGTGATTCTAAATTGGGCAGAAAGCAATCTGAATACGATCAGGGCCAAACACATCAAGGGGTTATTGAATACCCAGGCCGATTGGCTGAGCAGACAGCAGATTTCAGAGGGGGAATGGTCCCTACATCCAAGGGTGTTCAACATGATAGTACAGCAGATGGGTACTCCAGTTATGGACCTCTTTGCAAGTCACCTCAATCGACAGGTGCCTCGCTTCATATCAAGGTATTATCACCAGCAGGCAGAGCAGACAAATGCTCTGATTTCTCCATGGCCCCAGGGCCTACTGTACGCCTTTCCTCCTCTCCCCATTATTCCCCAAGTCATCAAGCGTATTCATCTCTTCAGAGCCAGAGTCATTCTAATTGCTCCTCAGTGGCCACGCAGACCATAGTTCTCATCGATCATTCAGCTACTAGACGGAGAACCCATGACTCTACCAGTTTCATCAGATCTCCTCATACAGGGTCCGATTTGGCATCCCAAACCACAGTGGTTCGAACTGACCGCCTGGCCCTTGAACGGGAGGGTCTCCTAGGTTCAGGTTATAGCTCTGAAGCGGTAAATATTATGTTAGATTCTAGAAGGCAATCAACAGTGAGGATTTACAATTCCTCCTGGAAAGCCTTTGCTTGTTGGTGCCGCAGAAAGCATAGAAACATTCAGCCTGTTTCCTTAAACCTTATTTTAGATTTTTTAGTAGAGGGACACAATAGGGGACTTAGATCGGCTACTCTACGTAGACAGGTAGCCGCCTTGGCTACTGTTATTCCCAATGTACAGGGGTTGCCTTTAGCACGACACCCACATATTTGCAGATTTCTCAAGGGGGCAGCTACCAGAGATCCACCCATTAGACACCATTTTCCCTCATGGAAATTACATACAGTCTTATCAGCACTCACTAAATCCCCGTTTGAACCTATTCAATCTATTCCACTTTCTTTTTTGAGATTAAAGACAATTTTTCTTGTGGCGATTACATCAGCTCGCAGGGTGTCCGAATTGGGTGCACTGTCCATTAAGTCTGAGCTTTGCGTCTTCCACAGGGACAAGGTGGTCTTGAGGACAGACTTTCTCCCTAAGGTAAATTCATCTTTTCTCCCTAAGGTAAATTCGAATTTCCATCACAGCCAGGAAATTAATTTACCATCCTTCTGCCCCAATCCAAAACATCCCAAAGAACGTGAGTGGCATACATTAGACGTAAGGAGATCACTCAAAGCCTTTCTCATTAGGACTGAAGGCATCAGGCAGTCGGAATCGTTGTTCATAAATGTTTGTCCTCCTAGGCTGGGCCAAGCCATGTCGCGGCCAGCAATAGGGCGTTGCCTGAGAGCATGCATTCTGGAGGCTTACAAGGCTCAGGGGGTGCCTTCCCCCCAAGGCGTCACTGCACATTCGGTAAGATCAGCGGCCACTAATGCGGCCTTCAGCAAGAGGGTCTCGATTGAGGACATCTGTAAGGCAGCCACTTGGTCCTCGATTTCCACCTTTGTTCGCCACTATAAGTTAGATTCATACAGTTCTGCTGACGCTGCGTTCGGCAGAACAGTTTTGCAACATGTCCTACAGTGTGACGGAGATGCCCCACCCGGGAATTAGTACTGCTCTGGGAGTTCCCATCCAAGATGTCCTCCCCTCAGAAGGAGAACGACCATTGATTACTTACCGAGAAGGGTCTTTCTCTTCTGAGGAAGGAGGACATCTTGCCCCTCCCAGCGCATCTCCGTTAGACCTACAGGACGTGTTGCCAGATCTAGTTGTTTTTTTTGGTCACAGGTTACTTCTATTTCTTTGCCTAGTTCATACCTACCTGATAGGGCTGGATCTAATTCTGTCAGAGCGCTATTGCTTGGCCTTCCTTGTTCTGTATCTAACTTCTTTCTTCAAAAAAAAAAAAATTTGTTGATGGCTCCTGGAGTCCCGAACTGGTTGTCAGGGGCTATCCCCCTATTGGAGCCAGGAAGTTAAGAAGTTTTTATCCTGCCTCCCAAAGAGAATGGTGGGAAAACCCATCCAAGATGTCCTCCTTCCTCAGAAGAGAAAGACCCTTCTCGGTAAGTAATCAATGGTCGCTCCATATTTTAGCTATAAGAGCTTAGAAAAGGAACAGATTAATGATTGATAGATTGCCTGTTTTTCCCTGAAGACTCAGGGTGGATTACAAATTTTATGAAACTTTTTAATGAAATGTTACCCATACACTTAGAAATATGCAAAAAGTGCCTCAGTTGCAATTGTTTATCTTCATCTCTCCTGTGCAGGCACACATGGGACCATGCTTGTGCAGACCTGTCATAGAGAACTCTTACTGAAGCTCTCTAGAACATTTGGTCTGCTCAGCCCCCTTCCCTCATGGGCCAGCTATTTCCTGCCCGCTTGGTGGGGTGCAGTGAGTGACCCTTCCCACCTTTTTTCATGTAGATCGGTCATTTTTGCTTTTGTCTGCGCCTCACAGATTTTTCTCATGTGATTCTCCCCCCCCCCCCCCCCACATTCATCCTTCTTTTCCTTGAGAGCCAGCATGGTATAATTAAGGGTAGCGATTTCTAATCTGATGAGCTGGGTGTGACCATGCGTCCTCCACATGCAGCTAGCTGGGTGACCTTGGGAACTGATAGTGCTATTCTGAAGCGCCCAACCCTAGTCGTGTCTGACTCTTGGCAATCCTATGACTTAACTGTCCATTTTGATCGTAGCTCTTCACTTTAGCAATCTGGGTTCCGTTTACCACTTATCAGTCCTTGCATAATTGCTCTCCAGTGAGTTGGATCACATGGTATAGAATCATAGGGTTGGAAGGGACCTCCAGGGTCATCAAACCCTTGCAGAATGCAGGAAATTCACAACTCCCTGCCCACCCCAGTGACCCCAGTTCCATGGCCAGAGGATCCCCCCCAATTGCTAAGGTAAGTGTACCGGACTTTCGTGATTTTGCCTTCCAGTGGCTTTATGCATTCTAGTATTTCCTTGTTTGTGACTTTTGCTGTCCATGGAATCTGCAGAAGCCTTCTCCAGCAACAGAGTTCAAACAAATCAACTCTCCTCCTGTCTGATTTCTTCATCGTCCAACTTTCACAGCCATAAGTGGCTATGGGAAATATGATAGTTTAAGTGGCAGTTGGATAACCAGGACTCTGTTGCAAGAGGTTCAGTATCTGTGGCAAACGTTTGTGTCACACTGACTTAAATACTGGTTGTCTTTAAGTTCTGAAATAACTTTCTGGCTTCTATATGTCTCCTCAGGTGTCGGCAGCAGCACAGAAGGTGGGAGAGGCAAAGCTGGAGCTAAACTCTTTCAAGATTTCCAGATGTTGAGCAGGATTTGGACGCATCCTTGGTGTTTGCAGCTGGACTATATTAGCAAAGAAAATAAGGTAAATCCCATCTGTCTGTCTTTGTCACCAATTAAGATTCTCGAGTAAGCAATGTCCAGTCTTGGAGAATTTCAGTGAACTGATAAAAATTTATTTTGTGGTATGAAAAGCCCTGCTGGAGCAGAGCAGTGAAGGTCCATCTACTGTAGCACCCTGTCTCACACAGGGACCAGCCAGTTCCTCTGGAGGGCCAAAAACAGGGCAGAGAGGCTGAGGCCTTCCTAAGAATACCAGAAGAGCCCTGGTGGATCAGACCAGGGTCCATCTAGTCCAGCCTCCTGTCTCACCCAGGGGCCAACCAGTTCCTCTAGAGCAGTGGTCCCCAACCTTTTTATCACCGGGGACCACTCACCAGGGACCACTCAACGCCTTTTACTGAGGCCCGGTGGGGGGGGGGTAGTTTACTCCTCTACTCTCAACCACTGCCCTAGCATGCTCTGATCTCTATGGTAATGTTTAAACATCCCTTCAAAATAAGATACAGACATGCCACAACAATGAAGTGTGTTGTAAAGGGCCGGGGGGGAAGAAGTAAAGGGCCGGGGGGGGGGCGAAGGCGTCCTTCGGGGCCCACCTCCAATTAGTCGAAGGATAACATGTGGTCTGCAGCCCACAGGTTGGGGATCGCTACTCTAGAGGGCCAACAACAGGGCAGAGAAGCCAAGACCTTCATAAGAACACTAGAAGAGCCCTGCTGGATCAGACCAGTGAGGGTCCATCTAGTCCAGCCTCCTGTCTCACCCAGGGGCCAACCAGTTCCTCTGGAGGGCCAACAACAGGGCAGAGAGGCTGAGGCCTTCATAAGAACACTAGAAGAGTCCTGCTGGATCAGACCAGTGAGGGTCCATCTAGTCTAGCATCCTGTCTCACCCAGGGGCCAACCAGTTCCTCTGGAGGGCCAGCAGCAGGGCAGAGAGGCTGAGGCCTTCATAAGAACACTAGAAGAGTCCTGCTGGATCAGACCAGTGAGGGTCCATCTAGTCTAGCATCCTGTCTCACCCAGGGGCCAACCAGTTCCTCTGGAGGGCCAGCAGCAGGGCTCAGGAGCTCCTTATATCCCCCCGCCCCCAGGATATTTTGCTTGGGGCTGTTGCCATTTTTAAAGGTATTTTTGTCATTTCCAATGTATTCTGAAATAATCTTGCTGACTTTGGTATTGTTCAGATAAATGAACAGATGTTGTAGAGGCTTGAGCAAGGCTTGTTGGATTCAATAAAATGCCTCTTGTTGTTGTTTTTCACCTGTTGTTTTTCAGGGCTATTTTGATGAAGACAGTCTTGATGAGTTCATAGCCTCTGATTCCGAGGAAACCTCAGTAAGCTTAAGCTCCGATGAATATACTAAGTAAGTTCAGCTGTTTTCATGTAAACGCACAATTAATGGGTTCTGTATATTATCCCATTGTAGTACAAAAAGGTCACATGCCCGCGAGCTTTTTTAAAAATTAAACTATCATTTAATTAATGTTAATTTTATAGGAAGAAAAAGTCCAAGGGGAAAAAATCAAAGAAAGATAGTAGCTCAGGTGAAAGTGGCAGTGATAATGACGTTGAAGTGATCAAAGTCTGGAATTCAAGATCCCGTGGAGGTGGGGAAGGCAACGTAGAAGAACCGATAAGCAACCTTCCAAGCACGGAAAAAACAGAAGAAGGTAAGGAAGGTTACATGAATTCTGAATGTTTAGACAGGAGTGTGGGAAAATGCCATGCCTACCCTAATACAGGGCCTCCTGCAGCCATTAGCGCTTCTCCTGACACCTGCCATGTGTTTTGTCTTTGCACCCCCACCCTCTTGTGTCAGAAGTCAAGAGGGACCCTTGGGCTCAAAAAGATTGGGGACTCCTGCATTAATGGGTCCTCAGAAAGAGACATTGGCCCTCGGCAGGGGCATGGGGAGCTAACTTGCATTATGCAGATCACTGAACACATCATCACAGTTTGCTGCCCCAACATAAAGTTTGTGTGGCGTTATGAATAGTTAAGAAAAGCTTTGGAAACTGAGAGAGGTATCGAAATATTCACAAATAATTTAATAACATATCCGCACTTGGCACGTTTTGTACTTTTTTGAATAGTTTATCCAGTGGTGTAAAGCAAAAGATATTAAAAGTAACAAGCGCTGAACTTTCTGGGGGAACAGGGTATCTTTCTTCACAAAGGAAGAATCAGGAAAAGTACAGGAATATAAAATAGGTGCTATCAAAATTTCATCCTGTGATTAAATCTTCCTCACAACTAATTGCTCAAGAGGCCAAGCAGTTTTGTGATTTAGTTAGTTAATCTGCTAATTCATTTTCCGTCTTGTAGTGCAGTCGCACATTGGGACTGCGCACACGCAGGCCTGCCGCTCGGAACTTCCCTAGCTAAAAGTCTCCAAAGAGGGCACTCCGCACCGCTACCACGCATGCGCCGGGTTTCCCGCGCACCGATCACGAGGACACGGGGCGGAGCGCCCACCCTCCTCAGTTCTCTTTTCGCCGCCGCGATTAGTGGACGTCCTTTGCTAGTCTCCTCATCTTTTTCTTCTGCGATTCTTCTTCAGAATGGCTTCTAAGGCTATTTTTAAGAAGTGCAGCCAGTGTGCTGTGAAGATGCCGGTGACGGATGAGCACGACCGTTGCCTTATTTGTCTGGGTGAGGGCCACTCCGTACCTTCGTGTACAATTTGTCAGAAGTTTACTCCGAAGGCCCGCTCTGACAGAGCTGCGAGGCTCAAGGCGGCGCTGTGGGAGAAGGCCCTTTCGGCAGACCCTCCTGTACGGACCCAGTCTGAGCCGACTCCATCTCGGGCACCATCGAAGGTGCCATCCGTCCTTGGATCCAGACCTTCCTCCGTCCGTTCTGCCATGGAGCCGTCAAGAGGCTCCCCAAAACCTCCTAAGAGACCCCCAGTGGCGTCTGAGGTTTCGGCACCGGCTTTACCGCCTTCGGAATGGGGCGCCTCGACTTTAGGGAGTCGTTGTCCCTGTTCGTTTGTTATTGGGGGCCTAAGAAGTGATGCAGGGCGTCTTCCCAGACCCTCTCTCGTTGGCTGGTGTCCCGCGATTCGTGCCTCATATAAGGCTGCAGCACTTCCATGCCCATTACACCTGCGGGCGCATTCGTTGAGATCTCAGGCCACCTCTGCTGCATTCCTCAGGCAGGCTCCTCTTCGTGACATCTGCAGAGCAGCGATGTGGTCTAATGAAAGCACCTTCATCAGGCATTATGCAATCGATCTGTCGGCAAGACCAGAGGCTCGGTTTGGAACTTGGGTTCTGCATTCACTTTTTTCTTAGAGGAGTCACCCACCTCCACAGGTATTTAGCTCGTGAAAATCCCAATGTGGGACTGCACTACAAGACGGAAAATGAAAATAGAGTTGCTTACCGTTTACGGTAACTGTTGTTCTTTGACGTCTTGTGTGCAGGCACACATTCCCTCCCGCCTGCCCCGCTGAGTCTTGGAGTTTATCGGATTCGTTCCAAAGAGCGGCGGCAGAGAACTGAGGAGGGTGGGCGCTCCGCCCCATGTCCTCGTGATCAGTGCGCGGGAAACCCGGCGCATGCCTGGTAGCGGTGCGGAGCGCCCTCTTTGGAGACTTTTAGCTAGGGAAAATTTTGAGCGGCAGGCCTGCGCGTGCGCAGTCCCAATGTGTGCTTGCACACAAGACGTCAATGAACAACAGTTACCGTAAACGGTAAGCAACTCTGTTTCTTTTGTGTTCCATACTCTTCCTAAGCCACCCCCTTGTACAGCTATAAGCAAAGAGTTCTTTCCCTTTAAAGTGTGTTACTGAGCCATGACGGGATATTCATTTATTTCTGACTTTCTTGACGGATATTGCCGTCAGCTTGTTTGCTCCAAAAATTTAACTTGTAAGCTATTAACAAGGGTAGAATTCCATGGAAATAGATGCTGCGGTAAGTGATAACATCAAAGTTTCAAGAAGGTACCTTTTACTGTATTTACAATAAATCAGAGTGTGTAATGCACATATGAAGTGGAGATTAAAGCTGCAAGCTTGAAGCACTGTCCAAAGAATGTAAGTAACATAAATAAAGGCGGCACTCTAAGTAAAGTATCATTAGGAGGTTGGAGATGTAGGTGTCTGATGTCTACTACCCCTTCATAGATTCTACAAAATAGACATCAGATTGAAGCTGTACATCCAAACACTTCTGCAGCCCATGGAACTGTATTACAATAATAGTCAAGTTAGTGAATCTTCTTATTCTTTTAGGAAATGAGATCCCCTTGATATTTTTAGTTATAATATTGTCACTATAACAATGCCCATAAATGCAATTAATATAACAGATCTCTACATAAAAACACAGTGAAGGTATTTTCCTAACTCTTCTGTATTTAGTAATATGATCTCCAACTTAAATGTTTATCTAAAATTCTCCTGTGCCTATGTAATTGTTGTGTTTCTACCAGTTTTGTATTCCATTACTGATTCTGGTTGGCCCCATCCTTTCTGTCCACGAGAACGCATAGTGACGTTCTGTTATTCCAGCACTGGAATTCTCACTGGCCTTCAAACCCTTTGTATATCTTCCTTCTCTAACAACAAAATCAGCTTCAAACGTGTTAAACTCAAGTTTTCAACCTCCCTCTCCTCTACCTCAGGTGTGTTTCCCCTTGACTCCCTGGTGCTCCTCTGTTGACATTCTTGCAACCTTAATCAAAGTCCTTCTTCGAGGTTGGTTCAACACAATTTAGGGCAGGCTTTCTCAGCCAGGGTTTCATGAAACCCTGGGGTTTCTTGATGGCCCTGGAAGGGTTACCTAAATGGGTGGGAGTTAATTAATTTTAAATATATATTTTAAATTGTTAAAGATTTATCAGGTGATATGACCATATGTGGACCCGTGATGGGTCTGGAGGGGGAGGGATTCTGGGTGGGCGTGTCCACAGCTCTGCTTCCCAACCATATTCTGCATGATCATACTTTCTGGGGTTTCTCAAACCCTGAAGAATGTTTCAGGGGGTTCTCAGTGGGAAAAAAAAGTTGAGAAAGGCTGATTTAGGGTGTTACTGAATTATAGGACTGTTTTAAAAGATTACTGAGATATTGTATGTGAAGTGTTTGGAATGCTTGCTAAAAATGCTGTATAAATATCTGCTTTTATTAGCCACTTCCAACAGCTGGTAACCTCTGGCCCTAATGAAGCATGTCTGATCTCAACCAGGGCCAGATCGTTCTCTGGTCCCGGTGCCCACCTGATGGAAAAAGCTCCCTGAAGAGATCAGGACCCTGCCTGGACTTCTGCAGGGCCTGCAAAAAGGAGCTCTTCCGCCAGGCATTTGGTGAGGTCGACCAAACCAACCACACCTGCTGGACCCCCAGAAAGTCCCTTCCCATGAACTGCTCCCAAACAGAGACCAACTTATGGGACCATGGTGGCCATTGGTGTTGCCATTGTATTGAAGTGTTGTTGAAATTTGTGTTACTGGTTGTTGAGATTACCGTTACTATTGTGTTGTTTGAAGTTGTTGGACTGTACTTACCTCCATGTTTCATGTAAACAGGCCTGAGCTGCAAGGGAGGGCAGCATAGAAATACAATCATCAGAAATTTAGCATTTCCCTCCCAATAGACATGACTCCTGTTCTCCTGGGGAGGGGCGTGAAAGGAGTTTCTGAGCTGATCACGACTGTCTAACTGTATCCATGCCATGCTGTGATAGACATTAAAAGAGTCAGCTTGCAAAGGCAATATCTGCAAAGTCGGTTTTGGCAGACTAACTCTGAAGCTTTATGGTCCCCTTCAGACCCCATTTTCCCTGTCCTGAGGAGGACTGTTCTAGGATGGCTGCATGAAAAGTCTCACTGTTTGAAATGGCCTCTAGTAAACCACAGCCTTCTCCCATCTTCTCCCCCAAGGTAGAACCACTTCCACTTCCAACCCAAGCAGCCCAGCACCAGATTGGTACAAAGATTTTGTCACCGAAGCTGATGCTGAAGTGTTGGAGCATTCTGGGAAGATGGTGCTTCTCTTTGAAATTCTTCGCATGGCTGAGGAACTGGGGGATAAAGTGTAAGTCTGCAACTCTCCTCCCAGGACACACGTTTCCCCTCCCCCTCCCCTCTGCCTTCAGACCTACCTGGCTTCTTAGTGTTGGCTCATAGATCACTTTACATCCCCAAGGCAAACTGCTCTAGTATTAGAAATGTAGCAGGATTATGTGCTAGTTACTTATGCTGAAATTACATGAGATGTTCTGTCTTCCCCCCCCCCCCTTTCCTTTTCAGCTTAGTATTCAGTCAGTCTCTGATATCACTGGATTTGATAGAAGATTTTTTGGAGCTGGTGAATCGGGAAGGCGAAGAAGAAAAACCTGTGGTATATAAAGGCAAGTGTAGAAATGCCAGAAGTTTGGAGATCTGGAATTCATATAGTTGATTCTCTTAATCCTACCTCTCTCTTCCAATTTCCCAAAGCAGTGTTGATCAAGTAAAGGCAGGGAGGTCGTGGTGAATTTTTATGAAGATAAAAATGCATACCTTTTGAGGTGGTCCACTCTGCTTTATTAGGGAGCGCAGTGTTCTAAACATGGAAAGAGGGCACTTGCCAATGAAGCTAAAGCAGAGCTGGGGGGGAGAGATGCCTCCCCAAATCATCCCTGGGGCTGAATACACGAACCTTCTATATACATGGACAAGCTGGTGCTGATTTCAGACTGATCTTGGCCTTTCTTTTGGCTTGTTGCTTTTTGGCTGATTGTTTGCCTTTGGATGGAATTTCACACCGAATAGTTAATCCGTGGCCCTTTGTGCCACTTCTAAAAACAGCTGTAATTGCAGTGGCAAACTGCCTTCCACTAACTGGCTTCCCCTGTGCTTGTTTGGACTATGCTCTTCCTCAGACTAAGAACTCCCTACATGACAGTGGGAATATAGAGCAAAAAATGAATTCTGTTAAATTAGTAAACAGCGTCACACATCCAAATACAGCTATAGGATAATTATTTGCCAAAACAGCCAATCAATCCCCTGGAATTCAGTTGTAGTTCACAAAAGCATATAGGAGAAATAAAACTGTCAGTGATCAAAGGCTCCCACCACACCATTTGCTGTTTGCCCCATCTGTCACCATACAAGTGTGAAACAGCCTTTGGTCACTGACATAGTTTTATTTCCAAAAATGTAGAACTTAGATACTGTTTTCTAAGTGTGAATACACAAGACTGCTTTTATTATACTTCTGGATCAAGTAAAAGTGGAAGTTTTCCTGGCTTTGTTAAAGTTGCTGATTTTTAAAACTATGAAGTATTAAAATGGTATGTCAGGGCATATATCTGATACTATGTGTGTATTCAGTCTGCTGTCTCCACAAATATCTAATTTTGTTCCTCCTGTTTCCTGTATTTTTTGATCTATTATCTTGAAAACCCAGGTGAAGGAAAATGGTTCAGAAATATTGATTATTATCGTTTAGATGGTTCTACCACTGCTCAGTCGAGAAAAAAATGGGCTGAAGAATTTAATGATGAAACCAATGTGAGGTAAGATTTTTGTTTTAGTATGTGAGCTTTTAAAAAGGCTGTTATAGTTTTGCCTCCCCAGTCTATTTCCAGTCATTGCCACGTGCATGTTTGTAAATACACACAACAGCAACAACAGAACTTTGATAAGCAACATGTTTCTGTTAAAGGTGCAGGGCACGCTAGAGATGGAATGTGATGTAGGATGTTCTAGAGAACCCTAAGCATATATTTTGTTTCATTTTATAATAGTTTATCTAAGACAGTTATCTCCAACTTTTTTCCTGATCAGCAGTAACCAAGGCAGTGTTGATGAACCTCCTGGTGTCGGCCATTTCATTCCATGTTACTGTCTGCTCCAATAAATGCAGAGGTCAAACATTTTGCAGAATTGTAATTTCTGCACCCCATTGATTTGCTCTGGTGTGCAGACTCTTCATGTGGCAGTTGCTGGAGATGAATTTGTTATAGGAAGTTGAGAGCTTCATCATCATAAAATATAAAGCAGACACTGCCTGCCAGAAAACCAGCCCATTACAGCAGTATGCAGTTTCAGTCTGCCTTGCTAAAACACACCATCTAGATCAGGGGTGGTCAAACTGTGGCCCTCCAGATGTTCATGATGGACTACAATTCCCATGAGCCCCTGCCAGCATTGTAGTCCATGTACATCTGGAGGGCCACAGTTTACCCATCCCTGATATAGATACTGTATGAAAGAATTTAAAATAAACTTTAAAAGAAAGCACACAAGTGGGCAACAGGGGGGATAAAGGTGGGAAAGAGTTTGGTTAAGGACACCCCAGTCATTTTTTTTGAAGATCGGGCGGGGGGGAGCTAAGCCATTTTGAGGTGTGTGAGGGATTGTCCCAGCAATATGGAGCAGTCAAAGAAAAAGAATGGCAGTCAGGAACATGTTCAGATGCAAAGAAAATATCACAAAAGCAATATGGAGCAGTCAAAGAAAAAGAATGGCAGTCAGGAACATGTTCAGATGCAAAGAAAATATCACAAAAGCAAGTGGGGGTGGGGTAAAGAGGAAATGGGAAAGCAGGATGAGAGATCAGATTTTCACATTCGTTTGTACTTTCTCCTATCAGCACAACGTATTTTGTAATTAACCAACAAACGCCCTGTGCCAAAGACTGAATGGCCACAAATCAGACACTTAAGAATGTTGAAGTTTGGGGACCGCCAGAGGAGCACTTCAGCTCTTAGGATACACACATCACTAGATTTCAAAGGGGGAGCTTCCGTCTAAGTGGCTGAGTTTAAATTTGTTAGCAGAGAACACCACTGGACAGAGTCTTGGGACTGGGAGCAGAAAGTGGTTATCCCCCTTGAGGGGGAGGAGAGGGATTCGCGATTGGCCCCTTGGCCCTGGATTTGCCCGCCACGAAGCCCGCAGTTTGGCTTGCAGATCGAGGTGAGCGACCTTAATCAGCTGGGACAGTCCTGCCTCCCACGGAGGTGTTGCGCAGCCCTCAGAGGGTGCTGGCAGAGATCTGCCTGCATCTGAGCCAGCAGCCGGGACAGCACCTCCCCCCGCGCCAGCCCCTAACTCCACCACCACTTCTGCCCCCCCACCCCCCATGTCCACACCGCCCATGGTTCAGCCCGCAGATTGCGGTAAGGAACAGTGCTCGGCCAGCTGCTTCACGCCTCCCGACCCGCCCCACCCCAGGAACTGTTGCCAACCATCCACCTTTACGTCCGCCTTACGCCTCTGGAACTTCAGCGGGAGGGGGGCGTGGTAGGGACAGGATCCAGTATTTGGGACCTGAATGTGTGGGTCAGCTGGGATGCCGGGGGAAGGCGCCGCCACTACTTCCAAGGTCTCACTTCCTCACCCTCTGCTGTGGGGGCCCCCCACCTCAGCCACTCGCCCGAGAAGGGGTGCTGCACCACCGTGGATTAACGAGCATCCCGCCCACACTGGCTCTGGAGTCGCCACCGGCTACTTCTTCTCGGTGCACGTTACGTTCTGCCTGGAGAACGAGAGGACGATTCTCTTCCCTTGAGAAGGCTCCGAAATTGCAACCCAGCGGTTGCCACGGTGATGTTAGGGCAAAAGCTTCAGAAGCAGTTGTTGAGCATGCTCAGTTCTGTGGAGCATGCTCAGTACCGGAGCGGCGAACTCAAGCCGCTGGCTTATCTGGGACGCCGGCCACTGAGGCAGCCCGTCGGATGAACTCCCTGCCTGCCTGCCAGATCCTCCAAAAAGGTGTTTTTTTGCTTCAGCAGCCGGAGGAAGTGGGAGGCCGAGGGGTGGGAACACGTCTCGCTGCTCCCGCGGTTTTCTACAGTCCTTTGAATCTCCAGTGGGGAGCAAATCAGAGTAGCAAAACCGGCTCCAGTGCCTGCCAGGATGCAGCTTGCCCCTCTTGAACTCTTCGTGCAGCATTAGAAAGCAGAGACTGGTACAGACAAACAGGATTGCCAACTCCTTCACTTTCCTGCCTGTCTTAATGGACATGTGAACAATTTATCTCTGGAAGTGGGAGACACTGGTAGGGGCCCTTTCAAAGCCCATTCTTAGGAATGGGCTTTGAAGCTTGTTGTTGTTATGTGCGAAGTCGTGTCCGACCCATCGCGACCCCATGGACAATGATCCTCCAGGCCTTCCTGTCCTCTACCATTCCCCGGAGTCCATTTAAGTTTGCACCTACTGCTTCAGTGACTCCATCCATCCACCTCATTCTCTGTCGTCCCCTTCTTATGAGCTATGCCGTGCAGGGCCACCCAAGACGGACAGGTCATAGCTGAGAGCTCTGACAAAAGGTGATCCACTGGAGAAGGCAATGGCAAACCACTCCAGTATCTTTGCCATGAAAACTCTATGGACAGTTCCAATAGGGCTTTGAAGCTAGTAAACCAATAAATGTTCTTGTCTTTAAGGAATCTCAGGACTCCTCATTCCTAATTAGCTATTGGGGAGGACAAGGTGGTTTCTTGTTAAAATTCTCCCAGGAAAAAAATTATTAAATTGAAGGGCTAAAACTTTTTACTACCTGAAGAATCATGGCTTACAATCAAAATTATCTAAACACCGCCCGTGGCGCCACGGGCGCCACGGACTAAATAAAAGAGTAAGACGTTCTGGGGCGGGATGTGTCCGGGATGAGGAAGGGTCCGGATTGGACCCTTCCTCATGACAGACAATCGGAGGGAACAATCGGCAGGCGCTTCGCGCCTGCCGATTGGTCCCTCTGATTCCCAGCCCCAGCAACTGCGAGCCGCGCGCAGCGCGGCTTGCAGTTGCTCCTGGCCTGACGCCCGAGGGAACCTCAGCAGAGTGCAGCTTCCCGGGGCTCCGATCTTCCCACGCAGGCCGCAGCCCCCGCGCACCACCCCCTCGCCCCCAACTTACAATGGTCTCCGCCATGTCCTCGCAGCCGCTCCCGGCTCGCTTCCTGCCCCGGCTTCTGCAGCGCCGCCTCTCGCGTTATCGTGCAGCCAACAAGGTTCCAGGAAGAAACAGTCCACCAGTGGCCCTGCCAGCCAGCGGCCCGATGTGCAGGCGCGGCTCGCGGGCGCGGCCCGGGCGCGGCTCGCGGGCGCGGCCCCCGGGCGCGGCTCGCGGGCGCGGCCCCCGGGCGCGGCTCGCGGGCGCGGCCCCCGGGCGCGGCCCGTGCCGGTCCCCAGCCTCAGAAAGGTTGGGGACCACTGCATTACAGAGTGCACAGATTTCAGAGTGCACAATGATTTCAGTTGTTAGCCAGGGCTGCCTACTTAGGCAGAGAGCCGCCGCCCGACAAGGTCAGTTTCTAGTGCCCGCTGTATTCGGCATACAGCGGGCTTTATTACTAGTTATTATATAAAGGTGACTAGGGTTTTTTTCCAACCTCTTTGGCAGAGGGAAGATAATTAAAGGAAAGTTGTGACCTAACGAATTAGTTGCTTCCGCTTTTAATGAGCAGAAAAGCATTTAATGCCAGGCTTTCATTGAAGAAAGGGCATCTGTTGTAATGCGAATGGATTCCTATTGGGTTTGTTGATTATAGGGTTGCCCTACTGCATGTCCCACACTTTGATGTGGAATGTTTGCTATTTTCAGCACATATTGTGTAGATTTAGACAATTCCTGAATATAAGTGCAGTAAATACTTCTTAATAATTGTTTGTGGGCATTGAAGACAAAATGCTTGTCATTTTTATTGTAACTTCCAAAGGGTTTTTGGGGGGAACACATCTCTGAACTTTGTGGAAATGAAGCATAGCATATTTATTATCTTTTTTAACACTTATAAAAACTTCCTGGTTCTTAGGCACTTACATAAATGCTCCATTTGTCTAGAGGCTGCATACTTTCTAATGCATCTTCTTGTGTTGTCAGCTGCCTTGCATTCCAAGAAATGAGACAGGATATAAAATGTTAAATAAATATGGACACAGCTTCATACTGTGATGCATGTGGGAGAATTCTGTTTTTAAAGACACAGTTATATGTGCATTCATAAAATTTCTTGCTTAGAAAAAGTAAAGCTGGTTGTGATTTCTGAATGAGAATGATCCTGGTCACATCAGCCATGAGGCCGAGTCCTGGGGCAGTTGGATGCAGAGGAAAAATGACTTCCTAGTTGAGTAATATTTTTTTAAGTGCTTTGAAAGACACCAAGATAAGCATTCTCTATGAAGGCCTTTTTGAGTGTTCTCAAGCTAATGTGTGTGTAACAGTCTTTTAAGTTTGGGTGAATTAAGCAACTGTTCTGATAAACCAGAACGGTGTACATGGAATGCAGCAAATTAAAGTCTGGCTTTGCTTTTTACAGGGGCCGATTGTTTATTATTTCCACCAAAGCAGGATCCCTTGGAATAAACCTGGTAGCTGCTAACAGAGTAATTATTTTTGATGCCTCTTGGAATCCATCATATGATATCCAGAGTATCTTCAGGGTTTACCGTTTTGGACAAAACAAACCTGTGTTTGTGTATCGGTTCTTGGCTCAGGTAGGTCAGAATTGGATATGCATCTTTCCCATGTGTTCTCAAGCAACAGGTAATAATTTATTTTCCCTTCCCTTTGTCAGTTACCTTTACAGTTGCGTGAATTAGTTCCAAACAATTGTGAATAACCTGCTTGATTTCGAAGGCTCGCAGTTGCTTTTGTAGCACACAGTCAGTTTTGCTTAGTTAGCTCATACGATGCCGTTCTACTGCCATTCTAGCAAAATGTTGTGAAATGGACTTTGCACAGACAATGCCACGCGTGTGTGTTTATTTTAAAGGGAACAATGGAAGACAAGATCTACGATCGTCAAGTAACTAAGCAGTCACTGTCTTTCCGAGTTGTGGATCAGCAGCAGGTTGAGCGTCACTTTACTATGAATGAACTCACAGAGCTCTATACATTTGAGCCAGATCTGTTGGATGATCCTAATTCAGAGAAGAAGAAGAAAAGGGACACACCTATGTTGCCCAAAGTAAGCCAATATACATGCTTTGCACCAGCAATAGCAAAACCCCTAGCTGTCAATCTTTGGAAAGAAGGATGATTAAAAAAACCTCTTATCTGTGGAAAGAGCACTACAGTCACCTTCACAAGATCCAAAGAGATGTTGCAGCAAAACAATTAGTCCTCTGTCAGTTGTTATCTGTGCCCAGGATTTTATATTTGGGCTATAGCTTTTGATCATTGTTATTACTGTTTAATTATTGTGACTGTTAATGCACTGCATGGGTTTCTCTAGTCACATTCATTAGTACCTGTTGTAATATCGCTTGCCTTTGGTTTCACTATTCTAAATTTCTTTTGATAACTACAAATAAACCCCCTAACAGTTTCCCCGAGGAAAAACCTCGTCGTAATGCCTTTCTAAGGGACAAAAAGAACATGTGGTGGGACGTAAATCTGCTGAGGTCGACCAAGCTGCTGAAGCAGGAGCAGGAGAATCTGTTGGAAACAGTGGAGAATTCAAGGGCAAATAGAAATGGCTAAGTTAGCTCAGAAAGGAGGCAGTGAGAAAAAGAGAGGCCAAATTAAAAATAGAACCAAATAGGAACAGAGATATTAAAATTAAAAAAGAGGAAATCTGAAAGAGAGTGAAGAGCTAGAGCTTGCTCATTTGGATAGTGACTGAGCAGGCAGAGAAAGAGCAAGACGGTCACACAGCATGAGTTGGAGTTACAGAAGATAAAACTGCAGGAGATCTGAACTGGGTTGACCGTACCAGCATCACTCTTTCCAGAGGCTTCCTCCACTGCTGGCATGGGAAGCAGCAGAGGCTGCCCCCGCAGCTGGAGGAAGGCACCTATGTCCTCATTCTTCCAGTGGGGGGTGGGGGGCAGCTTAAAAAATCTCCACTTGAATATCATTATACCAATACAACAGTATAGCAATGCACGTATCAGGTTCTGCGAAAAAGACACATCTGCACAACCAAAGAGGCTAGGCACAAACATCTCATTTAATGAAAGCTGGGATTCAGAGAACGCGAAGAGCCATCTGGATCAGACCACAGTGTTTCACACAACCAGTTACTCTGAAGGGCAACCCCCCCCCCAAAAAAAAACAACATTAAAACATTTCAACAGTTGTGTGATCCTGGTAGACTTTGGCTCTACCTAGTTGATCTTCTGTGGGCATTTCAGCTGGGCCATGTTGGTGGGGGCTCTTCGTGTTTCCTATGGAGGAAACTCTCCATCTTGGTAGAGTATTTCCTCAAAGACTTGCCCTCTGCTGTCCAGAAAGATACCCCTGGCAAACAGTGTTCAGACGCCAACAAAAATCTGATTAGGCAACCGGACAAAGGAGATGAATCAGGATAGGTGGCCATGTTGGTCTGTCTGCAGCAGCAGCAAAGAGCCAGAGTCCAGGAGTCCCTGAAAGAGGAACCAAACTAGCGAGCAGGGACTTATGAAAGGTCCTCTCCTGCCACAAATGTTGTCCGTTTTTAAGATGCTCCTGGACTCTGGCTCTTTTTCACTTTTCTTGGATGCTTTAGGATGCTTAGGGCTGATCCTGCGTTGAGCAGGGGGTTGGACTAGATGGTCTGTATGGCCCCTTCCAACTCTAGGATTCTATGATTCTTTTTCTGCTGACCAAAGAGAAGGTGTGCTTGAAACAGCAGGATTTGGTATTTTCTGTTAAGAATGTATGTTTTTATTCACCGAATTGCCATTTTAATTACCAGGACACAATTTTGGCCGAATTGCTTCAGATACATAAAGAACACATAGTGGGTTATCACGAACATGATTCCCTTCTGGACCACAAAGAGGAAGAAGAATTGACTGAAGAGGAGCGGAAGGCAGCTTGGGCAGAGTATGAAGCAGAAAAGAAAGTGAGACATTTCCCGCCGTTTCATGCTTTGGGAGGGCCATTTCAGAGAGGCTGAGTGCAGTTTCTTTCCTCTGTAATGTGAAAGAGGAGGGAGGGAAAAATACTACGAGCATAAGCTTTTGAGTGTAGATACATTTTTCCAGATGGATGTCTGAAAAGTCAGAAATATGTCTAGTTGTGTGTTCCATGCTGCTGCAAAATTTAAGCGGGTTTTACATCCCCCATTCTCCCTTCTTCAACTTGAACAGTATCAAGGCTGGCAAATACACTATCCTCAAGAACTTGCAGGAAAGATTTCATTTTCTTTTCTCGCACTGAGAGCCCCCAAAGCCTCTCCCCTTTTTCTGCTTCCTTCTCTCCTTCCCACCCATGAATGGACTCACCTTTATCTACTTCTTTCCTCAGCTTTCCTACGTTCCCTTCCACCCCTCAATGTGTTTTTCTAAGATTTCAGATTTTTCTCTCAGCCTGGGGCATCTATCTTGTCCATTTATGACTCGTCTCCAGATTTGGCTGAGTTGAGAAATTCATTCATTCATTCATTCATTCAATTTGTATCTCACCCTTTACAAACTCTCAGGCGGTTAACAGAATAAGGGTTTATAATAAACCTGTAAAATAGAATAAAATGATAAAATAGGGTGAAATACTCATACAGGTCCTCCATAAAATTGACAGTTAACCCCACTTCAGTTGGCCCCAGCATGAGTGAATTGGGTGACCCACTATCTCATTTTCTTCTAGGTTGATGATTTCAAGAGCTTTCAGAGAAGTCAACTGGCCTGGAAAGTGTTCAGATTTGTCTCTAGAGAGGTTGATGACTTTCAGATGTGAAAGGGTCTGAATTTCCTCTGGCAGGCAATGAATGTAATTCCCTTCCAGATTCAATTCATTTATTTATTTATTTATTTATTTATTTATTTATTTATATTTTTATACCACCCTTCCCTACGGCTCTGAGCGGTTTACATAAAACATTTTTCAACATTCACATAGAACACTATCAAAATCAATATAACAATATAACAATAACAACAACATATAAACTGGAACAATTAGAACGGCACTTCAACAATAACTTGACAATCCCTCAGTCAGTTCGTTCCTTCAGTCTGGGGGGGCACCTGTAGGTGTTATGGCTCAGTCGGCCCCACCAAAGGCCTGGAGGAAGAGCTCCTTTTTGCAGGCCCTGCGGAATTGTGGAAGTTCTGGCAGGGCCCTGATCTCTTCGGGGAGCTCATTCCACCAGGTGGGGGCCAGGACCGAGAAGGCTCTGGCCCTTGTTGAGGCCAGACGTGCCTCTTTAGGGCCAGGGATCCGTAGCCAGTTGGAGGTGGCGGAACGTAGAGCTCTTTTGGGGGTATAGGCAGGGAGGCGGTCTCTCAGATACACTGGGCCCAGACCGCGTATGGCCTTAAAGGTGATTACCAAAACCTTAAGCTTAATCCGGAATTCAACTGGGAGCCAACCAAGTTCTTGAAGTACCGGCCGGATATGTGATCTCCATGATGTCTTAGTGAGAATCCTGGCCGCGGCATTCTGCACCAGTTGTAGTTTCCGGATCAAGGATAAGGGTAGGCCTGCATAGAGCGAGTTGCAGAAGTCCAGTCTGGAGGTGACCATCGCATGGATCACTGTGGCTAGGTGCTCTGGTTCCAGGTAGGGCGCTAGTAGTTTGGCTTGGCAGAGGTGGTAGAATGCCAGCCGTGCTACCTTCGTGACCTGGGCTTCCATTGTAAGGGAAGCATCCAGGATCACGCCCAGGTTCCTGGCGGAGTGAGTCGCTAGGAGCTGCACAGGATGGGCAGGCGTGCTTCCTCCCATGGATGGGCAGGCGTGCTTCCTCCCATGGTCCCTTCCTACCCAAACACAGGACCTCCGTCTTTGCAGGATTGAGCTTCAGACGACTCTGCTTGATCCATTTTGTCACTGCTTCCAGGCATCTGGTTAAAGATTCTGGGGGGGAGTCAGGTCAGTCATCCATCAGGAGGAAGAGCTGGGTGTCATCTGCGTATTGGTGGCAACCCAGCCCAAACCTCCGCACCAGCTGAGCAAGAGGGCGCATGAAGATATTAAATAGGATAGGAGAGAGCACTGTGAGCTGGTGCTCCACATGTGAGCTGGTGACGGCTAGAAACTCTCTCTCCTATTGCTACCCTCTGTCCGCGACCCTGGAGGAAGGAGATCAGCCATTTGAGGGCTGTCCCCCATATCCCAGCGTTGGCAAGGCGGTGAGCTAGGAGCTCATGATCGACTGTGTCAAACGCTGCCGACAGGTCTAATAGTATCAGCAGCGCTGACCCGCCTCGGTCCAGTTGGCGGCGGAGGTCATCCGTCAGGGCGACTAGCGCTGTCTCCACCCCATGGCCAGGCCGGAAGCCCGACTGAAATGGATCAAGGGCTGAAGTTTCTTCCAGGAATGCTGATATTTGGCCTGCAGCAGCCCTTTCAACCAACTTCCCCAGAAACGCCAGATGCGAGACGGGGCGGTAGTTGTCAGGCTCCTGCGGAGCCAAGGATGGTTTTTTTAGCAACGGGCGTACCACTGCCTCTTTTAATCCCTCCGGGAATTCTCCCATTGAAAGGGAGAGGTTGATTATTTCCCGGAGGGGAGCTCCTATTCTTAGGTATGTTGTTTTTAGGAGCCACGATGGACATGGATCTAGAGGAGAAGTGGTTGGCCTTGTTGTTGCTAGCATCCTGTCCACTTCATCTAATGAGAGTTGTCTGAAGTAACTCATTGTTCTCTCCAAAGACGGCCAAGGAGCCTCCAGTTCACTTTCTGTGTCCAAAGTTGGAGGGAGGTCATGGCGAAGATTTTGTCTGCGAAGTGACTCGCAAATGCCTCACAGCTAATGTCCAATTGGCTATTGTTTTGGCGCCCTTCATTGAGGGTGGTGAGAGATTGGACTACCCTAAATAGTTGTGCTGGGCGTGAGTGCGCAGACGCGATGCTAGTCGAGTAAAAGTTGCCTTTCACTGACTTCACCGCCATCTCATAGGCTCTTAACTGCATTCTATAAGATGCTCTCGATTCTTCGTCGCGGGTCTTCCTCCAAACTCGCTCTAGTCGTCTCAGTTCCCGTTTCTTCTCGCGGAGCTCCTCGGTGTACCATGGGGCCCGCTTGAGACGGGGACGGAGAAGACGTCTGGGAGCTATCTCATCAATGGCGGCCAGCAATCTGTCATGCCAGTCACTGACCAGTCAATCTAGAGAAGTGCCAGGAGGCATTGGGTCCCGCAGAGCATTCAGGAATCCAATCGGATCCATAAGTCTCCGTGGGCGAGCTGAAATTTGCTCGATGCCCAAGGTGGCAGCCTAAGCCGGGTCTTCAGGGTATAGTGGTCCGACCATGGCACGGCAGTAATTGTAACTGGATCCACGCTCAGCCCTACACCGAAAATCAGATCCAGGGTGTGGCCTGCCTGGTGGGTAGGGCCAACAACGAATTGCGAGAGCCCTAGTGTCGCCATGGCCGACACCAGGTCCAGCCCATTGCCAGAAGGTGGCAATTACGCATGGACATTAAAGTTCCACAGGATTAATAGTCTAGGAAACTGTAATGTCAGGCGGCCGCCGCCTCTAGCAGGGCTGGCAGGGCATCTGGAGGTGCATTGGGCGCGCGATATACCAGCCAGATGGCCACGCTCTCGGTTGTACCCCACCCGAGGCCAACACATTCAATTCCTGGAATTTTCGTCGCAGAGAGAGCCCTGAAGGAGATGTTGTCACGGATCAGGATTGCCACACCCCCTCCCCGCCCCACAGTCCGTGACTGATGGTGGATGGAGAACCCAGCCGGGGTTAGCTCTTTAAGGGCGACTGTTTCGCCGTCCCTGGTCCAGGTTTCCGTCAGGCACGCCAGGTCTACCCCCTGCTCTGCGAAATACGCTTGCAGGGTGGAAGCTTTGTTGTTGATGGACCTGGCGTTTCACAGCATCAGTGTCGGAGGTGGGTTGTTTACCTTTTCCTCCACCCTAGTGGCCCGAGAGATGGGGCGGAGGTTAGAAGGAGTTCGAGCATGGTCATTTCTCAAGCCCCTTCTATTGTCCAGCCTCCTCCCACCGCTGTCCCTGCCTTTCCCCCTTATTATTGGAATCCCTGACCCCTTTGGGTCCCCCCTTGTTGTTATTATGCCCTTATTTGGGCTCGATGATTGAGAGGTGTCCATGTCTGATGTTGTGTTCCTCCTTGGGTTGTCAACTGCTTAACTTCTAGGGTTGTGCCCTGGTTCTTGTTTCTTTTTTTGGTTGCTTTGGCTTGGATGCTTTCGCTTTTTCTGTTTCAGGTGGTTGATTGGTTTTGGGTGTTTCAGTTGGATTCCAGAGGGATGACCCCGATCGTCTATTATGACATCTCAGGGCTACCCAGTCTGGAGTTAATTTGTTACTAGGGTGTTGTGTGCATTCTATTGGATCTTATTCAGGTGGGATGGAAGGGGGAAGGGGCACATTTTAAGGTTGAATTTCATTTCAGGTTATTATAGTTATTAATTGGGGTATGGTTGGTAGTGTTAGGGGCATGATTTGTGGTGATTAGAGGGCCATGATTTGAATGATCAATTTAGTTTGTATTAATTTGAGTGATATCTGTGGGATTTGATAATGCCTAATTTCCCTTCCCTCCCCACCCCCCAAGTTTCATCCCTTACTTTTTTCTCCCTGTTACTATTTTCTGCCTGGTTTCATGTTTATCCCTCTCCCCCCTCCCTTCCCTCCTTCTCCTGTGCGTGTAATGTTTCCCACTAAGATTTTCCCACCCAGCTATCCCCGCGCAATTTTCCCGCCTATCCCTCCTTCTCCCTTTTCCTTTTTTCCCTCCTCCTCCCTTCTCTTGGTACAGTTTCCCCGTGCAATTTTCCCGCCCGTAGTTGTTTGTTTGTTTGTTTGTTTTCTTTCCCCCTTGTTCCTTGATCTCTTCCTCTCCCTCTTTCTCCCCGTATGCTACGCTCCGTTTAGTGATTTCCTCCTCCCGTCCCCCCTTCTGCATCGACAATCAGTTTTAGTTTGATACCCCCCTCCCCAATCCCCCCTCTCCTGCAAGTAGTTTCAGTCTGATTCTTCTCTCCAATAAATTGATTGGTATTTCTCTCCTCTCTCCGTCGCTCCCCCCCCCCCTCCGTTGGTTCCCTCCTGTCCTTCTGGGTCAACAGCTTTAGCTTTAGTTTGATCTTCCCCCGATCCACCCCCCTCCCCCCTGCAAGCAATTTCAGTCTGATCCTCTGCAATAAATTGATTGCTAATTTCCCCTCTCTGCATCACCCACCCCCCAACTGTCAGTTCCAGGCTAGTCCCCCCCCCAACAGCCCGGTCAGTCCTTCCTTTCTGGGCTCTCCAGCCGCGCGGCGGGGTCGTGTGCAGGTCTCGGGTTGTTCTCAGAGAGGCACAGACAGGGGCCGGCAGGTTGGGGCTGAGCCGGCTCTCCGCAGCGCCAGATGGGTCTTGGTGATAGTCAGCCAGGGCTTCTCTCTGCTGCACCGGAAGGTCGACTTCCCGGGGGTTGTCTTCTGCAGCGATCCGCGCGCCCTCCGCCCCACAGCTAGGCTGGGCAGTCCGGGAGTGATAATTTCCTCCAGCGACGATAGTGAGGCTGGGCGGCCCAGGGTGATCTGTAGAGGGCCTGCACGGCAGGAGGAGCAGCCCAGCGATCCGGGGGCCTTTCCCAGTGGCGATGGCAAGGCCGAGCTGCACAAAAAGGCCAGGGGCAGGTGTAGCAGCGGCGGCGCACCCAAGATGGTTTGTCCCCGATAGTTTGGGGTGAAGTGGTGCGATAGCAGGCGCAGCTCCCGCTCGTCTGGCCTTGAGGAACCCCCCCCCCCCCCCCAGCCGTCCAGATGGTTGCTCAGTGTGAGCTCCAGTGGGTTTGGGGGTTAGGCTCACTCCCGTTGGTTTGGGTGAGGTGGGGCTCACCTTTCTTTCCAGTCCAGGGATGTGGGCTCACCTTTCTTTCCAATCTATTCTTTTCTTACTGTTCTTTCTTACTGTTCTTTAAGCTGGCTAAAAGTGGTGATGAATTTGCTTATCATATACCAGCTTGCTATTGGCCAGTGTGATGAGATGGACCCCCTTAGTGTCTGCCTCATAACTTTGGAAAGAGCAACAGGGAAGGCCATCAGTTTGCAATCTGCCAAATTGAGAGTCTGTCCTGTTTTCATCAGACATACTAATGATTAAATGTGATACTGGCAGAGTCCAATGCCCCCATCCACAGGGCTTTGCCTCCACATTGGGCCATGTTGTACACTTTTGAATTCTTTTGCTCAGTTACAATCATGTTAAAAATCCCAAATTAGAAAGAAAACCAGCAGAGTCTAGTCTTCTTCAAAGGAGTTTTGTTTTGACAAAAGTTATGTTCCCGGTTCTGAATGTTTGGGGTAGGCTTGATTTGAACAAACCTACACGTTCGTTGAAATACTAAAGAAAAGTGAACCCCACAGTCTGTAAACCCCTCTTCCCTGAAAGTTGTGACTCTGTGTCACATACATGCCCAATTCTAAAGCAAACCTAAGATGTTATGTGTTTGAGTTGGAGCTTGGTTGGTGAAAAGTTTGGGTTTGGTTGAATGAGCAGAATGTGGCTTTAGCAGGTCTCCAGTGTGGATTACCTCTGGGAGTTCCTAAGCCTACTGCAGGACATCACAGCAGCTTCGGGAGGGGAGACCTCCTTTCTATACCATCTAGCCCTGGTTCCTCAGCCCCACATAGCATGTATACATGGAGCACTGGAGGACACACGCAGGTAGAGAAGCAGCTTGGGCTTGAATTTTAGAGAGCTCCCTACTTTGCTTTGCTCATTGTGTCTGGAAACTACCCTTTGGCTGTCTTGCCGTTCTCTGCTAAGGCAAGTGCCTGCCCTGGCTTGGCTTATCCAGATATCACACTGTGGTCCCTTGGCTCTTCTCTGTTAGGTTAGTCTGGGGTTGCTTTTGTGATCTTTACACATTTGGCCATCCTGGTGCTCTCAATTTTGAAAATGCCAAATTTGTTTTCCAGGGCCTAACTATGCGTTTCAACATGCCAGTTGGAGCAAATATGTACCATACCAACTTCAATTCTCAAACCCCATATATTCCTTTCAACCTGGCCGCCTTGTCTGCAATGAGCAATCAGCAGCTGGAGGTAAGCGGTTAAGTCTCTGGTATTACGGCATGCACCTCGTGAATATCTTAGGTGCACATCTTATTTTCCCTTGGCAGTTAGTCCTTTAGCTAGACATTAAAAAGATTGTATAGAAATGTATATTTTTTTCAAAGGATATGATTCCTTGTTCTGTCAAAAATGGCTGAAAGTCATCGATCTGCGGCATATGCTACGTATGCATTGCATGCTGCAGAAGTGGCTCCCCATACCAGTACTGCTTGATCGTTTTGGGGGAAAGTTACAGGGAACATGTTGATAAAATTGATCACAGTCTTGTCAAGTGAACACGGCAGGGACCGTGTCGATTTCCAACTTCTAATTTCAGTCACGTTCCACAAGGAGACTGTGTGTGAATTTCTTTCCGCCCTGTGCGGCTCAGGAGCTTGTGCCTGGCTGCACGCACAACCTGGCATCCTGCTGCCAGCAGGTGGAACTTTTCTATGTTCACGGGCCACTCGTTCAGCTGCTGCTTTTAATCACTTTCAAACTTCCCTTCAGGACCTCATTAATCAAGGCAGAGAGAAAGTTGTGGAAGCCACAAACAACGTCACTGGAGCAAGGATCCAGCCTCTCGAAGACATAATTTCTACAATAGTAAGTAGGCAAAGCGGGGACAGGAGGCATAGTTCGCTCTGGGGCTGCAGACGTGTGACACAAAGAGCAACTTCTTTAGTCTAAGTGAAACAAGGCTGAAACGACAAATATATGGATTTACTGCTAAGCTGGAAAGGAGGTGCATAGGTTTCCTCTGTAGTTTATAGACCAGGTGTCCCCCATCTCTTGGAGCCTGTGGGTACCTTTGGGATTCAGAAAGGGGTATCTGGCACTGTGACAAAATGGTGGCTGCAAAATGGCTGCCACTGCAAGCAGAGCAAACCCACTTCCCTTCAGGCACACAGTGAACTTCCTTGAGCTGTGGTGGAAGTTGCTGCCAAAGCAGTATTCTTAAAAATCCGTAAAGGTAAAGGTATCCCCTGTGCAAGCACCGAGTCTGACCCTTGGGGTGACGCCCTCTAGCGTTTTCATGGCAGACTCAATACGGGGTGGTTTGCCAGTGCCTTCCCCAGTCATGACCGTTTACCCCCCAGCAAGCTGGGTACTCATTTTACCGACCTCGGAAGGATGGAAGGCTGAGTCAACCTTGAGCCGGCTGCTGGGATCGAACTCCCAGCCTCATGGGCAAAGCTTTCAGACAGCTGCCTTACCACTCTGCGCCACAAGAGGCTCTTGTGGCGTACAGCCAGTCAAATGTGCTATGATGTGCCCAAAGCCTTGCTGAGCAAAAGCCCTGCCCAGAGGAAATCTCTTGAGGTGATGACAGCTCTGTTGCCAGTTTCTCTTGAAGCACGTTGCAGTAGAGGACTCGCCAACCTTTCAGGTGTTTTCCTTTGCAGTGGAAGGAGAACCTCACCCTCACAGAGTCTCAGGTGCAGGCTTTAGCCCTCAGCCGACAGGCAAGCCAGGAGTTCGATGTGAAGCGCCGGGAAGCCATCTACAACGATGTCCTGACCAAGCAACAGATGGTAAGAATCCCAGGCGCCTCTTAGTTGAACCCCGCAAGGGTGTATCGGTGGAGGACTGTAGATACGTTTGAGGAGCACACTTTGAGGAGCTGCTGACCTCGCTATCCTACCTGGAATGGGTTCCCCCAATTTGTTACTGTGCCCTCCCATCAGTCCAGCCACACACTTGATCTTTGGTGTTGGGGTAGATGTGGATTTGAGGATGGTGGCTCCCCTCACACTCCCTCCATGGGCAGGCGGCAGGCCTGTTTCAGCCTTTAGGGAGCTGACTGAATCCCTGAATGCTCTGCGGGGCATGATCCCTCCCAGAGACTCACCGGCAGTGCTAGTTTGTCCGTTCGGCTGTTCACATCAGGACTTCCAAAGGGGCAGCAAATGGCATTGGTGCTGCAACTGATCTGTGGGAGCAATTTCACATCAGAGTGCCTGTCCTCATGGCAACGGAGAGAAATTCTGCCTGCAGCACAAGGGGCAAGTCCTCGGAAGCCCTGGGTCCGAAATGGTCTTGCTCACTGGTTTCTCCAGTCACCACCACATTAGTGAGTCTGAAGCGAGTATCAAGTTTCAGGTTAAAATCTGTGTGTCAGGGCTGCTGTGGTTGAAGGCCAAGAATCGGGCTGTGTATTCTTCTGACCAGCTCCCCTTCCCCTCCACAGTTGATCAGCTGTGTCCAGCGGATCCTGATGAACAGAAGACTCCAGCAGCAGTACAATCAGCAGCAGCAGCAGCAGTTGACTTACCAGCAAGCGGCCATGAGTCACCTGATGATGCCAAAGCCACCGGGCTTAGTGATGAACCCTTCCGGCTTCCAGCAGATAGATATGAGAGGAATGTACCAAGCGGTGGCTGGCACAATGCATCCACCACCCCTGCAGCGTGCGCCTTCCCCCATGAGCGGCAAGACGCCAGGACCGTCCCAAGGGAAATCAATGTGATTTTTGCACTAAGTGTTCAAAGGATTGTTAAAATCAGAGAGAGAGAGAAAGAGAGAGAAGGGTTTGCTTTTATTTTTTTAGGAATCAATGGCTTAACAGAACTCAACTGTATAAATAGCTTGGATGATTTCCCTCCCGCCCATTAGCCACCCTGTTCCGTTTCAGCGTTTTCCATTTTGTTTTGGTAAGTTTGGAAGTTCCCCTCAATACTCGCCAGCAATGTTGCCTAGAATCTTCTTACGTGTGTGGAGTACAGGAGATATCCAGTTGTTTTCAATGAAAACAGGTCCTTCCATGACACTAGGGGCTGCACAGATTTCCTGTCTAAACTCCTAGGCTTGCTTTTAGTATCCATTAAAGCAGCCGTCAAACAGGAGAAGCTTAGGGAAGTTACACAGATCTGTATATTTTGGTAGTCACACGCAGATGCACACAGCTGAGTTCTTGGTTAAAGTTGATTCCTCAAATTATGGATTAAGAAAAAATACATCCCACTTTAAAAGGAAGAAGTAAGACTGAATTGACACTGGCGTTTATTCTACTCTGTCATCTGCATTGGAGGAGCAGAACGCAAGGACTGCAAATGCTGGAGAGAGAATTGAGTGCAATATACTTAAATACTGCTCTGAAATTTTTGAGTCCTGCAGTTTTCTGGATCCTGTGTCTGAAGCCTTAAGTCCTGGCTTGAGAGGATGTTTCCTTCTCCAGCTATCTGCCACTTTTCATTTTATCTTTTGGGATGGAATAATCTCCAAGAACCTTTGGTTTGGTCTCTTACTCAGTTACTTTGTTTTGCGTTGATTCTGATGCGAAGCCCATTTGCATTAACCCCTTTATACTGGTGCTAGCGTCTCATCCTGTTGCTGGCAGTAGGATGGGGGGGCTCAGAGAGGAATCTCTGGTACTTGTGCGGAGGGGGCAAAAATGCTGGCGATGAATGGGATGGGGGCCCACTGTCAAAAAGCCTTGGAGTGCTCTCAACTCCCAAAGGAAGGCATTTGCAATGCTGCCAGATGTAGGAAGTAATTGCTTCTTTTATAAATAGTTAGATCTCTGGTGACCTGATGATCCTTTTGCATCCTATTTTTCATTCTTTTCTGAATAAGGAATTGAGATGTTTTTTTCCTTTTCTTTTTTTTTCTTCATCTGTAGAGAATGAAGAAATGTCTGATGAATTATGCTTCCTTACCTGCTACTGTACAACATTAAAATGGGATGGCCATCCAGTGGCAACACTAGTTGGGATTTCTTCCCCGTAGGCTAGTTTATATTTCTCAAATGAACATTTAAAAAAACTTTTTCTTTTCTTGTTGGCATAAAATTAAACGACAGGCAAATGTGTCGTAGGAGAACAGTGCCTAGAGAATCCAAGAAAACTGCACAGAGGAGCTTGACTTTCAACTTGTGGTGCAGAGCTGTAGGTTTTTTAATCATTCTTGGACTGCTGTTTTAGTCTTGTCCTGTCGGGATGACTTGGTCAGTATCCAGTCTGCTAACTTTGATGAGATGGGGGGGGGGGTGATTCAGTCAGTCTAGTTCAGGGGTAGTCAAACTGCGGCCCTCCAGATGCCCATGGACTACAATTCCCAGTAGCCCCTGCCAGCGAACGCTAGCAGGGGGCTCCTGGGAATTGTAGTCCATGGACATCTGGAGGGCCGCAGTTTGACTACCCCTGGTCTAGTTCATTAATTGGATAGGGGAGGGGAAAGCTCCAAAAGTTGTGTTTGCTTCATAAGGAATTAATATAAAGGCTTCTTGAGACACAAATGTATCTGCCCAGGGCATTCTTGTGTTCTCTGAGTAATACTACACTTACCAGTTAGAGCTGGAAATTTTCAAGTGGCATTTTTACAACAAGTTGAGAGACAGAAATGTGAAAGTTTTAGGCAACTTTTTGAAGGCACATTTTTCACAACAAGAAAAGGTGACGTATATAACAGTGTCTCAGAGACAAGAAGCAGTAAAGTAAAAACTCGGACCACTTTTGCGTATATATTTTTCACTCGGCATTATAGCTGCATAATATGTGCTTTTGAGTATAACGTCAAGCTTTAACCAATATTTAAAGACATAAATGGAAATCAGTAAGAAGCTCATTTTTATATTTGTTTTAGATGTTTAAAACTAGTTGAAATGGCTCATATAAAAAATGTTGCTTGTAATAACAGTTTTGCCTGCTAAAATCTCCACATTTTGTAACTTGTTTATTTCTTTGGATGTAAAACGTTTTTGCATAGTATTGTGATACTGTACATGTTTTTCGTCCAGTTGTATAGTAATATTTCAGTCCATTAACCAGTTTATGGCTGCTGAAATTATACAGCTGAAGATTTGGCCGTTGTTTCTGTAATGGCGGCTTTTTCATTTATATATTAAATATCATCAAAGTACCGTAGAAGAGATGTAACTTCTGATAAGGCTGTTTTGTAATATATATATTATGGACTGGAGGTGTGTTTTTAAAGAGAAGCATTCAAGTACGACAATATGCTTTCTGTGTTTTCACCATTCAAATTGCTGTTTGGTAGTTGAAACTTAAAACTATTTAATATCTCAGTTAATAAAGTGACCAAAACACATCAAAGTCCATGGTGCCACTTTTCCTGACATGTTTGGCTGGGCTTGATGCAGGCTTAATAGGTTGCAGGATGCGGCCTTTGCGCACAAAGGCCTTCAGAACAGTTATGACTTTAAAACCTGCTATTTGGTTCTGCTCTATCTCATACAGCCCGTGGCCAAGCATACTTTAAGTTCTTCTCATCTCAGCCCCCCCCCCCTCCCTGAGGTTTGCTGGACAAGAGCCCCTTGCAGCGTTTTTGGAGATGGGGCGGTTTAGAAATCTGCTAGGGAAGAGTTGGCTAGGACATAAGTGAAAGGTATCAGAGATAACCAAAATAAGGTGTTAGGAAAAGGCGACCATCGCCTGCAGCGTATCTGATCTGCCATAGTCTACGTTGATACCTGAAGGAGTGAGCAGTGGCTTCTATCTTGCCACAGATTTTGCTAGTCTTGAAGGTGCTCCTGGACCCTGGCTCTTTTTTACTGCTATAGAGAGATTAACACGGCTGCCCATCTTGAGCCGCCTCCATGGAAGGCACCTCATTTAGCCGTAAGCTATCTGGAGAAGCGAGCAAGGACTCCCAAAAGCTCCTCCCCTGCTACAGACTTTGTCAGTCTTTAAAGTGCTCCTGCAATCTTACTCTTTTCTCCTGCTACTGACAGTCAAAAACAATTGACCTGTTTTGAGCTGCGGGGATGTGTGTGTGTGCTGTGTGAATGGGCAAGCTGTTTGCACCCTGCCTCTACTGTGTCTCCCGCATCCAGGACTTCACAGATGCATGTTTCCCTGTGCACCACGGAGTCTGGGAAGGGCAGACAGCTTACGCTCAGGAATGTAGAACGCAAGGCCAGAGGGCTGTGGCTCGTCATGTACCTTAAGAATGGTTGAAGAAAGCTAGGGACAACAGCCCCTCAGCGTTGATTCGGCAACTATGGTCCTCCCTCCCCACTAAGCAGGCATTCTCACAGGCCACCCTTGTTTCCCTATAAACTCCACGTGGCACAAAGTGTGTATCTGGAAAATGTTCTGTATGCGGATTGTGCCATACAAATAATGCCAGGGTCCCCAGCTGTGGGGAGAGGTACTCTGCAGGCACTGAGGTTCCAAAATGTGGGAAATGGAGTCTTGAGTTCAAATGCCGCCCATACACATGGGGTGGGCAAACCACTTATCCGAACTTCAGTTCCTCAATCTATAAATTGGGGTCAATTGCTTGGTTGTTGCAGGTCATTTAGGAAAGAACTCTGATTTTTGTTGCAGTTTTGACTGTAACTAATAGTGAAATTGAATGAGCTTTATGAATATATTTCCATGAGGCTGACTTTTATTTTTCCTGTATCCTGTGCCTCCACAAAATTTTAATTTATAAAGTAGCTCCACAATTTGAAACATGCTGTTCATGCACAGATCTTACAGTAAATGTCGGAAACATGGGGAATGTTGACATTTACCAGAAATTATTTAGAAGTTATTAGCAGTTATGCTGTCACCCCCAACTGTTGCAGTTGGAAATCAGACCTGGCCTCCAAATCTGGCCCTTTACTTTGAGGGATTGATCCTTGCAACCCATTCAGGCTTTCATTGCATCATTTAGCAGAGAAGAGTTTTTTGCCCGACTCCAGAGCCCAAATCTGTCCTGAGTTGATGTTTGTACAGGTCCCTTACTTAGCATCTTCTTCTGAAGGTTGTTGCTTTTGCTGGCTGAATTGATTTCAGACGACTGCAATAAATCAGCAAACCGCCCACAAAAGTATAAAGAAACTTTTATTGCCAAAAAGCTCTTTAAAACTCAACCCCCCTTCTTGTTTCAGTAAGACTTTATGTTTTCTGTGTAAAGTTGGGCCATAATAGCTCTATTTTAAAAATAAAATACTTTTGTGGAAATAAATAAATATATAAAATAAATATCATATACACTTTATAAATAAAATTTGTCCATATGAAAAGTAGGTTTACATCTCGAGAATGTTTGCTTCCTGCCCCACTCTCTCCTGCCCCTACTCCCCCCACAGCAGGATGCCCACGTGCCCACAAACACACCCCTCAAGATCCAGGCCTGACTCTTGGGGTCTCTGCCTCTTGTTTTCCAACCATGAAGGTCTGTGAGCTGCAGACTGGCGAAACCTGGCCCCTCTTTACTGACCACACCAACAGAGCCCCAGCAGTGCAGACTACAGACCCCGGGCTCCCACTGGAAGAGGCCCTGCGAGATGCAGCCATTCACAGGTGAGCAGCAGATTACTCCTTTCTGTGGCCTTCATCTTCATCACGTTGCTGGGTTTTAGTTTCAGAAACAACTTTCTCTGTTTGAACATCCACTTTTTCGGAGCTATCCAGTTATTAAAACCACAGGAATAGCTCCCCGTCCTGGTCCTGCCTCCACCCAGCACAAATACACTCAGTTTTGATCTTTTACAAGAAAATACTGAGGAATACAGGGATTCCTTGCAGTGTTTCCCTGTTACCTAGGCTTGAAGAAGGATGAAATGAGTATAGGCTATAACGCTCCAGCGGAAGCTTGGGAGCCCAAGGGATATGCGCTGGCTGCTCAAGCAGTCGAGAACTTCACCTGTAGTGGAAGAGGTCTCTGTGCATGGCAGGGATCTTAGCGGGCTCCACAGGCCGAGGCAAAAAGTGGGTGAATTTTTGGTGTCTCTTAGTCCTGTATCCTTCTCGGGGGGAGCCGTCCTTGTTCAATGCAACGTAATACTGTCTTTCAGAATCGGAGTGCTTGTACAGAGTAGAAGCGTAAGTATTGTACCAGTTCTCTTCAAACTGCTCACGAAGACACACTCCCTTGTCAGTTTCTTCTGTGTGGACAGGGTGGGAGTGAGAAGGACAGACACAGAGATCATTTTGTTAGAAATAATCAGACTCCCTCTGCACGCAAGTACTCAAGGAGATCCCGGATGGCTTACTTGATTTGTAAAGGCAGTCTCTGGGAAGCCCTAAGTGGTCTTCCCTGCTCTTTGTTCCCAGCATTCCGAGATGGACTGCCACTAAACCTGGAGGCTTCACTCTGCTATCTTGGCTCAGGGTAACCTGGCTCATGCATGCCAGGACTTGAGCTGCCTCTCTGAGGTCCACCTACTCTTGCACATCATCTCCAACAACAGCCTGCCTGATGCTTCCAGGAAGCCTGGCAGCAAGGGCATGAGGGCATCACTCATATGCTGGCAAATGATATTTCACAACCAGGCAAAATAGGAATGTTGTACAAACAGAAGCTATTTTTGTACCCCATTTGTTACTATCTGAAGGAGACCTTTCCCTTCCTCTCCCCACAACAGCCACCTTGCGAGGTGGGACTGGCCCAAGGTTGCATGTGGAGGAGGAGTGGGGAATCAAACCAGGCTCTCCAGATTAGAGGCCACTACTCTAAACCACTACCCTAGACTTTCTCAACTTTTTTACTGTCGAGAACCCCCTGAAACATTCATGAGGCTTTGAGAAACCCCAGAAGTGGCACGACTGTGCAGAATATGGCTGGGAAGCAGAACTGTGGACACGCCCACCTGGGGCCCCTCTCCAAAGCGGCTTGCAAACACCTTTCCCTTCCTCTCCCCACACAGGCACCTTATGGTGGATGAATTCAACAATACTTCATTTACAGTCATTTAGTCTAGTCCAATAGAAGCTGGGATATTAAAAAGTGAGATAAAATTCTGAATGCATTTAAAACTTAAGAACCATAACACCATCATTAAACAAACCCTGTGAGGGAGGCGGGGCTGAGAGAATGCTGAGAACTGCTCTGTGATAACAACTTCTAACAAGACTGTGACTAGCTCAAGGTCCCCCAGCTGGCGGCATGTGGAGGAGCGGGGAATCAAACCTGGCTTCCCAGATTAGAGTCCGTCACTCTTAACTACTACACCACAGTGGTTCTCGTAGTTTTGTGTGAAGTTTCCTAATAGTTTGTGCTGATGTAGGACAAAAAGGTCTTTTCAGGAAGAGGAAAGGTTATTCATTTATTTAATTATATTTATATACCGCCCTCCCCAAAGGCTTAGGGCGGTTTACATAAAACAGAAACCATGGAGTGGGGCAAGCAGACACACTCAAAGGGATCCAGCCAGAGGTGGCAGAGAGGAAACCACGAGGAAATCTCTGCCCACCATCATCAGCTGGGCTACAGCGGAGAGACCTATGCTGCCCATCCCAAACCTGCTTCACTGTCTACAAATGTATTTTGTAGTCTCTGCTTGGTTAAAATGTCCAGTGTCAATTTAAATAGGTATTTATCATCTAAATGTACAGATCAGTTTTAATTCATGGACCTTCAGCCTCTGTCTCTCCAACTACCAAGGATACACTTTTCCCCTGCTGTTTTTTAGATACTAGTTGGTGGTGAATTCTGCGGAGGGTCTGTGTAACCTTGCTAATGCAGGTAATGCAGGAAGCTGACCCAGAAGTGCTGTGGCAAAAGAATGTAGGCCTAGGTCTTGCCAGACTTCAGGCTGTGGTTGAAATGGTGGTGGTAACAGTGCAGCCGGAGAGTAATCCTTTGTTCTCCTCTTCTGGAATTTCCGAGCTTGCCAAAATATCAACGATCCTTCACCACCTCCCTGGGTGGCACCTACCTGCTTCTGGGGCCTGGACTAGAAGCTGCCTATCCTGCCACGGATTGGCTCTTCTTTCTTGTCCTCGTCCTAACCTAAATGCTGAGCCTCCCCATCATCCCCTGGACTGACTCTGGTGCCGCTGCAGTCATGTGAATTTCTGAACTGTGCCGCAAGGAGGCTAAGGGAAGATGACCGTCTGCCTGGGTTGAGCATTGGACAAACTCATCCCATGAGGGTGGATCAGCCTCGGCCTAGGTTGCTTTGTACCATGAAGACAGGTAGGCTGTGAAGATGGTTGCCCCCTCAATAGCCTGTCTGTGTACAAAACTTTCCAGAGCCACCCCCTTGCCTTCCTCTTGCCCATTGCTTGCGTGCCCCTTTTAACCCGGAATTGCTGCATGTGAGTCGGGTGGGACAGATCCCTTGTAGCTCCCACGGACACAATTGCTGTCCCAAGGGAGCCCCCAAGTCCTTGGTTCACCCATAAGCACATACTGAAAAAATGAGGAAAGATCCTGCCACTAGTCCAGGCTGGAGGGCAGAAGGATGCCAAGCTGTGTCTCATTCCTTCCGGGGGGCAGGGGAGGTGATCACCCTGTGCCTGAGCATACAGGAGGGGACCGGTCTAAAAGAAAGCTGCACGCACCTGTGCACCCTTCCTCCCAAACTTTGCACAGAGAGCACCAATCCCAGAATGATAGACTCTTCTCTCAGGTTTCTGATTTTCTCTGTAGAGCAAGCTGAACTGGGTGGCAGGCTCAGCTGCAGTGTCAAGTACCCCCCTCCCCTCCCCTCCCCATCCTGTGTGATCTCTGGCCACTGATTTCTGTGTCCTCCGATCCGGTCAGCGTGGGTCGTGTTGTTGACAAGACCGTCCAGCCCAGCAATTCTGAGAAGCAACCTAAGCGACCCCCTGAGTTATGCCTAAAGAGCTAAGGTCATTGAGATACCCTGAGGTCATTTCCCTAAATAATCAAGGCCAGGAGCAAACTGCTGACTCTGACCCTGCAATGCCATTCCTCTCATGCTGGCTGCCTCTTGAGGCATGGAACGGACTTGAGAAGCCCACCCAAGCATCTTCTCCCAGGAGGCAGGGTTCTCTACGGGCGGGGTCCGGTGAGGGGGTCATCCCGGTAGCCACAGAGAAAAGCCAGTCCCTGCAATAAGGCCAGCCAGGTAAGCCCACGAGAATCCGTTTCACCCCACACAAATGCAAGCCACATCCAACCCAGTGCCACCTTTGAATGTGGTGCTGTGAACATTTCAGCAGATTGCCTAAAGGGGAATCCAGGCAAAAGTTTGTAAAGGCCTCTGGATTTTCAGACTTAGCTGGAAGTCACAGGGCTGCTTTTTTGACTGCAGATCAGTACAGCTTGGACTTCACCATCTTGGTTCTCATTTTTAAAATACGTGTCGGGCTCTCATGATTCCACAAGGACACAGAGAGAGAGAAAATATTCCCACTGGTTGCAGGGGGCCTATAGTTATCACTGTCTAAACCAGTTAGCTTAAACTGGAGTAACTCTGCTGATTCCACAGAGAATAAAGATCTTCTCATGGTTTGAGTTTAGTACAGTGTTTTCAGGTGTCTACTCTGGCTCCAGAGACCAAGATAGAAACCTTGGAAAACAGCTAGGATTCCCCTCCCGGGGGCATGAAACATCCAGGGTTGCCTTTAAAACTGCATTGCTGACAAATATACATGGCTGAAAAATCTAAACTCTCCTGAAGGCACCGGTAGTTGCTTACCTAGATATCCTTCTGCGGACTGGGACCTGCACGGACAGCTTCTCTTTAGCTACGAGTTCCTCCCGCTTAGATCCCATGAAATGGATTTGTGCAAAAGGACTTTCGATGGGAGACAAGAGAGAGGTACCAGAGAGCTACCTAGGACAACTGTGGTATGCAAATATGGCTGGAGTGATGGAGCCGGGGGATGTTTGCATTTTGTCTTTTTCCGACATCTTGTTTTTCTGTCTCTTTTGGGTTAGATGTGTTATATTTTTACTAGAGGCAAAGCCCGTTGTCTCCAAGAATACAACGGGCACTAGACCTTGGCAGTGGGAAGAGGAAGGGGAGGAGTTGTCCAGTCTGTAAGGGCATGGGGTTGAATGTGTGTGTTGGGTGGGAGGTTGTGGTGGCAAATGAGGGCATGGGTGTCAAGAACCTGTGGTGTGGAATGTTTGTTGAGTGTGGGAGAGGACTGACCTTTGGGAATTGTGGCATAGTGGTTACAGATGAGCTTTACAGAGCCATGTCTTCAGATATGTGAAGGGAAAATCAGATTAGAGACTCTTCTTAGGGGAAGATTACATGGCAACCAATTCCTCCCAGTTCTGCGTCATTTCCCTTCTTGTGGGAATTAGGCCACATTAATCGAAATGCCCCTCTGCCCTAATACACATGGGGTAGTCACAGTACGCAGGTGTCCAGCCTGTTCCTTCTGTCTCCCATGTTTTAACTGTTGATAAAATGTTATGTGCCCAAATGCTTCTTTCATGGTTGCTCCTTAGAAGAACGGATTTTTGTACCCTATTGCTTACTACCCAAAGGAGTCTCAAAGTGGTTTACAAACACCTTTTCCATTTGTATCTCCACAATAGTCAACCTGTGAGGGATGTGGGGCTGGGAGAGGTCTGAGAGAACTGGGAATGGGCCGCAGTGACCCAGCAGGCCTCAGGTGTCTCAAAGCATTTTCCAATCATCTTCCCTTTCTCTCCCCATAGCAGACTCGCCATGAGGGGTGTGTGGCCTGGAGAGCTCCTGGAATTACAACTCACCTGCAGAAGATGAGCTCCCCAGGAAGAAAGGGCTACTTCGGAAAGGGTTGTGGTAGAGAAGAGTGTCTTGGTTTTGTTTCTTCAGCAGAAGCCCTATTGTATCACAAGTTTTTTCTTAGGACTCATATATTTAACTCTTATGGTCAAATAGCAAAAGCAACTAGTGCTATTTCCAAATTCTCTATTATTACCATATAGTGGTATGAAATTCTATCTTCTACTACCTATGAGATAACCTTGAATACTTGTTGGCTAAGAAAGTACTTTATGTCATTTACATCCATACAACGAATGGGGTATATACCTGCTATATCCATGTCGCATGCATGCCAAAGACACTAAATCCTCGGCTTAGAAATCACTTTATGTCATTGATTGCATCCAGAGAATGTAATCAATGCAATAAATACTATTATTATTACATCGTATTATGGAATGCTACTATATTATGGAATACTGCTATATGCAGATGGAGTCTCTTCTTAAAACCAACATAACACGTCGTAGATTCTGAAATAGTTTCATTTGCCTTCAACAAGGTATGTCAGATATTTAACAATTAAGGTTATATATCAAAAGCAAAATATCAACAACCTCAGATATGCAGATGATACCAGTCTAATGGCAGAAAGTGAAGAGGAACTAAAGAGCCTGTTGATGCGGGTGAAGGAGGAGAGTGCAAAGGTTGGCTTGAAACTCAACATCAAGAAAACAAAGATCATGGCATCCGGCCCACTCAATTCCTGGCAAATAGATGGGGAAGAAATGGAGATAGTGACAGATTTCATTTTCCTGGGCTCCAAGATCACTGCAGATGGGGACTACAGCAAAGAAATTAAAAGACGCTTGCTCCTGGGGAGGAAAGCTATGGCAAATCTAGACAGCATCCTAAAAAGCAGAGACATCACCCTGCCAACAAAAGTGCGTTTAGTCAAGGCTATGGTCTTCCCAGTTGCAATGTATGGCTGCGAAAGTTGGACCATAAGGAAGGCCGAGCGTCAAAGAATTGAGGCTTTTGAACTCTGGTGCTAGAGAAGACTCTTGCGAGTCCCTTGGACTGCAAGGCGAACAAACCGGTCAGTCCTAGAGGAGATCAACCCTGACTGCTCTTTAGAAGGCCAGATCCTGAAGATGAAACTCAAATACTTTGGCCACCTCATGAGAAGGAAGGACTCCCTGGAGAAGAGCCTAATGCTGGGAGCGATCGAGGGCAAAAGAAGAAGGGGACGACAGAGAATGAGGTGGCTGGATGGAGTCACTGAAGCAGTAGGTGCAAACTTAAATGGACTCCGGGGAATGGTAGAGGACAGGAAGGCCTGGAGGATCATTGTCCATGGGGTCGCGATGGGTCGGACACGACTTCTCACATAACAACAACAACATCAAAAGCAACTAGTGGCATTTCCAAATTCGCTGCGATTATTATATAGTATTGGCTATGGAATTCTTTATGTCACTTACATCCATACAATGAATAGGAAATATACCTTCTCAGCGTTCGTCACTTTATTTATATATTTATATATTTATATATTTATATATTTATATATTTATATATTTATATATTTATATATTTATATATTTATATATTTATATATTTATATATTTATATATTTATATACCGTCCTCCCTGAAGGCTCAGGGCGGTTTACATTAAAACTAGTAAACGAGCGCTCTGGTGGAGTTCTAGGAGGAAGAGGGGGAGAGGGGGGAGGGGGAGGAGCGGGGGGAGCGGGGGGAGTGGGGGCCCTTCATTCGCTGTTGGCTGTGCCTGGTCTCAACCAAATGCCTGCCGGAGGAGCTCCTTTTTTCAGGCCTTGCAGAACTGTTTAAGCTCCGTCAGGGCCCTGATCTCCTCTGGGACCTCGTTCCACCAGGTGGGGGCCAGGACAGAGAATCCTCTGGCCCTGGTCGAGACCAGGCGGACTTCTTTAGGGCCAGGGATCCTTAGCTGATTGGAGGCAGTAGAGCGCAGAGCTCTTTTAGGGGCATAAGCAGGGAGGCGGTCCCTCAGGTACACTGGGCCCTGACCGCGAATGGCCTTGAAGGTAATTACCAGAACCTTTAGTCTGAACCGGAATTCAACTGGCAACCACTGCAGTTGGTGGAGAATGGGCCAGATGTGGGGCCTCCACGGTGTTGCTGTGAGGATCCTGGATGCTGCGTTTTGGACCAGCTGTAGTTTCTGGGTCAAGGCTAAGGGCAGGCCGGCGTAGAGCGAGTTACAGAAGTCCAGTCTAGGGGTGACCGTCGCATGGATCACTGTGGCTAGGTGTTCCGGGGCCACTATATGGTAATAATAGAGAATTTGGAAATAGCACTAGTTGCTTTACCTATTTGACCATAAGAGTTATGTGAGTCATAATAATATATAGTAGTAATATAAAGGTAAAGGTAAAGGTATCCCCTGTGCAAGCACCGAGTCATGTCTGACCCTTGGGGTGACGCCCTCTAGCGTTTTCATGGCAGACTCAATACGGGGTGGTTTGCCAGTGCCTTCCCCAGTCATTACCGTTTACCCCCCAGCAAGCTGGGTACTCAGTAGTAAGTACTACTACTATATTACTACTGAGTACTGGGTACTCAGTAGTAATATAGTGATAATAATAATAATATTATTCTCTATTACATTGATTACATTCTCGGGATGTCTTCAGCATGCATGCTACATGGATATAGCAGGTATATATCCCATTTGTTGTATGGATGTAAATGATATAAAGTAATTTCTTAGCCAACAAGTATACACGGTTATCTCATAGGTAGTAGAAGATAGAATTTCATACCACTATATGGTAATAATAGAGAATTTGGAAATAGCACTAGTTGATTTTGCTATCTTAACACCGCCTGTGGCGCCACAGACTAAATAAAGCAGTAAGCAGTGGTGGGGAGGAGATAGGGCGGGCTCTGTCCGGGATAAAAACTCGGAGGAGTGAATCAGGAGCCGCTTCACCCCCCCACGCCCCGCACACAGACCTGCTTGGACTCTGCTGGGCCAGGTAGGCTGCGGCGACGGGGGGGGGGCCCGCAGAGCTCATGGCTAGCGCCCGCTGTATTCACACTACAGCAGGCTTATTTTCTAGTTTGACCATAAGAGTTAAATTTATGTCCTAAGAAAATAACTTGTGATACAATAAGGCTTGTGCTGAAGAAACAAAACCAAGACACTCCATCTGCAGCATATGATAAACTTGCCGGATGTTTTCTGCTAACTATATGAAGACATAATGGCTGAAAGTGAAGAGGAACTAAAGAGCCTGTTGATGCGGGTGAAGGAGGAGAGTGCAAAGGTTGGCTTGAAACTCAACATCAAGAAAACAAAGATCATGGCATCCGGCCCTCTCAATTCCTGGCAAATAGATGGGGAAGAAATGGAGATAGTGACAGATTTTATTTTCCTGGGCTCCAAGATCACTGCAGATGGGGACTGCAGCAAAGAAATTAAAAGACGCTTGCTCCTGGGGAGGAAAGCTATGGCAAATCTAGACAGCATCCTAAAAAGCAGAGACATCACCCTGCCAACAAAAGTGCGTTTAGTCAAGGCTATGGTCTTCCCAGTTGCAATGTATGGCTGCGAAAGGTGGACCATAAGGAAGGCCGAGCGTCAAAGAATTGAGGCTTTTGAACTCTGGTGCTGGAGAAGACTCTTGCGAGTCCCTTGGACTGCAAGGCGAACAAACCGGTCAGTCCTAGAGGAGATCAACCCTGACTGCTCTTTAGAAGGCCAGATCCTGAAGATGAAACTCAAATACTTTGGCCACCTCATGAGAAGGAAGGACTCCCTGGAGAAGAGCCTAATGCTGGGAGCGATCGAGGGCAAAAGAAGAAGGGGACGACAGAGAATGAGGTGGCTGGATGGAGTCACTGAAGCAGTAGGTGCAAACTTAAATGGACTCCGGGGAATGGTAGAGGACAGGAAGGCCTGGAGGATCATTGTCCATGGGGTCGCGATGGGTCGGACATGACTTCGCACATAACAACAACAATATGAAGACATACAAAATATTAAAGGTAAAATGAGTCATTCTCTTGTAAATATTTACATTTCTGATACAAGAAATACATGCTATATGAATCTGAAGGATTCCTGTTCAAGTGACGAACGCTGAGAAGGTATATTTCCTATTCATTTTATGGATGTAAGTGACATAAAGAATTCCATAGCCAATACTATGTAATAATCGCAGAGAATTTGGAAATGCCACTAGTTGTTTTTGATATATAACCTTAATTGTTAAATATCTGACATACCTTGTTGAAGGCAAATGTCACTATTTCAGAATCTACGACGGGTTGTGTTGGTTTTAAGAAGAGACTCCATCTGCATATAGCAGTATTCCATAATATAGTAGTATTCCATAATACGATGTAATAATAATAGTATTTATTGCATTGATTACATTCTCTGGATGCAATCAATGACATAAAGTGATTTCTAAGCCGAGGATTTAGTGTCTTTGGCATGCATGCTACATGGATATAGCAGGTATATACCCCATTCGTTGTATGGATGCAAATGACATAAAGTAATTTCTTAGCCAACAAGTATTCAAGGTTATCTCATAGGTAGTAGAAGATAGAATTTCATACCACTATATGGTAATAAGAGAGAATTTGGAAATAGCACTAGTTGCTTTTGCTATTTGACCATAAGAGTTAAATATATGAGTCCTAAGAAACTAACGTAATACAATAGGGCTTCTGCTGAAGAAACAAAAGCAAGACACTCCATCTGCAGCATATGATAAACTTGCCGGATGTTTTCTGCTAACTATATGAAGACATACAAAATAATAAAGGTAAAATGAGTCATTCTCTTGTAAATGTTTACATTTCTGATACAAGAAATACATGCTCTATGAATCTGAAGGATTCCTGTTCAAGTGCGGGGAGGAGGGGTGGCAATCCTGACCCGAGAGGCTTTCTCCTTCAGGGCCCTTCCTGCGCCGTCAATACCAGGAATTGAATGTGTCGGCCTTGGATGGGGATCAACTGAGAGCGTGGCCATCTGGTTAGTGTACCCAATGCACCACCAGATGCCCTGCCTCCCCTGCTAGAGGTGGTGGCGGCCTGGATGCTACAGTCTATTAGTCCTGGGGAACTTTAATGTCCATGCTGAGCTGCCGTCCTCTAGAACTGGGCAGGACCTAGTGTCAACCATGGCGACACTAGGGCTCTCGCAATTTGTTGTTGGCCCCACCCACCAAGCAGGTCACACCCTGGATCTTATTTTCTGCGTAGGTCTGAATGTGGATCTGGTCACGGCAACTGCCGTGCCATGGTCAGACCACTATGCCCTGAAGGCTCGGCTATGGCTACCACTCCCACCTCAGTTGGGCGCTGAGCAAATTTTAGCTCGCCCGCGGAGACTTATGGATCCGATTGGATTCCTGAATGCTCTGTGGGAGCCAGTGCCTCCTGGCACTTCTCTCAATGGCCTGGTCAGCGACTGGCATGACAGACTGCTGGCTGCCATTGGTGAGATAGCCCCCCGATGCCCTCTCCGGCCCCATCTCAAGCCCCGTCTCCTTGGTACACCGAGGAGCTTCGCAACAAGAAACGGGAACTGTTTTTAGAGCGAGTTTGGAGGAAGACTCGTGATGAAGCCTCGAGAACATCTTATAGAATGCAGATGAAGGCCTATGAGATGGCGGTGAAGTCAGTGAAACGCAATTTTTACTCGGCTACCATCGCATCCGCAGACTCAAGCTCCGGCTCAATTGTTTAAGGTAGTTCGGTCTCTTACTGCCCTAGCTGAAGGGCAACAAAACAGTAGCAAATTGGATATCAGCTGTGAGGCATTTGAGAGTCATTTTGCGGATAAAATCTCGACACTCCACCACGACCTCCCTCCAACCTTAGATACAGAAAGTGAACTAGAGGCCCCTTGGCCGTCTTTGGAGAATGCCTTGAGTAACTTCAGACGACTCACGCTGAGCGAAGTGGACAGGATACTAGCAACAGCGAGGCCAACCACATGCCCACTAGACCCTTGCCCATCCTGGCTCCTAAGAACAGCGGACATAAGGATAAAGGATGCAATCAATGACATAAAGTCATTTCTAAGCTGAGGATTTAGTTTTAGCATGCATGCTACATGGATATAGCAGGTATATATCCCATTCGTTGTATGGATGTAAATGACATAAAGTACTTTCTTAGCCAACAAGTATTCAATGTTAACTCATAGGTAGTAGAAGACAGAATTTCATACCACTATATGGTAATAATAGAGAATTTGGAGATAGCACTCGTTGCTTTTGCTATTTGACCATAAGAGTTAAATATGTGAGTCCTAAGAAACTAACTTGTGATACAATAGGGCTTCTGCTGAAGAAACAAAACCAAGACCCTATATTATTCCATAATATAGTGGTATTCCATAATACTATGTTATAATACTAGTATTCTCTGTTACATTTATTACATTCTCTGGATGCTGTCAATGACATAAAATACTAAGCCAAGTATTTAGTGTCTTTAGCATGCATGCTACATGGATATAGCAGGTATATACCCCAGTCGTTGTATGGAAGTATTCAATGATAGTAAATTATTACTTAAACAAGGATTTAAGGTGTCCTTAGCATGCATGTTATATGGATATAGCAAGTATATTTCCCATTCGTTGTATGTATGTAAATGACATAAATAAGTATTTTAGCCAACAAGTATTCAAGGTTATCTCATAGTTCGTAGAAGATAGAATTTCATACCACTATATGGTAATAATAGAGAATTTGGAAATAGCACTAGTTGCTTTTGCTATTTGACCATAAGAGTTAAATATGTGAGTCCTAAGAAACTAACTTGTGATATAATAGGGCTTCTGCTGAAGAACCAATACCAAGACACTCCATCTGCAGCATATGATAAACTTGCGGAAAGTTTTCTGCTAACTATAGGAAATGCCATTAGTTTCCTTTAATATATAAAACCTTATTTGTTAAATATCTGACATACCTTGTTCACGGCAAATGAAACTATTTCAGAATCTACGACGGGTTGTGTTGGTTTTAAAAAGAGACTCCATCTCCATATAGAACTATTCCATAATATTGTAGTATTCTATAATACTATGTAATAATAATAGTATTCTCTATTACATTGATTGCAATCCCTGGATGCAATCAATGACATAATGTGATTTCTAAGCTGAGGATTTAGTGTCTTTAGCATGCATGCTACATGGATATAGCAGGTATATATCCCATTCGTTGTATGGATGTAAATGACATAATGTGATTTCTTAGCCAACAAGTATTCAAGGTTATCTCATAGGTAGTAGAAGACAGAATTTCATACCACTATATGGTAATAAGAAACTAACTTGTTATACAATACGGCTTCTGCTGAAGAAACAAAACCAAGACCCTATATTATTCCATAATGAAATAGTATTCTATAATATAATAATAGTATTCTCTGTAACATTGATTACATTCTCTGGATGCAATCAATGACATAATGTGATTTCTAAGCTGAGGATTTTGTGCCTTTAGCATGCATGCTACATGGATACAGCAGGTATATATCCCATTCGTTGTATGGATGTAAATGACATAAAGTAATTTCTCAGCCAACAAGTATTCAAGGTTATCTCATAGGTAGTAGAAGACAGAATTTCATACCACTATATGGTAATAATAGAGAATTTGGAAATAGCACTAGTTGCTTTTGCTATTTGACCATAAGAAATATGTGAGTCCGAAGAAACTAACTTGTTATAAAATACAGCTTCTGCTGAAGAAACAAAACCAAGAACCTATATTATTCCATAGTAAAATAGTATTCCATAATACTATGTTACATTAATAGTATTCTCTATTACATTGATTATATTCCCTGGATGCAATCAATGACATTATGTGATTTCTAAGCTGAGGATTTTGTGCCTTTAGCATGCATGCTACATGGATATAGCAGGTTTATACCCCATTCGTTGCATGGATGTAAATGACATAAAGTTATTTCTCAGCCAACAAGTATTCAAGGTTATCTCATAGGTAGTAGAAGATAGAATTTCATACCACTATATGGTAATAATAGAGAATTTGGAAATAGCACTAGTTGCTTTTGCTATTTGACCATAAGTGTTAAATATGTTAGCATGCATAAGAGTATATGCAGCATGCATAAGAGTTAAAAATTCGACCCTCAACCCATACCAGTCTGGCTTCCGCCCTTGCCACGCGGTGGAAGGCCATGCTGGTCGCCCTCATGGATGATATCCGGCGCCAGCCGGATCGGGGCGGCTCCGCCATTCTCGTGCTTCTAGACCTGTCTGCCACATTTGATGTGGTCGACCATGGGTTATTGGTACACCGCCTCGCCAGAGCTGGAATAAGGGGGACTGCACTTCAATGGCTGGTCTCCTTCCACCAGAACCGGACGCAGAGGGTTGCGTTGGGGGAGAGTATGTCGAGCCCTTGTGAGCTCCCTTGTGGGGTTCCGCAGGGGGCAATACTCTCTCCCACACTTTTTAACATCTATATGCTCCCTCTAGCCCAGGTGGTCCAGGGCTATGGGCTGGGTTGCCACCAATATGCGGATGACACCCAGCTCTACTTCCTAATGGACGGCCGGCCGGACTCCACCCCGGATACATTTGCCAGCTGTTTGGAAGCGGTAGCTGGATGGCTCGGGCAGAGTCGCCTGAATCTCAACCCCTCCAAGACGGATGTCCTGTGGCTGGGCAGAAGAGGGCAGGACCAGGAAGCGCGCCTCCCATGCCTGAACGGGGTGCAATTAACACCTGCACCAGTTGCCAGGAATTTGGGAGTGACATTTGATGCCTCCCTCTCTATGGAGGCTCAGGTCACCAATGTAGCTCGGACGGCATTTTTCCATCTTCGCCAAGCCCGGCTACTAGCGACCTACCTGTCCTCGGAACACCTGGCCACAGTGATCCATGCAACGGTCACTTCCAGATTAGACTTCTGTAACTCGCTCTACGCGGGCCTTCCCTTGTCTTTGACTTGGAAGTTACAACTGGTCCAAAATGCGGCTGCCAGGGTCCTCACTAGAACACCTTTGAGGGCCCACATTCAGCCAGTGCTTCGCCATCTGCACTGGTTACCAGTCTGTTTCCGAATCAGATTCAAGGTATTGGTATTGTCCTTTAAGGCTATACGCGGCCTGGGTCCCGTCTACCTGCGGGACCGCTTGGTTGCTTATGCCCCCTGCAAGGCACTCCGCTCTGCGGGTGGTTGTCCCGGGCCCACTGGATGTTCGCCTGGCCTCAACCCGGGTCAGGGCCTTTTCAGTCCTGGCCCCAACCTGGTGGAATGAGCTCCCAGAAGAGCTAAGGGCCCTGCGGGATCTACCAGCTTTCCGCAGGGCCTGTAAGACTCTTAAACCAGGCATATGGTTGAGGCCAGGGCAGCTCTCCCACTAATCCATCAGAGGATCCCCTCCAATATTGAGATCTCTAACATCGAGATCATGGTTAGATCTATTGTATTGGTGCCACCCTCTTCTGAACATTATTCTCTCCACCAGGCTGAACTAAGATCAGAATTGTGACCACCACCGCTCTGTGTTATATGTAACTTTTTTTTTTAAATAATTTTATAATTTATTATTATATAAAGCATTTACAGAGAAATTGAGAAGAGAAAGCGACCAGCTGATATGGTTTGCCATCTCTTTTAACATAGATATTCAGTTCCCATCACATATTATTCCTAATCTTGAAGTTTTTACCATTTTCTTAGTCAAGTGATTGTTAATACATATGAGAGTATGATCTGTTATAAGAATACATTCTGTTATTATCTTAAATGATATTAGGTCAGTCTCCATAAATTGTCCCTGACCCAAGAATTACTACTGCCGTCTTGTTAATGCCTATGAAGTGCATACATATTGACATACATATTCAATTCCCATTGCATATTAATCCTGATCTAGGAGTTATTACCATCTTTCTTAGCAAAGTAGTTGTTGATACATATGAGGGTATAATCTATTATAAGGATATATTCTATTATTGTCTTAGATGATATAAAGTCAGTTCCCTTCATATATTGGTCCTGTCCTAAAAGTTACTGCTGCTGTCTTTCCCACAGGAAGCCAGGAGAATGCTCCATTGTTCAACTCATCCTTCAGGTGGTCGCAGAAAATGAAATTGTGTTTTTTTCCATAGTAGAGTGTTTCTGATTGTCCTTCTGTCAGGGCCAAAGAAATCTCTTACTTGATTCTTGCTTGCAGTCGCCTTTGAGTAGACTCTGAATCCTTTATCAATCTGGATCTCTTCCTCTGGTTGCAAAGGAATATCTCCTGATAGCTTCCTAGTTGCTGTCGCTTTTGAATAGACTCTTTTTATTTTGCTGATCCAAATCATTTCCTGCTCTGAATAGACTTCCAGGTTTTCGGTACTTCCCTTCCTTGAATCTGTTTTCCCAGGTTCTTCAAAGGTACTTTGGGTTTTTACATCTCTGGCACTCTCTCCCTCCAGTTGATTAATTTCCAGACATTGAGGTTTCGTTTGATTTATTGTTAGCTGAGCTACGTCATCAGCTGGTCTCTCCGGACCATGGGCTCCATCCAAAAGCTCCCCCTTAGTCCCACGGATTTCCTTTTCCAGCTTATTGACTGCTTTCAGTATCTTTGAGTTTCCTTTGCATAACAAATGGAAAAGCTGTGCCTTAGTTAATTCTTCCATGGTTCTAGGCAGTCACAGACTATAAACAGAAAGTCTCGTGAGGTCTCGCAGGAGCACGAGCGATCCCAAATTATCAGTTTGTCGATCTCCGTTTCAAGTCAACATCCCCCACTGAACTTTCACCGACAACACTTCAAAGCTGTCTCTTTGTTTGGTTAGTGGGTATAATTAGCTGGGAGTCTCTCACTCGACGGAAGAGGGAATTCGCTTGTGAATTGGTTGAGGGGGGGGGAGGGAAGAGCTTGTGGGAGAAGAAAGAGAAAAGCCAGAAAGCTTTCAATCCTTACTGTTGTGGGCTGCAGCTGCTGTCAACGCTGCTGTCAATCTGGTAAAAGATGGTCTGGGAAGAGTGTAAGGTCAGCTGGTCGATTCAAGCTTGTAAAGTTGTTTGCGACAAGGACGCCATCGTGACCTTGAGCACAGGCCGCTATTAATCCGGGGAGTTCGGTCCCCCTACCTCCCCACGGATCTGTAGGACCCTCAGGATGCCGTTCCCGGTTCCTGGGGCGACCGGTGAGCAGATTTGCGTATCTGCTCAGGTCAGCCAGGTGCAGAAGCTCCTGACCCTCGGCATGGCTTAAGAGCTGAACAGAAGTCCAGCTTTTTTATGGCTCCATCTTCAGTCGACTCCAGGAACTCGTTATATGTAACTTTTAATAGGGGTTTCTATGGGGATTTTATTGTGTTTTAACTATTTATGTTGTAAACCGCCCTGAGACCTATTGGGAGAAGGGCGGTCTAAAAATGAAATAATAATAATACAATAGGGCTTCTGCTGAAGAAACAAAACCAAGACCCTATATTATTCCATAATATAATAGTATTCCATAATACTATGTTATAATAATGGTATTCTCTATAACATTGTTTACATTCTCTGGATGAAATCAATGACATAAAGTTATTTGTAAGCTGAGGATTTAGTGTCTTTAGCATGCATGTACATGGATATAGCAGGTATATATAACATTCGTTGTATGGATGTAAATGACAAAGTGATTTCTTAGCCAACAATATAATACTAGTATTCTCTGTTACATTGATTACATTCTCTGGATGCAATCAATGACATAAAATACTAAGCCGAGTATTTTGTGTCTTTAGCATGCATTCTACATGGATATAGCAGGTATATTCGTTGTATGGATGTAATCAGTGATAGTAAATTATTACTTAAACAAGGATTTAAGGTGTCCTAACATGTATGTTATATGGATATAGCAGGTATATTTCCCATTTGTTGTATGGATGTATATGACATAAAGTAATGTTTTAGCCAACAAGTATTCAAGGTTATCTCATAGGTAGTAGAAGACAGAATTTCATACCACTATATGGTAATAATAGAGAATTTGGAAATAGCACTAGTTGATTTTGCTATTTGACCATAAGAGTTAAATATGTGAGTCCTAAGAAACTAACTTGTGATACAATAGGGCTTCTGCTGAAGAAACAAAACCAAGAACCTATATTATTCCATAGTAAAATAGTATTCCATAATACTATGTTACATTAATAGTATTCTCTATTACATTGATTACATTCCCTGGATGCAATCAATGACATAATGTGATTTCTAAGCTGAGGAAGTATTACGGTAGGGGTACCATTCCTCATCAACTTGACAGGTCCGGAAATGCCTGTGCAGCTGCGTGTGTAGATAAGAATAGCCTGGCTAAAAATATATATATAGGAATTTCTGACTGCCCCTCTTAAAACTTATCAATTAAAAACATATAAACAAAAACTGTGGAGGGAGTCTCGCCTCGGGATCACTTAGTTCAACAGAATGTCCATGGTTGGCACTTAAGCAGTGTTTTTTTAATACTTGTTAATTTCAAAAAGTACCAGCCCCTATGCTCCTGATACAGAGATCCTGTGTATACAGCCAGCACTGAGAGCCTCTGATCAGGAAATCCTTGTGGTCAGCTTCCAGCCTGGCTCCCCCCCCCCCCCCCCCGACTATCATCCTCCTCTCCTCAGCTAAACATATTAAAGGATGTGGAGAGACCTAATGGTGTGTGGCTGAATTTGGGCTGTCCCCTCTCTTCCCCCTGAAAGGCAACTGGGCCAAAGCCAAAAGGACGCTCAGTTGTGGAAGTAACTGGTGGCGAAAAGACAGCCCGATGCTGTAAAGATTTTTATTCCATAGGAACCTGGAACGTCAGATCCATGAATCAAGGCAAGCTGGACGTGGTCAAACAAGAAATGACAAGACTGAACATCGACATTTTAGGAATCAGTGAACTAAAATGGACAGGAATGGGTGAATTTAATTCAGATGAATCATAGAATCATAGAATCATAGAATCATAGAGTTGGAAGGGGCCATACAGGCCATCTAGTCCAACCCCCTGCTCAACGCAGGATTAGCCCTAAGCATCCTAAAGCATCCTAGAAAAGTGTGTATCCAACCTTTGCTTGAAAACTGCCAGTGAGGGGGAGCTCACCACCTCCTTAGGCAGCCTATTCCACTGCTGAACTACTCTGACTGAGAAAAACTTTTTCCTGATATCTAGCCTATATCGTTGTACTTGAAGTTTAAACCCATTACTGCGTGTCCTTTCCTCTGCAGCCAGCAGAAACAGCATCCTGCCCTCCTCCAAGTGACAACCTTTCAAATACTTAAAGAGGGCTATCATGTCCCCTCTCAACCTCCTTTTCTCCAGGCTGAACATTCCCAAGTCCCTCAACCTATCTTCATAGGGCTTGGTCCCTTGGCCCCAGATCATCTTCGTCGCTCTCCTCTGTACCCTTTCAATTTTATCGATGTCCTTCTTGAAGTGAGGCCTCCAGAACTGCACACAGTACTCCAGGTGTGGTCTGACCAGTGCCGTATACAATGGGACTATGACATCTTGTGATTTTGATGTGATGGCTCTGTTGATACAGCCCAAAATGGCATTTGCCTTTTTTACCGCTGCATCACACTGCCTGCTCATGTTTAGTTTACAATCCACAAGTACCCCAAGGTCTCGTTCACACACAGTGCTACCTAGAAGCGTATCCCCCATCCAGTAGGCATGCTTTTCATTTTTCTGACCCAGATGCAGAACTTTACACTTATCTTTATTAAATTGCATCTTGTTCTCATTTGCCCATTTTTCCATTGTGTTCAGATCTCGTTGATCTCTGTCTCTATCTTCCGGAGTATTTGCCAGTCCTCCCAATTTGGTGTCATCTGCAAACTTGATGAGTAGTCCCTCCACCCCCTCATCTAGATCATTAATAAATATGTTAAAAAGTACCGGGCCGAGCACCGAACCCTGAGGTACCCCGCTACTCACCTCTCTCCAGTCTGATGAAACACCATTGACAACAACTCTTTGAGTGCGGTTCTCTAACCAATTCCCTATCCACCTAACGATCTGAAAATCCAGATTGCAGTCCTTCAACTTATCCATCAGAACATCATGGGGAACCTTGTCAAAAGCTTTACTAAAATCCAAGTAAATGACATCAACCAAATTTCCCCAATCCAGCAAACCTGTTACTTGGTCAAAAAAGGAAACTAGGTTGGTCTGGCAGGACCTGTTGGTGACAAATCCATGCTGACTTCCTTGGATCACCAAATTGTCCTCCAGATGTTTGCAGATCGCTCCCTTTAATATCTGCTCCATTATCTTCCCCACAACAGAGGTCAGACTCACTGGTCTGTAGTTTCCCGGGTCATCCTTCCTCCCTTTTTTGAAGATCGGAATAACGTTTGCTCTTTTCCAGTCCTCCGGGACATCTCCAGTCCTTAAAGAGGTTCCGAAGATGATGGACAAGGGCTGTGCAAGTTCTCTGGAAAGTTCTTTGAGTACTCTCGGGTGCATTTCATCCGGACCAGGGGATTTGAACTCATCCAGTGCAGCTAAATGCCTCTCGACCACCTCTCTATCCATGTTAACCTGCCACCCAGACACTATCCTTTGGCTACAGCCATCTCTAGATGTGCCTAAACACTTTGACCTGTGGGAAAAAACAGATGTAAAATAGGCACTAAGCCTTTCTGCTTTCTCTGCATCTTTCGTTACAGTTTGTCCATCCGCACCCAACAGCGGGCCTATTGCCTCCTTTACTTTACGTTTGCTCCTCACGTAACTGAAAAATCTTTTCTTGTTACAATGGGCTTCCCTGGCCAATCTTAGCTCACTCTCAGCTTTGGCCTTTCATCACCATCAGGTATACTACTGACCATCAGGTATACTACTGTGGACAAGAATCTCGTAGAAGAAATGGAGTAGCCTTCATAATCAATAAGAGAGTAGGAAAAGCAGTCTTGGGATACAATCCCCAAAATGACAGAATGATCTCAGTTCGAATCCAAGGCAAACCATTCAACATCACAGTGATCCAGGTCTATGCCCCAACCACTGCTGCTGAAGAGGATGAAGTTGATCAGTTCTATGAAGCCCTACAACACCTTCTAGAAGCAACGCCAAAAAATGATGTGCTTATCATCATGGGGGATTGGAATGCTAAAGTAGGAAGCCAAAAGATAACCGGGATAACAGGCAAGTTTGGCCTTGGAGTACAAAATGAAGCAGGGCACAGGCTGGTAGAATTTTGTCAAGAGAATACAATGGTAATAGCAAATACTCTTTTCCAACAACCCAAGAGACGACTCTACACATGGACATCACCAGATGTCCAGAAATCAGATTGACTATGTGCTCTGCAGCCAAAGATGGAAAAGTTCTATCCAGTCAATAAAAACAAGACCAGGAGCTGATTGTGGTTCAGATCATGAGCTTCTTGTTGCAAAATTTAGGCTTAAATTGAAGATAGTAGGGAAAAGCACTAGGCCACTCAGGTATGAACTAAATCATATCCCCGACGAATACACAGTAGAGGTGACAAATAGATTTAAGGAATTAGATCTGATAGACAGAGTGCCTGAAGAACTATGGACGGAGGTTCGCAACATTGTACAAGAGGTAGCAACTAAAACCATCCCAAAGAAAAAGAAATGCAAGAAATCAAAATGGCTGTCTGAGGAAGCTTTACAAATAGCTAAGGAGAGAAGGGAAGTGAAAGGCAAGGGAGAAAGAGAAAGATACACCCAATTGAATGCAGAATTCCAGAGAAAAGCTAGAAGAGATAAGAATGCCTTCTTAAATGAACAGTGCAAACAAATAGAAGAAAACAATAGAATGGGGAGGACCAGAGATCTTTTCAAGAAAATTGGAGATATGAAGAGAACGTTTCATGCAAAATTGGGTATGATAAGGGACCAAAATGGTAGGGACCTCACAGAAGCAGAAGAGATTAAACAAAGGTGGCAAAATTATACAGAACAACTATACAAGAGCGAGCTTAACATCCCTGATGACCACAGTGGGGTAGTTACTGACCTGGAGCCAGACATCCTGGAATGTGAAGTCAAATGGGCCTTAGGAAGTCTGAGCAACAATAAAGCTAGTGGTGGTGACAGCATTCCAGTTGAACTATTCAAAATCTTAAAGGACGATGCAGTAAAAGTGCTACACTCAATATGCCAGCAAATTTGGAAAACTCAACAATGGCCACAGGATTGGAAAAGGTCAGTTTACATTCCAATCCCAAAGAAGGGCCATGCCAAAGAATGTTCAAACTACCGCACCATCGCACTAATTTCTCATGCTAGCAAAGTTATGCTCAAAATCCTACAAGCTAGGCTCCAGCAATATGTGGACCGAGAACTTCCAGAAGTACAGGCAGGATTTCGAAGAGGCAGAGGAACTAGAGATCAAATTGCCAACATACGCTGGATCATGGAGAAAGCTAGGGAGTACCAGAAGAACGTCTACTTCTGCTTCATTGACTATGCTAAAGCCTTTGATTGTGTGGAGCACAACAAATTGTGGCAAGTTCTTAAAGAGATGGGAATACCAGAGCATCTTATTTGTCTCTTGAGAAATTTATATGCAGGTCAAGAAGCAACAGTGAGAACTGAACATGGAATCACTGACTGTTTCAAAATTGAGAAAGGAGTTCGGCAAGGCTATATACTGTCGCCTTCCCTATTTAACTTGTATGCACAGCACATCATGAGAAATGCGGGATTAGAGGAGTCACAAATTGGGATCAAGATTGCAGGGAGAAATATCAACAACCTCAGATATGCAGATGATACCACTCTCAATTCCTGGCAAATAGATGGGGAAGAAATGGAGATAGTGACAGATTTTATTTTCCTGGGCTCCAAGATCACTGCAGATGGGGACTGCAGCAAAGAAATTAAAAGACGCTTGCTCCTGGGGAGGAAAGCTATGGCAAATCTAGACAGCATCCTAAAAAGCAGAGACATCACCCTGCCAACAAAAGTGCGTTTAGTCAAGGCTATGGTATTCCCAGTTGCAATGTATGGCTGCGAGAGTTGGACCATAAGGAAGGCTGAGCGTCAAAGAATTGAGGCTTTTGAACTCTGGTGCTGGAGAAGACTCTTGCGAGTCCCTTGGACTGCAAGGCGAACAAACCGGTCAGTCCTAGAGGAGATCAACCCTGACTGCTCTTTAGAAGGCCAGATCCTGAAGATGAAACTCAAATACTTTGGCCACCTCATGAGAAGGAAGGATTCCCTGGAGAAGAGCCTAATGCTGGGAGCGATCGAGGGCAAAAGAAGAAGGGGACGACAGAGAATGAGGTGGCTGGATGGAGTCACTGAAGCAGTAGGTGCAAACTTAAATGGACTCCGGGGAATGGTAGAGGACAGGAAGGCCTGGAGGATCATTGTCCATGGGGTCGCGATGGGTCAGACACGACTTCGCACATAACAACAACAAGCATGTATGTTATATGGATATAGCAGGTATATTTCCCATTCGTTGTATGGATGTAAATGACATAAAGTAATTTTTTAGCCAACAAGTATTCAAGGTTATAGGTTGTAGAAGATAGAATTTCATACCACTATATGGTAACAATAGAGAATTTGGAAATAGCACTAGTTGCTTTTGCTATTTGACCATAAGAGTTAAATATGTGTCCTTAGAAACTAACTTGTAATACTTCTGCTGATGAAACAAAACCAAGACCCTATATTATTAAATAATATAGTGGTATTCCATAATACTATGTTATAATACTAGTATTCAATGTTACATTGATTACATTCTCTGGATGCAGTCAATGACATAAAATACTAAGCCGAGTATTTAGTGTCTTTAGCATGCATGCTACATGGATATAGCAGGTATATACCCTATTCGTTGTATGGAAATAATCAGTGATAGTAAATTATTACTTAAACAAGGATTTAAGGTGTCCTTAGCATTTATGTTATATATATGTTATATATTTATGTTATATATATGTTATATATTTATGTTATATATATGTTATATATTTATGTTATATGGATATAGCAGGTATCCACATAACCCATTCGTTGTATGGATGTAAATGACATAAAGTAATTTTTAGCCAACAAGTATTCAAGGTTATCTCATAGGTAGTAGAAGATAGAATTTCATACAACTATATGGCAATAATAGAGAATTTGGAAATAGCACTAGTTGCTTTTATAGAGCCTCTTGTGGCGCAGAGTGGTAAGGCAGCCGTCTGACAGCTTTGCCCATGAGGCTGGGAGTTCAATCCCAGCAGCCGGCTCAAGGTTGACTCAGCCTTCCATCCTTCCGAGGTCGGTAAAATGAGTACCCAGCTTGCTGGGGGGTAAATGGTAATGACTGGGGAACGCACTGGCAAACCACCCCGGATTGAGTCTGCCAAGAAAACTCTAGAGGGCGTCACCCCAAGGGTTATCTCATAGGTAGTAGAAGATAGAATTTCATACCACTATATGGTAATAATAGAGAATTTGCAAATAGCACTATTTGCTTTAGCTATTTGACCATAAGAGTTAAATATGTGAGCCCTAAGAAACTAACTTGTGATACAATAGGGTTCTGCTGAAGAAACAATGAAGATGGCGACGGAGCAGTAGCAGCGTTTCTAGAGGCTCTCCTACGCATTTTCTTTTCTTTCTATTTAACTGCTGGAGCTTGTTTGAGTTGCTTGTATTATCGTCGATGCCACCTGTTTTACCCTGAGTCTTTACATCCGAGCTTGGAACTCTAAACACCTGGTAGGACTCATTTATACTTAAATTCTGCTGTGTTTCGAGAACAGAGTGCCGCCAACTAAGAGAGTCTTTACCTTGGAGCTCACCGGGGGAGTTAACTATACTGAAGATAAGAAGCTATAAGATCTATAGTTAGCAACTCCTGTTTCATTTTTTTTTCTGTCTGGAATTCCTCCTTGTCTGCTGTATTTAGTTTGTTTTGCTTCAACACGCCTTAACACTAACAAGCTCAGTGGACAGGATTGCAGCGAGCTTCTATGTTCCTCTTCTCCCTTGAACATCATTTGTTTATTTGAATATCCTGTCCTCTTGACTGCTCCTTTCATTGCCTATTTGTGACAATAACAGCCTCTCACTTGTGAGCTTTAAGCACCTGTGAGCTTTAGGACTTTTGCAATGGGAGGTTGTAAAAGGGTGAGCAAGAGGGTGCGTGAAGGTGATGGCGATATTACCCCACCCCCTGCCAGCAAGCAGACAAAGATAGACGATTTTATTATGGCAAGTGGTATCTCAAAATATGCTGCCTCAACCTCAAACCGATCTGCTCCACTGGAAAATTGTATCATCAAGACTCAGTGTGAAGAAGAAAGAAAAGAGGGAGATGACTCAACTGCTTGGCTGTTAGAAGGCCAGACTGAAGCCAATTGCAGAACCTCCGATAACATCCTAAGTGAACTCTCACATCTGACTGCCAAAACTGTGAACGCCTTATTTGAAAGAATAAAGCTTATTGAGGATAAGATTGACAATATGTCACAATTGCTCGCACAACACTTCGGCCCTAACCTAGGCTTCAGTGGGAAAGAGGTATGTAATTAACCTCCTAAAATACCTAATTTTGACAAGAAGCCATTTGTTACAAATAATGGAGAGTCTAAAAAGGCTAGCATACATCTGCAGCATTCGGAGGAGAGTTTAAATTACCAACTTAAGCTTCTGCCATGCAAAGTTTGTCTGGTGGTTTGTAAGTATGGAGACCATCTCATTCCTTGGAGGACAAAACAACTGGTGATACGTCATCTAAGTAATATCCTCGGTGTGAATACTTCTTCACTTGACTTAGTACAAGTACAGCCTCTCTACAATCTGAATCAAACGCAAAGAATCTTACTGGAATTTCATAGCCCCAGGTTTCCTACCCTACTACTCCGTAAGAAGTTATTTCTTCACTCAAAAGGGATTTTCCCAGTTCGCATCTTTGAAAACACTATTCTAAAACCTTTATTGCCGAAGCAGCATACTAATCCCTTGATGAAATTGGGTAGTCACTCTGAAGAACCATCAACGGATGCTCGCCAACAAGATTTGATACAGTGGACTGATCTACCCACTCAACCCTGCTTGGATCCAACTCATTTTGAACCTGAAAACACAATAGAAGAAGACCTATTTAACTCCTACTCTGATCTTCCACCTACAGAGCAAAAAGAGATCACCACCAGATTGGAACATCTAAGGCTTAAGCTTTTGAGTACTTCAAAAGGCATACACTCACAAAGCACAGAATTTCCCCATCAAAACAATGTACCGCCAGCAAGTACATCTAGGTCATCTCAGCCGCTGATCCCAACCTCAATTTTAACAAGTAGTGGGAAGCAAAACGAACCCACTACCAGCACCAATCGGGAGACCCTAGAGGGCACTCTGCCCAATGTAAAATCCAAAAAACCGAGAGAGGAAAGCACTACACTTGCACCATTATGTAATAATGGCTGTGTAGTCCTGGATTCAGAGGGAGATCTGAATAAGATCACAAATGACCCCTGACAATTAAAATGTTTGTCCTGGAATCTTGGGGGGTGGAAGAACAAGCTCCATGACACTGATTTTTTTAAGTTTTTGCAAATTCATGACATTATTTTCCTGCAGGAAACATGGATCCAGGAACAGGATTTCCTTTCTATTCAGGGCTACAAGGCCTTCTCAGTCCCAGCAACCAAGATACATACAAAGGGACGGGGGCGTGGAGGCCTGGTTACCTTTGTTTCAGTTGATTTAACGGTTGATGTTTTAATCTTAAAAAGTAGTCAGTACAATAACTTCCAGGTCCTATTAGTTAAGGGACTTTTCCCCAGAAGATTAATATGTATTAATGTATACATTCCACCTAATAGTAGTAAGAGCCAAGGAGACGATCTCTGGGACTCCCTGGCTGATACCATAGAATCCTTGCTCCTTCACTATCCAAACTCCTATATTATAATGGGTGGTGATTTCAATGCAAGAATAGGCTCTGGGGCAGTTGATGTAGGAGGTAACAAGAGTACTCAAATAGCCACCAATGCCTATCTCTTGGATCGTTCCTCAAAGGACAGGATTGTCAACAAATTTGGCCTCAAACTTTTAAAATTGCTCTCTTTGGCCAATCTATACATTTTGCATGGTACCAGCTTGGATATATCAGGAGGTGCTTATACTTACCTTTCAACTTATCGAGCTAGCACGATTGATTACATCACAGTCTCATCTGATTTACTTAACCTAGTAGCCAAGTTTGAGGTTGTTGATAGCTTGTTAAGTGACCACTGCCCACTGAGACTAACACTTAAAACTACTGGCAGTAAAGTCTTGAAACCAGTTTCTGAATTAGCAGGTTTACCATGTTCTAGGAGACTCAAATGGTCCGACCAGCTTCAATCCAAATTCTCCCAATTTTTTGCAAACCCAGAAACAGAATCTCTGAGGCATGCCATCCTTCAGTCAGATAATGATGCTATCCAAATCTGGGAAGCTATTACTACTCTCCTAAAGCCGTTTCTTGTTAATAACAGATCAATCAAACCTTCACCATATTCAAATAATGGTTGGTTTGACCAAGAGTGTAAAACTCTCAAAAAATATATAACCTACACCATGAGGAAAGCGAGGAGTAATACTAATGAGTTCTGGATGCCCCAACTTTTGTATTTAAGATCACAATACAAAAAATTAATTAAACAAAAAAAGCTCGAACATGCTAAATCCTTATGGAAAGAATTAGATCGGGCGGTGTCTGAGAAAAATGACTCACGCTTTTGGGCACTAGTCTCCAATAGTTTAAACACCTGGTCCCATCAACTGGAGGCTCAAATACCAGCTAAAGATTGGGCCTTGCATTTTAGCAAGGTCTTTGGAGCCCATTTGGCTTCACCCCCAACAGCCATGTCACATTTACAACATATCCCTTCTGATCTAACAGATCTTCCAGTTTGGCCCACAGTTTCAGAGGCTGAAATCAAAGGCCTGATCTCCTCATTGACATCTGGTAAGTCCCCAGGGGAAGATCTGATCCCTACAGATCTTTATAAAGCCTTTCCATCATGGTGGTCTCCTATATTAGCAAAAACCTTCTTGCAAATTAACAATACAGGCCAAATCCCCCCTGGATGGAAACTTAGCATTGTTGTGCCCATTTACAAAAAAGGGGACAAATCAGCTCCAAATAACTACAGGCCTATTAGTTTGTTGGACATAGCAGCAAAACTGTACAGTAAGTACTTACTGATTAAGCTGGAGGAATGGGCAGATGAAAATCATATTTTATACCCACATCAAGCTGGATTCAGAAAGGGCTTTAGTACTATTGACCAATGTCAGATACTTCAGCAACTGGTCTACTCAGGGATAAATGGCCCTGATATAGATTATATAGATTTGTGGAACACAATTGAGAACACAAATACAGATTTGTGGAACACACTTTAGACACTGTCTATGGTTTATTTTTAGGTCAGGCAGAATGTATCTTGAGTTCATTGTGGCTATGTGTATAGTTATTTCTTTGTCTCTCAAAGTAACCTTGAGTTTGTCAAAAGCAGATAGCTCCTGAATGTAGCATCCCGCCATATAAAGGAATGTATTCTTTGAAACAAAGAGTGAGAAAATTGTAATAAGATATATAGCCATCCGTGATAGGTCAAATTGTACGCCCTTCATCGTTGACCTGATTGGTCAAAGGGACAGTGAGGGACTGAGCGTCAGGATACCTCATGATGACGTATCAAGGTCTTAAAAATGAGCTGCACTGATGCAGACTTCAGAGAATGCACCAATTAGCTTTCTCTCCATGCTTGCAAACATGTATCCTAAATAAATCCTCTTGCTGCTTAGCTGTCTTTGTTGTGGTCTTGTAAATTTTACACTGTATGATCCATAACAATTTGGTGTCAGAAGTGGGATCCGCTTTTGGGTCATTTTGACTCTCTGGCTGAAGAACTTCTTGATCTCAATTTCGGGGAGGCGCCCTGGTCTTCTTTTGACTAGCCCTGGATGAGTTCCATTGCTTCGCAGCCAGTGAGTCAAGAACCCAGCAGCAACAGGCAAGGATTTCTTGGTGAGTAGATTGGTTAAATAAGAACACTGCTCCAATAATATATTTGGATGTGATTTTTAACGGGCATCTGACTGGCATGTAAGAAGCATTAGGCTGCCAGCCGTGGGACTGTGGTCCCGAAAGACTCAGATGACAGGCTCTGGAAGGAAACATTGTACAATGGGGAGTAAGACGTCTAATAATAGGTTTTCTGTGGGGGACGCCCCGTCTGCTGGCAGTCAGACTGTGCAAGAGTCCCGGTCTTTCTGCGAACAGTCAGATAAGAATTCCTAAGGATGGTCCAGTGGGACAGGTGTGTGAAATATGGGATAATAAATTTAAAGGAGATGGATCCGTGAAACTGTGGCCAGAATATGCTTTGAAAAATAATTGTAAGTGCCCCCTTTGGGCTCTTGTTATCTTTTGTATGTTTGTTATCTTTTGTGTTTTTATTTGTTTGAAGGAGGAGGGTCACTGGAGGCAGGGGAGGGAATCCCTTGTGTTCTGCTGGAGTGAAATAATGCAGAGTGGAAAATGTAAAATGGCCATCCCTTGTATGGCAGTAAGAAACAAAATAGTCAAACCCTCTGCTCCCTCCAAGCAGAATAATAAAACATGGGATCCGCTCATTTATTCTCCTCCCCCTCCCTATCAACCCCCTAGTCCCGATGGTCCTGTGCATGAGGAAGAGGATCCAGGGAGGGGAAGTTGATCCTGGTTTTCTCCCCGCTCTGGAGCCTACAGGGAGAAGTAACCCTTCCTCTGCACGCATCATTGGGCTGGCAGAGCTTAGGGATCTTTATGATCAAACTGAATATTGGGGAGATGGAACAATGCAGGCAGCCTTGGGACAGCCAGCTATTGATGTGGAGGCTTCCGCCCCCAAAATTAAACGTGGCTGCCGAGTTCCCTTTCCGCCAGGTTCCGCAAGGAAATAACCAGATTGGCTACGTTGAGGTGCCCCTTACTTCTGCTGATATTCGGGGAATGAGGGGGCATCTTCCAAAATTCAGGAGGACACAGAAGAATTTAGATTGGCTTTTGGGACCTTCCTTTTTCACACCTACTGAAATTCAACATTTTGGCAGAGGTGGTTAATAGTGGCATAGAATAGGTTAGGAAAGTTTGGATTGAAAAAGGTGCAAGGCAATCAAGGAGTCTGGTAAATAAAGGTAATGAAAAGGAGAAATTAAAGGTACAGTTGATGATATAAACAGTACAAGGGTTACTGTACTGGTAAAGGAGTGTGGAAGGGACAAAATGAAAGGGTTTTGGCTGGGAAAGCATGAGACAGAGTACAGACTTGTCCCAAGCAAAGCAGGCTAAAAGAGAAAGTGAGAGAAAAGCGAAAGAGGGGTGGCCGAATCAGAGATCGGTATGTTCTGTTGCTTTTATGTTTTTTTTCGGGTTCATAAATATCTAGGCAGGCTAAAAGGAGTATACCCTGGACAGGATTTAAAATCCATAATTGGTAAGTGAGAAAAAAAATATATTTGCATTGAAATATGGAAAAATGGATAGGTTTTCTTTCTGCTAACATATCACCCTTTGTGATTCCTGTAGTATTACAAGAAACCAAATGAAATAATGTATTGATGTGTTAAAGGTGTTATTAATTGAGCAATGTTAATTCTAACTCTGCCTCTACATGATAAGTCTTGAAGTTATTCATATCATCATGTTATTAAGAAAGTTTTTGGCTTTTATGAGAATCTCTGGTTAGAGAACAAGTGTGCTCTATATTGAATGTAATAAATAATATGTGTATTTCCATTGGTAAGAACTAAATGTATTTTTTTAATTTGGGTGCAAAGAGATAATTTTATGTGTGTGCTAAATGAAAGGCGGCTGGGAGACAAGATTGTTCTCCCCCTCCTCTCACAGTTCTTGTTTGCCCTTTGTTAGTTTCCACTATATACAGTATTTGCTGGCGTATAAGACTACTTTTTCCCCCTGAAAAACATGCCTCCAAGTGGGGGGGTCGTCCTATACGCCGGGTGCACTTCAATTGGGATAGACATAGCTGCCCATAGTGGCCCATAGTACTGTATTTTGAGTGGAAATGTTGGGGGTCGTCTTATACGCCCAGTCGTCTTATACGTCGGCAAATACGGTAAGTCAGTGGGTTTTATGGGAGTTTCTTAAATCTCCAAAGAGTTGGCTTCCATAAGATATGAGAAACCCTAATTTTGTAAATGGAGTAAAAATTATTAGGCTCAGTGAAGCCAAAATAGGCTTTCTTTCCCCCTCTCTGTTTTAGTCCAGCGATGGAATGGAATCTCAAGGTTTTTGTGTCTAGGAGACGCATTTTAAAATCTGACAAGGGGGAGAGAACGGGGGATTGAAAAATGGTCTTTGCAATGAAACTTCTTTTTTTATTAGAAAGTAAAATGTTCGGGGTTGTTTTGGTTTTAAAATTGAATCATCTGCTTTGAACTATGTCTGTTCAGGTTTCGTTTGTTTATGTTTGACAACTAAGAAGTGAAGGTGTCTGTATATTGTAAATTAGGTTGGATATAACCAAAAGCAACTTGTTTTTAGATAAATTTTGTAATGTGAAAGTTTTTTTTATTGTTTTAAAATAATCCTGGGCGGGAGATAACAACCAGGGGCTTATCACGTCACAGGAATTCTTTTTTGGTCACCCAACCCTCCCCCTTTCTCTGGTAGAAAGAAAAAAGAGAGAGAGAGAAAGTTAAAAGTTCTGCCCAAGGGAGGGGGGAGAGAATGGGGAATATCAGCGTTTTTCAGAAGCACATTAGCTCTGTCATGGGCTAAAATAACCTATGGTCCTTATGGGTTTAAATATAAGTTTTGATTAAGTGAAAGCTGAGCACAATATAAATGGGAGCAAATGAAACTGTTATCTAAAGGTTTTTAAGTTTTCACCCTATGAGAACTGTTTTAGACTGAAGTCTTTTAATGTAATGCTTTTAAAATAAATGCTTAGTCCCAAAACAGGGACTTTATTTGTATAAGCCTCCATCTTCCTCTGACATTTTAAACTGGACATTACCCTGTTGTGAGAAAGTTGTGGGAAAATGGCAGAGGAAATTTGGAAGTACCGGGAAAATGTCTAAATGCTGTTAAAAGGATGATGGGTCTTGGTAAACGGAGTGATATTGGTTGAAGGGTTTATAAAGCTGGAAAACAGGCAGAGAGAAAATGGAAAGAGGTTTTGTGGGAGTCAAGATATTAGTATTGAGGGTTGGAGGTAACCCTGGACAGTGTAGATTTCTGGGAGAATGAAATAAATTGTTCGTTCTTGCTGATATCTGACTGTTCTTTGGTGCTGATTGGAAGAGATTTATTGAGTAAATTACATGCTTATGTATTTTTACTAAAAGGGGTAACTCTGAAAAGGATAGATGGGTTATTGTATGTAGATAAGAAAGTTTGAGAAGAAGTCAAGGAAGGCCAGGGAGAGAAAAGGAAAATGGTTAGAATTGTATACTATTGAAGAGAGGATTGGGCTTGTTACCAGGTATATAGGATCTTGGGCTCATAACATTTGGATAGAAAGAGCCTCGTAATTTTATTTTATAATGTTCCAATATTGATCATTGTATAAAAGAAATACAGGTAATGTATAGACTGGTGTAGAATCTCAGAGCTAAGGTAATATTAATTTGTCAGATCCATATATTTTTCAAACCACCTGCCTGGAAACCAAAATCCCAGGAGGGCGTTTTTCTAACTCTCTCTTACACAATCTTGTTTCAAGAAACTGTTTGCTTTCAGATGGAAATACCTAATGAACAGGTATCAAGATTTACAACAGGTAGACCGTGTTGTCCCAAGGATTTGTTGATTTTCAGTTTATTTTTGAGCAGATGTTTACAGAAACAGGACCCATGGAAAAAGGTTTTGTCTACAAAATATGTGATTCCAGCATTCAAGCAACTGTAAGTTTGTTTTTAAAAAATTGTGAAACAAAAGAGATTTGCGATTTTAAAGGAAAGGCCAGACTGCTTTATGTTAAGTGTGTTACAGAAACACAAGAAAACCTTGTGAGGAATCCAGAAGAAATCAAAACCTTAAAAAAACTGAAACAAGAGATTTATAACAAGCACCAACCCGGGGCCCGCCAGATTTTCTTATTGTTTGTTTATAAACACCAAATCAATGCTGCAGGACTCTGGACTCACCCATGGAAAGGTAAGGCGCAACCTATTGCTTGCTTTTCCAAGCAGATGGACGCACTATACCTGCTGTTCCTCGTGGTGCAAGAGGTCAGGCTGGTGTGATGGGATTGCCTGGACCAGCTGGCAAACATGATGTTCCCAGAGGCTGTGGTTTCCCTGGCTCAGATGTCATTGCTGGACTCAAGCATCCCCCTGGTGAACATGGATCTCTTGGCCCTGCTGGATCCAAAGGATCTCCCGGTGAAGCTGGATGCCCAGGTGAACCTGGTCTCCCTGGAGCCAAGGATCTGACTGGTAATCCTGGCAGCCCTAGTCCTGATGGTAAGACTGGACCTGCTAGTCAAGATAAACCCCATGGCTAGAGGATGGCCTCAAGATTCAAGGGCCACTGCAGTTACCTTGATGGAGGAGGCTCAAAAGTATCTTGGAACAGCCCCTCCATGTCTACTGTCCATATGGCAATGATTAATCAATTCTAGACTGTTGGAGTATGAAAGTATCTTGCTGTAACAACTGGCTAAACCCAGCCACAGTGTTTTCCTTGGAGACAGAACTGACCCCTGATTAAGATGGTATAGGATTGATGTGAACACCAAGGTCGGGCTGGATCTAAAGAAATGGAGAGTGGATCACAAACTATGATGTTGTCACAAGCAATGACATTCTGGAAGTCAGCCCTCTCCCACCTGCATGATCAGCTCAGTCCACAGAGGTTTAGACTCTCATATAAGCCTTACACCTGAGAAAAAGGTAAGAAGAAAAATATTTATATAGACTCAAAGTATGGACATGGGTTAATAAGTTCAAATGAAAACTTATAGCAAAAGGGGTCCCTCACATCAAATGAGGCTGAATTAATGTATCAAGATTTTGTTAAAAGTTATTCCAGGCTATGGAACACCTTGAAGAAGTGGCCATGATCTGAGCAAGGGCCAACACCAGGCACCGGACTGAAAAAGGCCAAAAGAAACCAGAATGCAAGGCAACAAAATGATTTTCAGTGCCTTAAATTAGGCATAAAGTGTACCTCACTAAATATAAAGAAAGATTAATAAAACAGGAGGAGAGAGAAATTGGATGGTGTTTGGATCTAGACACTGGCTGGTAAAAATTATACCTATAAGGTACGTGTTTGTTTTGTTTTATACTGCTCTGAGTTCTTCTGGTCTATACATAAAAAGAAACAGTAATTTAGGATTTGGTTAGATATATTGCAACAGAGGTGAGATAATGGATAGATAGATAGTATAAAATGTTTTAGGAGTTAATAAATCTGCTGAAAGACTAACTCTGTTAAAAATGTAAACTTTAATAATTTCTTGACTTGTTTTGTCAATAGCTTCATGTCCCAGAAAGCAGAGTGGGCCGAACTATTCCTCAGTCATCTCTTGTGAGGGGATGTTTGGATTGAAGCTAAATGTTTGGATTGAAGTTAAATGTGGCAAAAACATTTTAACAAGGGAGTTTGACTGGATGATTCAGGATGTCCCTTCCAATTATGTGATTGTGTGATTTTATTGTTCTGTGATTTTATGATTTTATGTTAATAACTCAAAGGGAAAATGAGTAATATTTCCCTTAGAAAAAAATGATACGAGCTTTCCATAGCTCTTGTCAGCTTAGGTGTGTGAGCGTGAAAAACAATTGGAAATCACTAGGGGATTTGTCAAGAATTCTTTAAAGACCTAGGACACAGTTAATTATAAATTGACTTTTGCCCTATGTCCAGTTTATTTCTTAACCAGGTAACCAAGTATGGGTGAAGTCCTGAGAAACCAGATTATTAAAACTGATGATGAAGTGGAAATTCCTTTCCAAATATTGTTGACTGGTGATAATGAGTGTCAAAATAGATTCCAGAGACAATGGGTCCATTTTACCGTATGCAAGCTGCTGCAATATCTTTTGAGGCTGAAGAACAAATTGCTGCCTAATAAAAACTTTAACGCACGTGCTAGTGCAAACTTGGGATGGCAGGAATTATAAACAACAGAAACCACCCATCTCCAGAACTACCTTTCAATCAAGTAACACAGAACTCATGAGGAGTCATCAAGGAGATGATCCTATTTGGGACCCAGAGACTTATTATGTTATCTTTGTAGGAGCTTTTGAAAATTGTTTATCTATCATTTCTTTATGGGCTATAATTGATTTAGGAGGGTACCTTCTGTTCTTTCTATTTTGGGAAAATCTAGAAAAACTACAAGAGAGACCCAGCTATTTACGCTTATTGGGGAAGGGTTGTTTTTCTTTCTTTAAACACTAATCTTCACCAGAAGTGGAAGGTAAGATTTTATGTTTACAGGAACATACACAATGAAAGCAAACAAATTAGAAATTTGTTTTACCCTGGGTGGTACTTTTTGGGATATCTGATACTATTTTCCATAAGATTACAAGCGAATCAACCAGATCCTTTTGTATATAACACTATCAGTGTACCTCCCCTTTTAGTGAATAATAGAACACTATATTACAACCCAGACATCAAGTCCCAAAAGGTATTGGCTTGAGATGCGCAAAACTCATCAATGGGGAACACTGATTAACATGAGAATTGACATACATACACAATGATAAATACATGGGAGATACAAAAGGTTGGGTAAAACATACAAAGAGATATGTATATAAAAACAATTATTTTGTACTTTCTTGGGATACACCTCTCTGGTGGGACAGATGATCTGGGGCCAAGGGACCAAGCCTTATGAAGATAGGTTGAGGGACTTGGGAATGTTCAGCCTGGAGAAAAGGAGGTTGAGAGGGGACATGATAGTATTTGATAGTATTTGACATGATAAGTATTTGAAAGGTTGTCACTTGGAGGAGGGCAGGATTCTGTTTCTGTTGGCTGCGGAGGAGAGGACACACAGTAATGGGTTTAAATTTCAAGTACAACGATATAGGCTAGATATCAGGAAAAAACTCCCCCTCACTGGCAGTCTTCAAGCAAAGGTTGGATACACACTTTTCTTGGATGCTTTAGGATGCTTAGGGCTGATCCTGCGTTGAGCAGGGGGTTGGATTAGATGGCCTGCATGGCCCCTTCCAACTCTATGATTCTATGATTCTATGAATACTGAATTTAAAGGCCTAAAAAGAGTAATCCAAAGTCTAAGAAAGACAAAACTCAATTCATGGGCCACTTAAACTGCAAAGGTTTTAACCCTAATAACATAAAAGCAAATTAAGTTTAACAGTGCAATTTATCAAAATCACTTGGCTTTAAATTATTTGCTTGCTGCAAATGTGTGTGGTGGTGGTATGTGCAGAATATTCTCCAGACAAACAGAGGCCAAAATATTAGCCCTGTAAGAATACAAACCACTCTCTAACACAGATTCAACTGAAGGAGAAACCATGATAGAAGAAAAATGTTAATGTGTTCCACAAAGAAGAGTTAAAAAAATAAAAGGGGAGAATTGATATAGATTATATAGATTTGTGGAACACAATTGAGAACACAAATACAGATTTGTGGAACACACTTTAGACACAGTCTGTCTATGGTTTATTTTTAGGTCAGGCAGAATGTATCTTGAGTTCATTGTGGCTATGTGTATAGTTATTTCTTTGTCTCTCAAAGTAACCTTGAGTTTGTCAAAAGCAGATAGCTCCTGAATGTAGCATACCTCCATATAAAGGAATGTATTCTTTGAAACAAAGAGCGAGAAAATTGTAATAAGATATATAGCCATCCGTGATAGGTCAGATTGTACGCCCTTCGTCGTTGACCTGATTGGTCAAAGGGACAGTGAGGGACTGAGCGTCAGGATACCTCATGATGACGTATCAAGGTCTTAAAAATGAGCTGCACTGATGCAGACTTCAGAGAATGCACCAATTAGCTTTCTCTCCATGCTTGCAAACATGTATCCTAAATAAATCCTCTTGCTGCTTAGCTGTCTTTGTTGTGATCTTGTAAATTTTACACTGTATGATCCATAACAGCCCTAAGAAAGTGTTGTACGTTGCATTCGTTGACTTGGCCGCAGCTTTTGATTCTATAGACAGGCAGCGCCTATGGCAAAAATTAGCAGACTTGAATATTGATAGGCGGCTCCTATTTCTGCTGCGGGAGTTGCACTTTGACACCTATGCTCAAATTAGAGTGGGAATTCCTGGCTCCCTAACCAACAAAATTCCAACATGCAAGGGCGTCAAGCAGGGATGTGTGTTGGCTCCCCTGCTGTTTAATTTATACATTAACAACATTGTAGAAAGACTCTCTGGCCCACAATTTGTTTCTCCTACACTAGGAGGTCAAAAAATATCTATTTTACTTTACGCAGATGACATGGCCCTAATTTCCCTCACAAAAATTGGGATGCAAAGACTACTACAACAACTTGGTGCTTATTGTAAAGAAGAAGGTCTTAAAATAAACTACGATAAGACAAAAGTAATGGTCTTTAGAAAAAGGGCCAAAAAGTTCTCTTGGAGCATATCTGGAAATTCTGTTATAATACTAGTATTCTCTGTGACATTTATTATATTCTCTGGATGCTGTCAATGACATAAAATACTAAGCCGAGTATTTAGTGTCTTTAGCATGCATGCTACATGGATATAGCAGGTATATATCCCATTAGTTGTATGGATGTAAATGACATATAGTAATTTCTTAGCCAACAAGTATTCAAGGTTATCTCATAGGTAGTAGAAGATAGAATTTCATACCACTATATGGCAATAATACAGAATTTGGAAATAGCACTTGTTGCTTTAGCTATAATTTGATTTCTATGCTGAGGAGTTAAATAGCACTAGTTGCTTTAGCTATTTGACCATAAGCGTTAAAAATGGAGTCCAAAGAAACTAACTTGTGATACAATAGGGCTTCTGCTGAAGAAACAAAACTAAAAGCCTATATTATTCCATAATATAGTGGTATTCCATAATACTATGTTACAATAATAGTATTCTCTGTAACATTGATTACATTCTCAGGATGCAATCAATGACATAAAGTGTTTTCTAAACTGAGGATTTAGTGACTTTAGCATGCATGCTACATGGATATAGCAGGTATATATCCCATTTGTTGTATGGATGTAAATGACATAAAGTAATTTCTTAGCCAACAAGTATTCAAGGTTATCTCATAGGTAGCACTGCTTTAGCTATTTGACCATGTGTTAAATATGTGAGTCCTAAGAAACTAACGTAATACAATAGTGCTTCTGCTAAAGAAACAATACCAAGGCACTCCATCTGCAGCACATGATAAACTTGCGGGAAGTTTTCTGCTAACTATAGTAAATGCCACTAGTTGCTTTTAATATATAAAACCTTAATTGTTAAATATCTGACATACCTTGTTGAAGGCAAATGAATCTATTTCCGAATCTACAACGGGTTGTGTGGGTTTTAAGAAGAGACTCCATCTGCATATAGAATTATTCCATAATATAGTAGTACTCTATAATACTATGTAATAATAATAGTATTCTCTATTACATTGGATGCAATCAATGACATAATGTGATTTCTAAGCTGAGGATTTAGTGTCTTTAGCATGCATGCTACATGGATTTAGCAGGTATATATCCCATTCGTTGTATGGATGTAAATGACATAAAGTGATTTCTTAGCCAACAAGTATTCAAGGTTATCTCATAGGTAGTAGAAGACAGAATTTCATACCACTATATGGTAATAATAGAGAATTTGGAAATAGCACTAGTTGCTTTTGCTATTTGAGCATAAGAGTTAAATATGTGAGTCCTAAGAAACTAACTTGTAATACAATAGGGCTTCTGCTGAAGAAACAAAACCAAGAACCTATATTATTCCATAGTAAAATAGTATTCCATAATACTATGTTATAATAATAGTATTCTCTGAAACATTGATTACATTCTTTGGATGCAATCAATGACATAAAGTGATTTCTAAACTGAGAATTTAGTGTCTTTAGCATGCATGCTACATGGATATAGCAGGTATATATCCCATTCGTTCTATGGATGTAAATGACATAAAGTAATTTCTCAGCCAACAAGTATTCAAGGTTATCTCATAGGTAGTAGAAGATAGAATTTCATACGACTGTATGGTATTAATAGAGAATTTGCAAATAGCAATAGTTGCTTTAGCTATTTGACCATAAGAGTTAAATATGTGAGCCCTAAGAAACTAACTTGTGATATAATAGGGCTTCTGCTGAAGAAACAAAACCAAGACCCTACATTATTAAATAATATAGTGGTACTCCACAATACTATGTTATAATACTAGTATTCTATGTTACATTGATTACATTCTCTAGATGCAGTCAATGACATAAAATACTAAGCTGAGTATTTAGTGTCTTTAGCATGCATGCTACATTGATATAGCAGGTATATACCCCATTCGTTGTATGGAAGTAATCAGAGATAATAAATTATTACTTAAACAAGGATTTAAGGTGTCCTTAGCATGCATGTTATATGGATATAGCAGGTATATATCCCATACGTTGTATGGATGTAAATGACATGTAGTAATTTCTCAGCCAACAAGTATTCAAGGTTATCTCATAGGTAGTAGAAGATAGAATTTCATACCACTATATGGCAATAATAGAGAATTTAGAAATAGCACTAGTTGCTTTTATAGAGCATCTTGTGCTGTAGAGTGGTAAGGCAGCCGTCTGACAGCTTTGCCCATGAGGCTGGGAGTTCAATCCCAGCAGCCGGCTCAAGGTTGACTCAGCCTTCCGAGGTCGGCAAAATGAGTACCCAGCTTGCTGGGGGGTAAACGGTAATGACTGGGGAAGGCACTGGCAAACCACCCCATATTGAGTCTGCCATGAAAACGCTAGATGGTGTCACCCCAAGGGTGAGACATGACTCAGTGCTTGCACAGGGTATCCCTTTACTAGTTGCTTCAGCTATTTGACCATAAGAGTTAAAAATGGAGTCCTAAGAAACTAACTTGTGATACAATAGGGCTTCTGCTGAAGAAACAAAACCAAGACCCTATATTATTCTGCTTCTGCTGAAGAAACAAAACCATTCCATAATATAGTGGTATTCCATAATACAATGTTATAATACTAGTATTCTCTGTTACATTTATTACATTCTCTGGATGCTGTCAATGACATAAAATACTAAGCCGAGTATTTAGTGTCTTTAGCATGCATGCTACATGGATATAGCAGGTATGTACCCCATTCGTTGTATGGAAGTAATCAGTGATAGTAAATTATTACTTAAACAAGGATTTAAGGTGTCCTTAGCATGCATGTTATCCCATTCGTTGTATGGATGTGAATGACATAAAGTAATTTCTTAGCCAACAAGTATTCAAGGTTATCTCATAGGTAGTAGAAGATAGAATTTCATACCACTAATAGAGAATTTGGAAATAGCACTTGTTGCTTTAGCTATTTGACCATAAGAGTTAAATATGTGTTCTAAGAAACTAACTTGTTCTAAGAGACTAACCATTCGTTGTATGGAAGTAATCAGTGATAGTAAATTATTGCTTAAACAAGGATTTAAGGTGTCCTTAGCATGCATGTTATATGGATATAGCAGGTATATACCCCATTCGTTGTATGGAAGTAATCAGTGATAGTAAATTATTACTTAAAAAAGGATTTAAGGTGTACTTAGCATGCATGTCCTTAGCATGCATGTTATATGGATATAGCAGGTATATACCCCATTCGTTGTATGGAAGTATTCAGTGATAGTAAATTATTACTTAAACAAGGATTTAAGGTGTCCTTAGCATGCATGTTATATGGATATAGCAGGTATATACCCCATTCGTTGTATGGAAGTAATCAGTGATAGTAAATTATTACTTAAACAAGGATTTAAGGTGCACTTAGCATGCAAGTTATATGGATATAGCTTGTATATATCCCATTCGTTGTAAGGATGTAAATGACATGAAGTAATATCCTAGCCAACAAGTATTAAAGGTTATCTCATAGGTAGTAGAAGATAGAATTTCATACCACTATGTGGTAATAATAGAGAATTTGGAAATAGCACTAGTTGCTTTTGCTATTTGACCATAAGAGTTAAATATGTGAGTCCGAAGAAACTAACTTGTGATACAATAGGGCTTCTGCTGAAGAAACAAAACCAAGACCCTATATTATTCCATAATGTAATAGTATTCCATAATACTATGTTACAATAATAGTGTTCTCTGTAACATTGATTACATTCTTTTGATGCAATCAATGACATAAAGTGATTTCTAAATTGAGGATTTAGTGTCTTTAGCATGCATGCTAAATGGATATAGCAGTATATATCCCATTCGTTGTATGGATGTAACTGACAAAGTAATTTCTCAGCCAACAAGTATTCAAGGTTATCTCATAGGTAGTAGAAGATAGAATTTCATACCACTATATGGCAATAATAGAGAATTTGGAAATAGCCCTAGTTACTTTTATAGAGCCTCTTGTGGCGCAGAGTGGTAAGGCAGCCGTCTGACAGCTTTGCCCATGAGGCTGGGAGTTCAATCCCAGCAGCCGGCTCGGTTGATTCAGCCTTCCATCCTTCCGAGGTCGGCAAAATGAGTACCCAGCTTCCTGGGGGGTAAACGGTAATGACTGGGGAAGACACTGGCAGACCACCCCGTATTGAGTCTGCCAAGAAAACGCTAGAGGGCGTTACCCCAAGGGTCAGATATGAATCGGTGCTTGCACAGGGGATACCTTTACCTTTACCTTTACTAGTTGCTTTAGCTATTTGACCATAAGAGTTAAAAATGTAGTCCTAAGATACTAACTTGTGATACAATAGGGCTTCTGCTGAAGAAACAAAACCAAGACCCTATATTATCCCATAATATAGTGGTATTCCATAATACTGTGTTACAATAATAGTATTCTCTGTAACATTGATTACATTCTCTGGATGCAATCAATGACATAAAGTGATTTCTAAGCTGAGGATTTTGTGTCTTTAGCATGCATGCTACATGGATATAGCAGGTATATATCCCATTCGTTGTATGGATGTAAATGACATAAAGTGATTTCTTAGCCAACAAGTATTCAAGGTTATCTCATAGGTAGGAAAAGACAGACTTTCATACCACTATATGGTAATAATAGAGAATTTGGAAATAGCACTAGTTGATTTTGCTATTAGACCATAAGAGTTAAATATGTGAGTCCTAAGAAACTAACTTGTAATACAATAGGGCTTCTGCTGAAGAAACAAAACCGAGACCCTATATTATTCCATAATAAGTATTCCATAATACTATGTTATAATAATAGTATTCTCTGTAACATTGATTACATTCTTTGGATGCAATCAATGACATAAACTGATTTACATAGATCGAAGAGGTGGAGGAGTGGCACTGTATGTGAGGAAAGGGCTTACCTGTCAGGAAATTCTAGTGGAGGAGAGAATATCTACAGTGGAAAGCATCTGGGTGAAAATAAGCGAGGGGAAAACAAACAGTGTGGTGGTTGGTGTCTGCTACCGACCGCCTGACCAACGAGAGGATGTGGATGCTGCACTTTGTGAGCAGCTTGAGAAAATATCCAAGCGGCAGGACCTTGTCATCATGGGTGACTTCAATTTCCCAGATGTGTGCTGGGAAACAAACTCTGCGAAGCGTCCTCAGTCATGCAACTTTCTGACCTGCCTGGCTGACAATTTCATTTATCAAATGGTAGATGAACCCACAAGAGGTTCAGCCATACTGGACTTAATACTGACCAACAGGCAAGAGTTGGTGGATGAGGTGAAGGAGGTGGGGACCCTAGGGGGAAGTGACCATGTCCTCATAGAATTCCTTTTGAGATGGGGAGCCAAGGAAGCTTGTAGCCAGACGCGGATGTTGGATTTTCGTAGGGCAAACTTTAATAAACTCAGAGACATGATGAGTGTCATACCATGGACGAGAATGCTGGAAGGGAAGGGAGCATGTGAAGGGTGGGCGCTACTCAAACAGGAGCTATTGCATGCTCAATCAATGACTATCCCAGAAAGACGAAAACACTGCAGGAGCTCTAAGAAGCCTATTTGGATGAACAGAGAACTTCAAGAGGAACTAAGAAAGAAAAGGAAAATGTTCAGGAAATGGAGGGGAGGACAGAGCTCTAAAGAAGATTACCTACAGGTTACTAGGCACTGTAGATCAATCATCAGAAAGTCCAAACCTGAGAGTGAGCTAAGATTGGCCAGAGAAGCCCATTGTAACAAGAAAAGATTTTTCAGTTATGTGAGGAGCAAACGTAAAGTAAAGGAGGCAATAGGCCCACTGTTGGGTGCGGATGGACAAACTCTAATGGAAGATGCAGAGAAAGCAGAAAGGCTTAGTGCCTATTTTACATCTGTTTTTTCCCACAGGTCAAAGTGTTTAGGCACATCTAGAGATGGCCATAGCCAAAGGACAGTGTCTGGGTGGCAGGTTAACATGGATAGAGAGGTTGTCGAGAGGCATTTAGCTGCACTGGATGAGTTCAGATCCCCTGGTCCAGATGAAATGCACCCTAGAGTACTCAAAGAACTTTCCAGAGAACTTGCACAGCCCTTATCCATCATCTTCGGAACCTCTTTAAGGACTGGAGATGTCCCGGAAGACTGGAAGAGAGCAAATGTTATTCCGATCTTCGAAAAAGGGAGGAACGATGACCCGGGAAACTACAGACCAGTGAGTCTGATCTCTGTTGTAGGGAAGATAATGGAGCAGATATTAAAGGGAGCGATCTGCAAACATCTGGAGGACAATTTGGTGATCCAAGGAAGTCAGCATGGATTTGTGTCCAATAGGTCCTGCCAGACCAACCTGGTTTCCTTTTTTGACCAAGTAAAAGGTTTGCTGGATCGGGGAAATTCGGTTGATGTCATTTACTTGGATTTTAGTAAAGCTTTTGACAAGGTTCCCCATGATGTTCTGATGGATAAATTGAAGGACTGCAATCTGGATTTTCAGATAGTCAGGTGGATAGGGAATTGGTTAGAGAACCGCACTCAAAGAGTTGTTGTCAATGGTGTTTCATCAGACTGGAGAGAGGTGAGTAGCGGGGTACCTCAGGGCTCAGTGCTTGGCCCGGTACTTTTTAACATATTTATTAATGATCTAGATGAGGGGGTGGAGGGACTACTCATCAAGTTTGCAGATGACACCAAATTGGGAGGACTGGCAAATACTCCGGAAGATAGAGACAGAGTTCAACGAGATCTGAACACAATGGAAAAATGGGCAAATGAGATGCAATTTAATAAAGATAAGTGTAAAGTTCTGCATCTGGGTCAGAAAAATGAAAAGCATGCCTACTGGATGGGGGATACGCTTCTAGGTAACACTGTGTGTGAACGAGACCTTGGAGTACTTGTGGATTGTAAACTAAACATGAGCAGGCAGTGTGATGCAGCGGTAAAAAAGGCAAATGCCATTTTGGGCTGTATCAACAGAGGCATCACATCAAAATCACAAGATGTCATAGTCCCATTGTATACGGCACTGGTCAGACCACACTTGGAGTACTGTGTGAAGTTCTGGAGGCCTCACTTCAAGAAGGACGTAGATAAAATTGAAAGGGTACAGAGGAGAGCGACGAAGATGATCTTGGGCCAAATCTACCATTTGATAAACCTATGAAGATAGGTTGAGGGACTTGGGAATGTTCAGCCTGGAGAAAAGGAGGTTGAGAGGGGACATGATAGCCCTCTTTAAGTATTTGAAAGTTTGTCACTTGGAGGAGGGCAGGATGCTGTTTCTGTTGGCTGCAGAGGAGAGGACACGCAGTAATGGGTTTAAACTTCAAGTACAACGATATAGGCTAGATATCAGGAAAACGTTTTTCACAGTCAGAGTAGTTCAGCAGTGGAATATGCTGCCTAAGGAGGTGGTGAGCTCCCCCTCACTGGCAGTCTTCAAGCAAAGGTTGGATACACACTTTTCTTGGATGCTTTAGGATGCTTTGGGCTGATCCTGCATTGAGCAGGGGGTCGGACTAGATGGCCTGTATGGCCCCTTCCAACTCTATGATTCTATGATTCTATGATTCTATGATTTCTAAGCTGAGGATTTTGTGTCTTTAGCATGCATGCTACATGGATATAGCAGGTATATATCCCATTCGTTGTATGGCTGTAAATGACATAAAGTAATTTCTCAGCCAACAAGGTTATCTCATAGGTTGTAGAAGATAGAATTTCATACCACTATATGGTAATAATAGAGAATTTGGAAATAGCACTAGTTGCTTTTGCTATTTGACCATAAGAGTTAAATATGTCCTAAGAAACAAACTTGTTATACAATAGGGCTTCTGCTGATGAAACAAAACCAAGACCCCAAATTATTCCATAATATAGTGGTATTCCATAATACTATGTTACCATAATAATATTCTCTGAAACATTGATTTGGATGCAATCAATGACATAAAGTGATTTGACTGGCATGTGGGTATTTTAGGCCAGAAAAGACACGACACAACTTTTGGCAACAACAAAGGCCACAGCTTTATTACAACCCAACCAGGGTTGGCCAGGCACGAGATGTAGAATACTTCCCTGCGCAGCCGTCCGGCTGCTGACGTGGGCTCCAAGGGGCGCCCTGGGTCCGCCTTCCTCCCAGCCGGGAGGAAGGATCCCTTGCCCCTGGTAACCCTCCACCTGGGAACAGTCCAGTGATGGTTGTTGGGCGTCCGCCTCATCCAACCATCCCGTAACTCCTGGCCCCAAGCCCCTGACCTTCCCGGCCGGGTAAGGCCACGCTCGGTGTTGGCCGATCTCTTAAGGAGACCCCCTCCTCAGGGTCCAGTACGCAAACTGGTCCCTGGCCTAACTATTCTACATCGTGCCGCACTTCCGCCACAGGACGAGCGCCAACTGGCCTCGTTCCCGCCAACCCTGAGACACCCTGACACCAAACTGACAGGGCAACGCCCAAACTATGCAACCACAACTCTGTCCCCCGGGCCGAGAGGTGCACCCCGTCCCTCCTGAAAAGCGACGGATCATCGTGTTTTATCCCAGCGTGTCTAATGACCGCCCCGCCGAGCTCTGCCATCAATTTCCTCACAGCACGATTGATCTTCTCCTTTGCTTGGTACACCTTCTCCTGCCGGCGGGCGTTCCGCCAGACCCATCTGTCCAGCATCTCCGACCAAATGAGATAAGCTCGAGGCAGCCGCCAGCGCAATACCCGGAGGTCTTCCATGATTTTCGTCCGAAGCTGCAGCCCCGATGCATCTGGCAAATCATTCTCCCCGAGCTGTATCACCAGGACCGCTGGGGGGCCCTCAGCATATACAGCACTGGCAACGTTTGGCAGCAGTCCCGACCACTTCAGGCCTCGGCGACCGGCCCAACGAAGTCCGAGCCGATCACCCAGTCCCAGCTTTTCCTCCCATCCATCAGCCGTCGCTTGGCGACCTGCCCAGAACACAATACTGTGCCCCACCACAAGGGCTGTGTTCGGGCTGGGTCCTCCGCATCCCCTGCCCGGGCCTGAAATGAGTAACAAAACAACTTATAATCAATTGCGTATGTAAAACCTAAATGCCTTCGACTGCCACCGCCCCAGTCTCATTATCTCCCACGGTTCAGCCCCGTCCTGAAAGGCTTGGGTAGCGGCACCAATCCGGAAGGAGTGTGTGCCGTACCATTCCGGGCGAAGCCCGGCCCCTCGCAAGCAGAGCTTCATTACCGCCGAGAACTGGAAACGTGATAGGCAAGTGCCATCGCTGTGGCGAAACAAAAGCCCTGGGCCATTCGCCCTATATGCCAGGTACTGAGAAAGACTGCGAACTGGGCATGTGTCCCTCCGGGCTGACCATCTCAACAGCACAGCTGCCCCCTTTCCCTGCTGGTCAGTTTTTGACCGCCGAATCCAGAGCCAGACTCCGTCTTCCACAAATCGCACATCCTCCACCCGCAAGGCCGAGGATTTCCTGGCCACCCTGTTGGCGGCGACCAGCTCCCCACATCAGAAAGCTCCATGGTAAGCCACCGTGAAGGCCGCCTGAAACAAGGCCACCTCCCCCTTTGACGAGCATGTCCGCCTCAGCTGGCGAACCAACAACCGAAGGACATCCTCCGTAATCGGGCGTCTCGCATCTGGCGCCATTCGGGCAAGCCTCCCCCAGCCTGCTATCGCCTTCTTGGCCAGGAAGGAGGAACCCGGATCCCAGGCCCCCAGTACTTTGCTGACGAAGGTCAGCCCCGCCATAGTGACACGCAGTGTCTTATGAGCTAACCCCCGGCCTCTTAGATGGGCCAAATAACACAGGAGTGATTGCTCGGTCAGTGGCCACGGGCCCTGCCACCCCGCACCACAGGCAAAGTCCAGAAAGTCCCGGGCTGACCCCTCATAGCTCCGACGCGTTGCAGGGGCAATGGACCCCCATATGCCGTCCCAGATCACTCGGCTCCAAGGTCCCAGAGGTTGTCCGGGACTTCTTCCGGTTCCTGGCGAGCCTGGGGGGCGAGCAAACGAAATTTTCTGACCTGTAACCGAGACAAACTGTCAGCGAGCACTTTCTGAACCCCAGGTACATGCCGGGCCCGGAATGTAACATTGGCCTCCAAGCATACCAACACTAGACGGCGCACTAAGCGCATGACCCTGCTGGACGTGGCTGTCTGCCTGTTCAAGATCTGGACTACCGCCTGGTTGTCGCACCAGAACAGCACGCGCTTGTCCCGGAACTCTTCCCTCCAGACCTCCACGGCCACCAGTATGGGAAAAAATTAAAGGAATGTGAGGTCCCGCCTTAGGTCCTCAGACCACCAGGCCGGCCACTCCTTGGCACACCAGCGGTCCCGGAACAGGACTCCGAACCCGCCTCCACCTGCAGCGTCAGAATGGACCTGCAATTCGGGCCCCAGGCGCAGATCTTCCTGCCAAATAGTTATCCCGTTGAAGCGCCCCAAGAAAACCTTTCATACCCGCAAGTCCTCGCGTATGCCCTGCGTAATCCGCAAGTGATGATGCGGCTTCTGAAGTCCCCTGGTGCCATATGCCAAGCGGGCACAGAAAGCCCTCCCTGGGGAAACGACCTTGCAGACGAAGTTCAGATGTCCCATGAGCACCTGCATGTCCCTCAAGGAGCACTTCCTCTTTTGCAGCACGCCGTCCAGCAGTGCCACCAGTGTGTCCAGCTTGTCCCGTGGCAGGCTGGATGTGCCCGCGACGGAGTCAAGCTGAATGCCCAGGTAAGTTAACTGAGTGGCCGGGCCTTCCGTTTTATCCACAGCCAGTGGGACCCCCAGCTCCTCGGCTAGAGCCTGGAAAGTCGCCAGCTTCCTGGCGCATTCATCTGTGCCCCCAGGGCCAGCAAACAGGAAGTCATCCAAAAAGTGAGTGACGTCCTGAAACTGGCCCCGCTCCCGTACCGCCCATTCCAAAAACCTGCCAAATGCTTCGAACGCCGCGCATGCTATTGCGCAGCCCATGGGCATCGTTTTGTCCACATACCAGTGGTCGCCAAACTTGATTCCCAGCAAGTCGAAATCTTCCGGGTGTATGGGCAGCAACCTGAAGGCCGACTGGATGTCGCTTTTCGCTAGGAGAGCCCCTGGGCCACAGGCACGCACCATGGTCACGGCCTCGTCGAACGAGGCGTACTGGACCAAGCAGAGTTCAGGGGGTATGGCATCATTCACCGATCCACCATAGGGATAAGATAAGTGGTGGATCAGGCGGAATTGCTCTGCCGCCTTCTTCGGCACCACCCCCAGCGGCGACACTCGCAAGCAGGGCAATGGGGAGCTGTCAAACGGGCCTGCCATCCTTCCCGCCTGGAATTCCTTCCTTAACTTGTCAGCCACCACTTCAGGAAAGACCCTGGCGGATCGTAAATTCCCACAAGTCATTGGAACCCGTTCCCCCGTGTAGGGGATCCGGAATCCCTCCGTAAACCCCTTTGCTAGATAGAGAGCGTCACCCTGCTTAGGTACCGCTGCAACCAGTCTACTAGCAGCCCCAATTTTATGGGAGTGCTCGCCACCCTCCTGAGCACTTGGGGATTCTCATGCGGTCTTGCCGACTGAAGAGGGACCTGCGCCACCCGACCCTCCGTCCTTATTTCCAGAGAGTCGAGTCCCTCGAAAGGGGGGGCTCCCCGCCCCTTGCGTACAGGAGGGCAAGGCGTGACTCCCCCCGCAGCCCTAGCACCGGTGTTCAAAACGGCACCGCCGCCGTTTGCACCCGGACCGGTTAAAGTCCCAGCAAATGAAACCGGCTAACTTCCGGCTGGGCGCAGGACTCTTCACCTTCTCCTTCTGCTGCCTAACGCTGGGACCCACCTGTACAATCCACGTATCGTGGTGTTTCAGGTCCCAGCGTGCTAAGGTCCCAGCGTGCATTCTATATGGATATAGTAGGTATATCCCATTCGTTGTATGGGTGTAATCAATGACATAAAATGATTTCTTAGCCAACAAGTATTTCAGGTTATCTCATACATAGTAGAAGATAGAACTTCATAACACTATATGGTAATACTAGAGAATTTGGAAATAGCACTAGTTGCTTTTGCTTCTTCTTATATGAAGACCATAACAGCTAAATATGTTAGTCTTTACAATGACTTTAACATGCATGCTAATCTGCAGCTCCTGTTCAAGTGCGCAATGCCTAGAAGGTTTATTTCCTATTCGTTGTATGGATGTAATCATTGACATAAAGCAATTCCTTAGCCAATGACATTTCAAGGTTATCATAGTAGGATACAGTTTCATAATACTTTGTAATAATAACAGAATATAGTAGTATTCCATAATACTATGTAATAACAATACATTACTCTGTTACATTGATTACATTCTTTGGATGCAATCACATGACATAAAGCGATTACTTATCAGAGTACTTACGGTGTCTTTAGCATGCATTCTATATGGATATAGTAGGTATATCCCATTCGTTGTATGGGTGTAATCAATGACATAAAATGATTTCTTTGCCAACAAGTATTTCAGGTTATCTCATACATAGTAGAAGATAGAACATCATAACACTATATGGTAATACTAGAGAATTTGGAAATAGCACTGGTTGCTTTTGCTTCTTCTTATATGAAGACCATAACAGCTAAATAAGTTAGTCTTTACAATGACTTTAACATGCATGCTAATCTGCAGGTCCTGTTCAAGTGCGAAATGCCTAGAAGGTTTATTTCCTATTCGTTGTATGGATGTAATCATTGACATAAAGCAATTCCTTAGCCAATGATATTTCAAGGTTATCATAGTAGGATAGAGTTTCATAATACTTTGTAATAATAACAGAATATAGTAGTATTCCATAATACTATGTAATAACAATCCATTACTCTGTTACATTGATTACATTCTTTGGATGCAATCAAATGACATAAAGTGATTACTTATCAGAGTACTTACGGTGTCTTTAGCATGCATTCTATATGGATATAGTAGGTATATCCCCTTTGTTGTATGGGTGTAATCAATGACATAAAATGATTTCTTTGCCAACAAGTATTTCAGGTTATCTCATACATAGTCGAAGATAGAACTTCATAACACTATATGGTAATACTAGAGAATTTGGAAATAGCACTAGTTGCTTTTGCTTCTTCTTATATGAAGACCATAACAGCTAAATATGTTAGTCTTTACAATGACTTTAACATGCATGCTAATCTGCAGCTCCTGTTCAAGTGCGCAATGCCTAGAAGGTTTATTTCCTATTCGTTGTATGGATGTAATCATTGACATAAAGCAATTCCTTAGCCAATGACATTTCAAGGTTATCATAGTAGGATAGAGTTTCATAAGAGAAGCCCTGGCTGACTATCACCAAGACCCATCTGACGCTGCGGAGAGCCGGCTCAGCCCCAACCTGCCGGCCCCTGCCTGTGCCTCTCCGAGAACAAACCGAGACCTGCACACGACCTCGCCGCGGCTGGAGAGCCCAGAAAGGAAGGACTGACCGGGCTGTTGGGGGGGGGGAATTAGCCTGGAACTGACAGTTGGGGGGTGGGTAATGCAGAGAGGGGAAATTAGCAATCAATTTATTGCAGAGGATCAGACCGAAATTGCTTGCAGGGGGGAGGTGGGTGGATCGGGGGAAGATCAAACTAAAGCTAAAGCTGATTGTTGACCCAGAAGGACAGGAGGGAACCAACGGGGGGGGGGAGCAACGGAGAGAGGAGAGAATTACCAATCAATTTATTGGAGAGAAGAATCAGACTGAAACTACTTGCAGGAGAGGGGGGATTGGGGAGGGGTTGTATCAAACTAAAACTGATTGTCGATGTAGAAGGGGGGACGGGAGGAGGAAATCACTAAACGGAGCGTAGCATACGGGGAGAAAGAGGAAGAGGAAGAGATCAAGGAACAAGGGGGAAAGAAAACAAACAAACAACTACGGGCGGGAAAATTGCGCGGGGAAACTGTACCAAGAGAAGGGAGGAGGAGGGAAAAAAGGAAAATGGAGAAGGAGGGATAGGCGAGAAAATTGCGTGGGGATAGCTGGGCGGGAAAATCTTAGTGGGAAACATTACACGCACAGGAGAAGGAGGGAAGGGAGGGGGGAGGGGGAGAGGGATAAACATGAAACCAGGCAGAAAATAGTAACAGGGAGAAAAAAAAAAAGTAATGGATGAAACTTGGGGGGGGGGAGGGAAGGGAAATTAGGCATTATCAAATCCCACAGATATCACTCAAATTAATACAAACTAAACTGATAATTCAAATCATGGCCCTCTAATCACCACAAATCATGCCCCTACCAACCATACCCCAATTAATAACTATAATAACCTGAAATGAAATTCAACCTTTAAAATGTGCCCTTTCCCCCTTCCATCCCACCTGAATAAGATCCAATAGAATGTACACAACACCCTAGTAATAAATTAACTCCAGATTGGGTATCCCTGAGATGTCATAATAGACGATCGGGGTCATCCCTCTGGAATCCAACTGAAACACCCAAAACCGATCAACCTCCTGAAACAGAAAAGGCAAAAGCATCCAAGCCAAAGCAACCAAAAAAGAAACAAGAACCAGGGCACAACCCTAGAAGTTAAGCAGTTGACAACCCAAGGAGGAACACAACATCAGACATGGACACCTCTCAATCATCGAGCCCAAATAAGGGCATAATAACAACAAGGGGTCAGGGATTCCAATAATAAGGGGGAAAGGCAGGGACAGCGGTGGGAGGAGGCTGGACAATAGAAGGGGCTTGAGAAATGACCATGCTCGAACTCCTTCTAACCTCCGCCCCATCTCTCGGGCCACTAGGGTGGAGGCAAAGGTAAACAACCCACCTCCGACACTGATGCTGTGAAACGCCAGGTCCATCAACAACAAAGCTTCCACCCTGCAAGCGTATTTCGCAGAGCAGGGGGTAGACCTGGCGTGCCTGACGGAAACCTGGACCAGGGACGGCGAAACAGTCGCCCTTAAAGAGCTAACCCCGGCTGGGTTCTCCGTCCACCATCACGGACTGTGGGGCGGGGAGGGGGTGTGGCAATCCTGATCCGTGACAACATCTCCTTCAGGGCTCTCTCTGCGCCGAAAATTCCAGGAATTGAATGTGTTGGCCTCGGGTGGGGTACAACCGAGAGCGTGGCCATCTGGGTGGTATATCGCACGCCCAATGCACCTCCAGATGCCCTGCCAGCCCTGCTAGAGGCGGCGGCCGCCTGGACATTACAGTCTCCTAGACTGTTAATCCTGGGGGACTTTAATGTCCATGCGGAATTGCCACCCTCTGGCAATGGGCTGGACCTGGTGTCGGCCATGACGACACTAGGGCTCTCGCAATTTGTTGTTGGCCCTACCCACCAGGCAGGTCACACCCTGGATCTGATTTTCGGTGCAGGGCTGAGCGTGGATCCGGTTACAATTACTGCCGTGCCATGGTCGGACCACTATACCCTGAAGACCCGGCTTAGGCTGCCACCTCCCCCTCACTTGGACGTCGAGCAAATTTCAGCTCGCCCACGGAGACTTATGGATCCGATTGGATTCCTGAATGCTCTGCGGGACCCAATGCCTCCCGGCACTTCTCTAGATGGACTGGTCAGTGACTGGCATGACAGATTGCTGGCCGCCATTGATGAGATAGCTCCCAGACGTCCTCTCCGTCCCCGTCTCAAGCGGGCTCCATGGTACACCGAGGAGCTCTGCGAGAAGAAACGGGAACTGAGACGACTAGAGCGAGTTTGGAGGAAGACCCGCGACGAAGAATCGAGAGCATCTTATAGAATGCAGTTAAGAGCCTATGAGATGGCGGTGAAGTCAGTGAAATGCAACTTTTACTCGACTAGCATCGCGTCTGCGCACTCATGCCCAGCACAACTATTTAGGGTAGTCCGATCTCTCACCGCCCTTGATGAAGGGCGCCAAAACAATAGCCAATTGGACATTAGCTGTGAGGCATTTGCGAGTCACTTCGCAGACAAAATCTCGACTCTTCGCCATGACCTCCCTCCAACTTTGGACACAGAAAGTGAACTGGAGGCTCCTTGGCCGTCTTTGGAGAGAACAATGAGTTACTTCAGACGACTCTCATTAGATGAAGTGGACAGGATGCTAGCAACAACAAGGCCAACCACTTGCCCTCTAGATCCATGTCCATCGTGGCTCCTAAAAACAACAGACCTAAGAATAGGAGCTCCCCTCCGGGAAATAATCAACCTCTCCCTTTCAACGGGAGAATTCCCGGAGGGATTAAAAGAGGCAGTGGTACGCCCGTTGCTCAAAAAACCATCCTTGGCTCCGCAGGAGCCTGACAACTACCGCCCCGTCTCGCATCTGGCGTTTCTGGGGAAGTTGGTTGAAAGGGCTGCTGCAGGCCAAATATCAGCATTCCTGGAAGAAACTTCAGCCCTTGATCCATTTCAGTCGGGCTTCCGGCCTGGCCATGGGGTGGAGACAGCGCTAGTCGCCCTGATGGATGACCTCCGCCGCCAACTGGACCGAGGCGGGTCAGCGCTGCTGATACTATTAGACCTGTCGGCAGCGTTTGACACAGTCGATCATGAGCTCCTAGCTCACCGCCTGGGCGACGCTGGGATACGGGGGACAGCCCTAAAATGGCTGATCTCCTTCCTCCAGGGTCGCGGACAGAGGGTAGCAATAGGAGTGAGAGTTTCTAGCCGTCACCAGCTCACATGTGGAGTCCCACAAGGAGCAGTGCTCTCTCCTATCCTATTTAATATCTTCATGCGCCCTCTTGCTCAGCTGGCGCGGAGGTTTGGGCTGGGTTGCCACCAATACGCAGATGACACCCAGCTCTTCCTCCTGATGGATGACTGCCCTAACTCCCCCCCAGAATCTTTAGCCAGATGCCTGGAAGCAGTGACAAAATGGATCAAGCAGAGTCGTCTGAAGCTCAACCCTGCAAAGACGGAGGTCCTGTGTTTGGGTAGGAAGGGACCATGGGAGGAAGCGCGCCTGCCCATCCTGGATGGTGTGCAGCTCCTAGCGACTCACTCCGCCAGGAACCTGGGCGTGATCCTGGATGCTTCCCTTACAATGGAAGCCCAGGTCACGAAGGTAGCACGGCTGGCATTCTACCACCTCCGCCAAGCCAAACTACTAGCGCCCTACCTGGAACCAGAGCACCTAGCCACAGTGATCCATGCGATGGTCACCTCCAGACTGGACTTCTGCAACTCGCTCTATGCAGGCCTACCCTTATCCTTGATCCGGAAACTACAACTGGTGCAGAATGCCGCGGCCAGGATTCTCACTAAGACATCATGGAGATCACATATCCGGCCGGTACTTCAAGAACTTGGTTGGCTCCCAGTTGAATTCCGGATTAAGCTTAAGGTTTTGGTAATCACCTTTAAGGCCATACGCGGTCTGGGCCCAGTGTATCTGAGAGACCGCCTCCCTGCTTATACCCCCAGAAGAGCTCTACGCTCCGCCACCTCCAACTGGCTACGGATCCCTGGCCCTAAAGAGGCACGTCTGGCCTCAACAAGGGCCAGAGCCTTCTCGGTCCTGGCCCCCACCTGGTGGAATGAGCTCCCCGAAGAGATCAGGGCCCTGCCGGAACTTCCACAATTCCGCAGGGCCTGCAAAAAGGAGCTCTTCCACCAGGCATTTGGTGGGGCCGACTGAGCCACAACACCTACAGGTGCCCCCCAGACTGAGGGACCGAACCTACTGAGGGATTGTTAAGTTATTGTTGAAGTGCCGTTCTAATTGTTTCAGTTTATATGTTGTTGTTATTGTTATATTGTTATATTGTTATATTGATTTTGATATTGATTTTGATAGTGTTCTATGTGAATGTTGAAAAATGTTTTATGTAAACCGCCCAGAGCCATAGGGAAGGGCGGTATAAAAATATAAATATAAATAAATAAATAAATAAATAAATAATACTTTGTAATAATAACAGAATATAGTAGTATTCCATAATACTATGTAATAACAATACATTACTCTGTTACATTGATTACATTCTTTGGATGCAATCAAATGACATAAAGCGATTACTTATCAGAGTACTTACGATGTCTTTAGCATGCATTCTATATGGATATATTAGGTATATCCCATTTGTTGTATGGGTGTAATCAATGACATAAAATGATTTCTTTGCCAACAAGTATTTCAGGTTATCTCATACATAGTAGAAGATAGAACTTCATAACACTATATGGTAATACTAGAGAATTTGGAAATAGCACTAGTTGCTTTTGCTTCTTCTTATATGAAGACCATAACAGCTAAATATGTTAGTCTTTACAATGACTTTAACATGCATGCTAATCTGCAGGTCCTGTTCAAGTGTGCAATGCCTAGAAGGTTTATTTCCTATTCGTTGTATGGATGTAATCATTGACATAAAGCAATTCCTTAGCCAATGACATTTCAAGGTTATCGTAGTAGGATAGAGTTTCATAATACATAATAGTAGGATAGAGTTTCATAATGACAAGGTTCCCCATGATGTTCTGATGGATAAGTTGAAGGACTGCAATCTGGATTTTCAGATCGTTAGGTGGATAGGGAATTGGTTAGAGAACCGCACTCAAAGAGTTGTTGTCAATGGTGTTTCATCAGACTGGAGAGAGGTGAGTAGCGGGGTACCTCAGGGTTCGGTGCTCGGCCCGGTACTTTTTAACATATTTATTAATGATCTAGATGAGGGGGTGGAGGGACTACTCATCAAGTTTGCACATGACACCAAATTGGGAGGACTGGCAAATACTCCGGAAGATAGAGACAGAGATCAACGAGATCTGAACACAATGGAAAAATGGGCAAATGAGAACAAGATGCAATTTAATAAAGATAAGTGTAAAGTTCTGCATCTGGGTCAGAAAAATGAAAAGCATGCCTACTGGATGGGGGATACGCTTCTAGGTAAGTTAAATAATACTTTGTAATAATAACAGAATATAGTAGTATTCCATAATACTATGTAATAACAATACATTACTCTATTACATTGATTACATTCTTTGGATGCAATCACATGACATAAAGCGATTACTTATCAGAGTACTTACGGTGTCTTTAGCATGCATTCTATATGGATATAGTAGGTATATGCCGTTCGTTGTATGAGTGCAATCAATGACATAAAATGATTTCTTTGCCAACAAGTATTTCAGGTTATCTCATACGTAGTAGAAGATAGAACTTCATAACACTATATGGTAATACTAGAGAATTTGGAAATAGCACTAGTAGCTTTTGCTTCTTCTTATATGAAGTCCATAACAGCTAAATATGTTAGTATTTACAATGACTTTAACATGCATGCTAATCTGCAGGTCCTGTTCAGGTGCGCAATGCCTAGAAGGTTTATTTCCTATTCGTTGTATGGATGTAATCATTGACATAAAGCAATTCCTTAGCCAATGACATTTCAAGGTTATCATAGTAGGATAGAGTTTCATAATACTTTGTAATAATAACAGAATATTGTAGTATTCCATAATACTATGTAATAACAATACATTACTCTGTTACATTGATTACATTCTTTGGATGCAATCACATGACATAAAGCGATTACTTATCAGAGTACTTACGGTGTCTTTAGCATGCATTCTATATGGATATAGTAGGTATATCCCGTTCGTTGTATGGGTGCAATCAGTGACATAAAATGATTTCTTAGCCAACAAGTATTTCAGGTTATCTCATACATAGTAGAAGATAGAACTTCATAACACTATATGGTAATACTAGAGAATTTGGAAATAGCACTAGTAGCTTTTGCTTCTTCTTATATGAAGACCATAACAGCTAAATATGTTAGTCTTTACAATGACTTTAACATGCATGCTAATCTGCAGCTCCTGTTCAAGTGCGCAATGCCTAGAAGGTTTATTTCCTATTCGTTGTATGGATGTAATGATTGACATAAAGCAATTCCTTAGCCAATGACATTTCAAGGTTATCATAGTAGGATAGAGTTTCATAAGAGAAGCCCTGGCTGACTATCACCAAGACCCATCTGACGCTGCGGAGAGCCGGCTCAGCCCCAACCTGCCGGCCCCTGCCTGTGCCTCTCCGAGAACAAACCGAGACCTGCACACGACCCCGCCGCGCGGCTGGAGAGCCCAGAAAGGAAGGACTGACCGGGCTGTTGGGGGGGGGAATTAGCCTGGAACTGACAGTTGGGGGGTGGGTAATGCAGAGAGGGGAAATTAGCAATCAATTTATTGCAGAGGATCAGACCGAAATTGCTTGCAGGGGGGAGGTGGGTGGATCGGGGGAAGATCAAACTAAAGCTAAAGCTGATTGTTGACCCAGAAGGACAGGAGGGAACCAACGGGGGGGGGGGAGCAACGGAGAGAGGAGAGAATTACCAATCAATTTATTGGAGAGAAGAATCAGACTGAAACTACTTGCAGGAGAGGGGGGATTGGGGAGGGGTTGTATCAAACTAAAACTGATTGTCGATGTAGAAGGGGGGACGGGAGGAGGAAATCACTAAACGGAGCGTAGCATACGGGGAGAAAGAGGGAGAGGAAGAGATCAAGGAACAAGGGGGAAAGAAAACAAACAAACAACTACGGGCGGGAAAATTGCGCGGGGAAACTGTACCAAGAGAAGGGAGGAGGAGGGAAAAAAGGAAAATGGAGAAGGAGGGATAGGCGAGAAAATTGCGTGGGGATAGCTGGGCGGGAAAATCTTAGTGGGAAACATTACACGCACAGGAGAAGGAGGGAAGGGAGGGGGGAGGGGGAGAGGGATAAACATGAAACCAGGCAGAAAATAGTAACAGGGAGAAAAAAAAAAAAGTAATGGATGAAACTTGGGGGGGGGGGAAGGGAAATTAGGCATTATCAAATCCCACAGATATCACTCAAATTAATACAAACTAAACTGATAATTCAAATCATGGCCCTCTAATCACCACAAATCATGCCCCTACCAACCATACCCCAATTAATAACTATAATAACCTGAAATGAAATTCAACCTTTAAAATGTGCCCTTTCCCCCTTCCATCCCACCTGAATAAGATCCAATAGAATGTACACAACACCCTAGTGTTACGCATGGCAGGATCCCTGCCTTGGCACTCTGTCTTCTATAACCAATGGCACTCCACAATAGTCTAGGCTTAAGCTAAAGCCATGACACTGCTAGGGTCAGCCAAGCCAGGCCAGACTCCATCTTAGAAATCTTGCTCTCTGCCTTAGGTTTGGAATGACAGCCTTTGCCTGACCCAGAGGTGCCTCTGGACTCAAGCTTGCATCAGCTCCCCCCCCCCCATTGTATTTCTAAGTGAGTGGACTGGCTTCCTCCTGTTTGCCTAAGGGCTCCTAGGAAAATCCTTTGTCTTGCAACATTTTTCACACTTGGCCCCTCTGCCAGGGGATATTTCCCCCATATCCTGCCAGTGAGACCTGATGGCCTTCTTCCTCAGAGCCATTAATACCTTTATCCAAATCCATTTACGGCCATCCCCCCCACTTGGCCAGGCATTGTCCTAATCTCCGGGGACCCTGGAAACTTCCAGCACATGCTTACCTGAGCCTTGTCACATAGCCCCCTTCCCAAAATCCTATAAAAACTGTGGCTTCACACAGCCACTCTGAGTGTCTTCCAACCCGGGACCTCCCACGCTGGTTCGTGCTTCTTCCGCTGACCCACCACTCCTTGGACAGGTAACTATCAAGCCTTCCACTCTTCCTCCCCCTTCTCTATATGACTGCTTGTATGTGTGTTAGCTATTTATGTGTCTTTTTGTTATTTTCCTTTCAATAAAAGCTTATATTAATATTTTACCATTTAAATCTGTGTTTGCCTTGAGTTCCTATGGGTTCAATCGACCCTCGTATACAAAGGTAACGATCCGATAACGCTAAGTTACCCCCCTCTCGCAGCATTTGAGCTAATATTCCCCACAAGCTCAAAGATACGTGTTTTTAGGACACGTGTCCAAGCAATTTGGGTAACAGATTATGGTGGATCTCGCGGGCAATTGCCCCAGGCTTACTCGGGAGTAAAGTGGACGCACGGCACTCTCCAGTAACCCGGACGTAAGGGGAAAAGCCTGTTTGAACTCTTGGCATAAGTGTGTGAATGTGCTCTTGGAAGTGTGCTTTTTAAAAGGGTTGGCCTCTCTCTCTCTTTTCTACCCTTTTGCTATTGTTTTGCTCCTGGTGGAGATTAGTTTCCTTTAAGGCTAGGAACACGGTTTTCTTAGGCTTAGACGGGCGGGTGGACGAAACGCACCCAACAACAGTTTTCTTAAGGCTAGGAACACTGAAGCAAGGTTTTCTTAGGCTTAGACGGGCGGGTGGACGAAACGCACCCAACAAGTAGGGATTAGCCAAGCGTAGGAAGGCGTTAGGCAAAATTCCTCTTAGCTGTAGGAAGGACCAGAAAAATCCCCCTACTGCTACTACTCGTGCAAGCAGAGTCGCTCTCTGTAGCACCAAATTGCCCTGCGGGCGCAGGAGTTGGAGTTTCGAGTGTCGGGAGTGGCACGAGAACTCAAGCGGGCTTTGCGAAGCTCAGATGATCCAGGTTTTGGTAATTTTCCCCGTGTTCAGGAAAGCCAGGGCGATCCTAACCAAATAAATTAGCCGGTACCCTCAGGTTTTCTTGGTAGTTTTGTCCCTGAATCGAGAGAGCCCTGGCCATCTTGGTATAAAATAAGAAAACTAGCCAAACCCCGTAAGGACGTGCCTTGACGGGAGCCCTTCCCCCTTTTCCCCTTGCTGCTTTGAAGGATATAGAAGCCGCAAGAAAATCCCCCAGTGATTTCTTCCCTAAAAATACCTTCAGGTTTTCGGTGGTTTTCCCGAGGATCAAGTGCGCTCCGGCAACCTTGATTGGAAAAATCAGCCATCTGCTTGGTTTTTGGTAGTTTTCCCCCTGAACTGAGAAGAGCCCCGGCCATTCTCAGCCAAAAACAAACTAGCCACACCCGTAAGAGGTTAAACTCCACGGGATCCTTTTCCCTCTCTCCCCTGCTGTTTAAGAGACGAGCAGCGGCTGCCCCTAAACTCATCCCCTCTGTGCTTGCTTGCCCAGCGACAAGAAGCCAGAAAACCAAGCCCCGTCCCCTTTAAGATCTTGGAAATTAATAGGAAGAAATAGCATCCAGATTCAATCTGACTGGCCTGATTGCCCGTAAGGAACCGGCAGACAGATTGACACTCTGGGTGACCAAGAAGGGCAGCCGGAACCCCTGGCGCCCGGGAGCTTTTAAAAGCTCCAACCCCCTGGAAACCCTTACCGAGGCTTTCCAAGAATGGTGTAACACCAGGAAGCTCGGGGGTGGCAGTAAGGACTCTTATGCCACTTGGGGTATGTTTGTTGCCCTTCAGGACAGTGTAGCCCAGATTGCTGAGCTGCAACATGCCCTAGAGGAGAAGGATGCCCTACTGAAGGAGCCGGAAGCTCAGCTGACTGACCGTCTCGAACAACGGGAGGCCCAGTTAGCTGATCTGGAACAGCGTGAGACTCATATCATCCACCTCTCCGACGAGATGGAGGACATGAGAACTGAGCGCTTGAGTGCACGGGTGGAGAAGGCTCATCAGCTTCAGACCATCCAGGAACTAGAAAGTCAGCTCCAAGCCACAAGGCAAAGAGCTGAGGTAGCAGAGGCTCGCATTCTCGAGCTAGAAGCAGAGCTAGTTAAGATCAAGGGAGCTGCACAGTTCCTAGGGGAGAACAGTGTGGCCAAGCATGCTCAAGTAAGCCATGAGGCATGCCATAGAAAAATGCAGGAACTTGAAAAGCAGTTAGAGCTCCAAAGGGCTCTAGTTGCCACAATTCATACAGAGACTCTTCCCCTTCTACCTTCTGAGCCTCTGCCAGAAGAAATAACCCCCAAAATGTTCATAGAACCCCAAGGGGAAAATTCAGCTCCCTTCCACCCAGTTCTAGTTACAACCCCTGCAGATAGAACTGAGAGGCAGGAAATCCAGAAACAGCTGCCCATTGCAGGCCAGCTTAGAGAATCAGGTTCTCTTGAATTTCCCACTAACCAGGACTCCAAAAATTTAAACATTCAGGCAAACAGTGGTCTCCACTCTCAGTACAGGATCAAGAGGGAGAACCGCTTTAATCAGAATCACCCCAATTCTAATAGGAATAGAGACAATCGCTCCCTGCAGCCACCTAATGGCTGGAGCAAACAAAAGCCAGGAGAAAGGAGTAAGCCACAAAATGGTTTCCCTTCAAATAATTTTCCCCCAAATACTCTCAAACCTAAATACTTCCAGAATAGAAATTCTGCCCCTCAGCAGCAGAATAAAATTAGTGACCGGATTTTTCTGTGGCGGGAACTTAGAAATGCTGGAGCAGACATGTCCCAGTATCATGACCAACCCACATCTGTACTCATGTGTGGTTTTGTAAAGGCCATTAGAGAGAAAAGGAACAGAGACATACTTAGATGTGAGCTACAGAAAACTAGCCCCATAGAAATTTCTTCTGAATCCCCTAAGGACTGGCAGAAGGAAATTGAGAAATTTAAAACTCTTACCCAGAAGCAAGATTTAGAAATTAAGGATCTTAATGAGAAAAACAAGGAATTCAAGGGTGAACTTTTTAAAGTAAAAACACATTTGCAAAATGTACTGGATTTCCAAAGCCACACAGATAATAAATTGAAAAGAAAATACAGTAGACCCAGTAACCCAGCTTCACCTCTTGTCTTTAAAGAAGAGGAAATGTCCTCAGTTCCCCCATCACAGAGTCAGGAAGTAAATCTTGCCTCTGAACATGTACAGAGTTCCAAAATCCAAGTTCACAATAATGGTTCAACATGTGTGCTTCCATTTTTACTTTTAAACCTCCAAATTTTAAATTTGGCTGCAATTAGTAGAGCCTCCAGCTATAGTTGCAGTCACACTGAAACAGCCACTATTTTGCAATCTTAAAACAGACTCTCCTTGTCTAACTGCCTTCCTAGGCACTCAGCCCCATGACTCATGCCTTGCTCTCTCCTCCATCCCAGCAACTAATCCACATAACAAAGGACTGAAAGTATTCCTTCTTCCCAAATCAGGAAGGGAAGAAGTCTTGTTTCTTTAAAGACCTCAGAGAGAATCTGGGGGGGGGGGGAGAGTACAGTAAAATAGTTCTGTTCTAAAATAGGTTTTGTTTTAGTTTTTATTTTAAGACAATTTTGGCTGCTTTTAATATTTGAAATATTTTCTCTTTGAGAAAAGGCATTCCCTCCATAGCTTTTCCTTCCCTCTGACATTTTTACTTCCTATTTCAAATTTTAATTGGCAGTTAACATTTTTCCCCTCTTTTCATAAGACAATTTTGTTTAAAAATCTGTTTTTGCAATTTTGTTTTTGTTTTGAATATGTTTAGAAAGCTTCATACAGACCTTTCATTTGGGTACTCAGGCTTCCACTCAGCCTGACTCCTATGAAAAGGCACTCTGTGTATGTACAGAGGAATAGTCTTTCCTCCTTAAAAACACAATTCTTTTGACACACTATTGTGTAATGGGACTCTTCATGTTCTCCTCATTCATTCTTTCCCTCTCATATTCTCAACAGTACTTCAATGTAACTTTTCAAAGAAGCAATTGACATCTAATCAGCCTGGCCTACAAGCAGGCAGATCTCAGTCTGAAAAACAAGTTTCTATTCCTTAATCCTTGAATTTTCTTTAAGGTTATTTGTTTTATTCATTTTTATAAGAAACCTTTGCTTTTAGATTTGTGCTTATGTGCTCTAACTGTTTAGATTGTTTATGTCAATCCACAATATTTTGCAAATTCTTTTGCCATGTTTTGAGTCCTCTTTTAATTAGGAGTCCTCTCTTGTGCTCTTTATAGCAAGATCTTTATAGAACACAATCAAAGTTTTGTTTTTGAAGCTTTCTTTTTGTGTTTTGATTTATCTTATGTTCCTTATAGAGAAAAATCTGTAGTATGCTTTTAATCTATTGCATATCAGAGCATCTATTTCTTTTTGTGCTTATTAACTGGGAAGTAATTGACCAGATTCTATCTAGCAATTCTTCTTTTTTTCCCCCCCCCTCATATATATATGTGTATTTGAGCTGCTAATCTATTCATTCATAGACCATTTGCAACATGTTTGCAGGAACCTTTAACTTTGGCTCTTTGATTCTTTTTCTGAATGCTTCTTTTTACACAACAGTGCAGAAGGCCAGTAGACCTAGCCTCCTAGTCTTCTTACAGAACTTGAAGGACTTTCTCTCTTCTTGTGTATTTCTACAAAGCATCTCGCTTCAGTCATCAGTTTTCTCTCAAATTCCCAAACTCACCAGGAGTTTGGCATCCTCCTTCCCTTGTTTTATAATTTTGCTCTAATCTCCCTCTCCCTCCCTGGAGATGGCATCTAGCGCCTCTTAAATTCTATTTTCAGTCTCTGTAAGGTCATGGTGGGCACCCACCACAGTAGATCTTTTTGACAGTCACTTATGGGGGCACCCCTCTGCTCCAATCTTTCATTTTGAGTTCATTGTCTTCAAAGCTCTAAATTTTTGAGTAGTTTTCCTAATCTGTATATCCATCAGGCTGTGTGCCTACTTGAGCCCAGCCTCAGCAGACTTTGCAGCATCACTCTTAGCAGCTGCACACACTTCTCCACTGAACTTTTGTCAATCTTTGTCCCTCTCTCAATTGGGTGTCTCCCCTTGAGCTCTTCAGCTCCACTGTGCTGTTGATGCCCTGGGCCACTCAAATATTCTTGCAACCCACGTCTGCCAAGTCTGCCCTAAGGAGGCTCCAGGCTTGTGCATCACAACCAATTCCTGATGGTCCTGCCTGCATGCTGTTCCTGCTCGCCAACCTCCAGACCTGACCTGGTCAAAGATGACAGCAACCCTCTGCCTGCGTTTGCTATGGATGTGTCCTGTGGTCATGACCTGCTGCTCTGCGCTTTCTGCCCCAGCCTACTTGCTGGTGAACTACTGATGCTTGCTGTTTACCCCAGCTCCTGCTCTATGAAGCCTCGCTGCCCAGCCGGCCTGCTTCTTCTTCTGTATGCTACCTCTGACCCTGCATACCAGCTGACGCTCTGGATTAGTGCCTTTACTGCCTCTTCCCCTGCCATTTCAGTCACGAGGGGGGGAAGAAGATCAACTTGCAAGCTAACCCGGACCTGCACACATATCCAGCTATTTGCTTGTTGCCACAACCTCTTGCCAGTGGCTCTCTCATAAAATGGATCCTCGCCAAAGTTGCTTTTTACCCCCATGGAGGAACCTCCTTCACCATTCTATGTGTTTGCAAACATCACCCAGCAATGTCTTATATATATATGCATATATATATCAACATCTTCAACTACTGAACCAGTTGCTCATCCTCATCAATCCTCATGTTCAACTATTCAAGGAATCTCCAGCTTCACTCCCACCTTTACCAATGGGCCAAGGGGGGGAGAAAGTTTTTCAAACTGTATTGTCTGTATTCCAAATTGTATTGTGCCCTGTATTTCAACTCACTGTCTATAGCATTGTGCCTGTATCATCAGTTTTAAATAGTTTGCTAGTTTATGTATATAAGTTTTGCTAAAATTGCTTAGCTTTACCTTGTTCTTATTGCATTGCTTATTAGAAGCCATTGCTTAGTTCATTGTCTAACTTTTTAGTTTCTACCACTTTCTGCTTGCTTCATAGTAATTGCTTGATATTCATTGCCAGCATTTTTAGGATTGCCTAGTGCTCGCAGTCTAAAATATTGCTCAGGTACTGCCCACAGTTTCCTGCCTGCATAGAATTTGGTTTTCACTGCATTTGCTTTTTGTCTATTGTTTGCTAGATTGCCTTGCTCAACGTATTAGTTTGCATTGGTTCATTGCTTTATTCATATGGTGGAGACCTCACGCTAAGCTAGTTCATAGTTCATGTATGTTACATTTAGTTTTGAGTGGTTGTGGTAAAGAGGAACGGCAACTTCACAGCTTTCCTTAAGTCACCCAAACCCCTCCTAATTGTGTTTTGTTTTTAATTTGGCTTAAGTTTTTGTAGTTTTTGTAGTGGCAGAAGATGGCCCCACTTTTCTCTCTGAATTTCTAGTCTGAATTTCAATCTTTGCCGCCACTAACAGAGTATATTGGTCTGTAGTGAATAAATTTGACATATAATTCACTACAGAAGGGGGGGAATGTTACGCATGGCAGGATCCCTGCCTTGGCACTCTGTCTTCTATAACCAATGGCACTCCACAATAGTCTAGGCTTAAGCTAAAGCCATGACACTGCTAGGGTCAGCCAAGCCAGGCCAGACTCCATCTTAGAAATCTTGCTCTCTGCCTTAGGTTTGGAATGACAGCCTTTGCCTGACCCAGAGGTGCCTCTGGACTCAAGCTTGCATCAGCTCCCCCCCCCCCATTGTATTTCTAAGTGAGTGGACTGGCTTCCTCCTGTTTGCCTAAGGGCTCCTAGGAAAATCCTTTGTCTTGCAACATTTTTCACACTTGGCCCCTCTGCCAGGGGATATTTCCCCCATATCCTGCCAGTGAGACCTGATGGCCTTCTTCCTCAGAGCCATTAATACCTTTATCCAAATCCATTTACGGCCATCCCCCCCACTTGGCCAGGCATTGTCCTAATCTCCGGGGACCCTGGAAACTTCCAGCACATGCTTACCTGAGCCTTGTCACATAGCCCCCTTCCCAAAATCCTATAAAAACTGTGGCTTCACACAGCCACTCTGAGTGTCTTCCAACCCGGGACCTCCCACGCTGGTTCATGCTTCTTCCGCTGACCCACCACTCCTTGGACAGGTAACTATCAAGCCTTCCACTCTTCCTCCCCCTTCTCTATATGACTGCTTGTATGTGTGTTAGCTATTTATGTGTCTTTTTGTTATTTTCCTTTCAATAAAAGCTTATATTAATATTTTACCATTTAAATCTGTGTTTGCCTTGAGTTCCTATGGGTTCAATCGACCCTCGTATACAAAGGTAACGATCCGATAACGCTAAGTTACCCCCCTCTCGCAGCATTTGAGCTAATATTCCCCACAAGCTCAAAGATACGTGTTTTTAGGACACGTGTCCAAGCAATTTGGGTAACACTAGTAATAAATTAACTCCAGATTGGGTATCCCTGAGATGTCATAATAGACGATCGGGGTCATCCCTCTGGAATCCAACTGAAACACCCAAAACCGATCAACCTCCTGAAACAGAAAAAGCAAAAGCATCCAAGCCAAAGCAACCAAAAAAGAAACAAGAACCAGGGCACAACCCTAGAAGTTAAGCAGTTGACAACCCAAGGAGGAACACAACATCAGACATGGACACCTCTCAATCATCGAGCCCAAATAAGGGCATAATAACAACAAGGGGTCAGGGATTCCAATAATAAGGGGGAAAGGCAGGGACAGCGGTGGGAGGAGGCTGGACAATAGAAGGGGCTTGAGAAATGACCATGCTCGAACTCCTTCTAACCTCCGCCCCATCTCTCGGGCCACTAGGGTGGAGGCAAAGGCGAACAACCCACCTCCGACACTGATGCTGTGCAACGCCAGGTCCATCAACAACAAAGCTTCCACCCTGCAAGCGTATTTCGCAGAGCAGGGGGTAGACCTGGCGTGCCTGACGGAAACCTGGACCAGGGACGGCGAAACAGTCGCCCTTAAAGAGCTAACCCCGGCTGGGTTCTCCGTCCACCATCACGGACTGTGGGGCGGGGAGGGGGTGTGGCAATCCTGATCCGTGACAACATCTCCTTCAGGGCTCTCTCTGCGCCGAAAATTCCAGGAATTGAATGTGTTGGCCTCGGGTGGGGTACAACCGAGAGCGTGGCCATCTGGGTGGTATATCGCACGCCCAATGCACCTCCAGATGCCCTGCCAGCCCTGCTAGAGGCGGCGGCCACCTGGACATTACAGTCTCCTAGACTGTTAATCCTGGGGGACTTTAATGTCCATGCGGAATTGCCACCCTCTGGCAATGGGCTGGACCTGGTGTCGGCCATGACGACACTAGGGCTCTCGCAATTTGTTGTTGGCCCTACCCACCAGGCAGGTCACACCCTGGATCTGATTTTCGGTGCAGGGCTGAGCGTGGATCCGGTTACAATTACTGCCGTGCCATGGTCGGACCACTATACCCTGAAGACCCGGCTTAGGCTGCCACCTCCCCCTCACTTGGACGTCGAGCAAATTTCAGCTCGCCCACGGAGACTTATGGATCCGATTGGATTCCTGAATGCTCTGCGGGACCCAATGCCTCCCGGCACTTCTCTAGATGGACTGGTCAGTGACTGGCATGACAGATTGCTGGCCGCCATTGATGAGATAGCTCCCAGACGTCCTCTCCATCCCCGTCTCAAGCGGGCTCCATGGTACACCGAGGAGCTCTGCGAGAAGAAACGGGAACTGAGACGACTAGAGCGAGTTTGGAGGAAGACCCGCGACGAAGAATCGAGAGCATCTTATAGAATGCAGTTAAGAGCCTATGAGATGGCGGTGAAGTCAGTGAAATGCAACTTTTACTCGACTAGCATCGCGTCTGCGCACTCATGCCCAGCACAACTATTTAGGGTAGTCCGATCTCTCACCGCCCTTGATGAAGGGCGCCAAAACAATAGCCAATTGGACATTAGCTGTGAGGCATTTGCGAGTCACTTCGCAGACAAAATCTCGACTCTTCGCCATGACCTCCCTCCAACTTTGGACACAGAAAGTGAACTGGAGGCTCCTTGGCCGTCTTTGGAGAGAACAATGAGTTACTTCAGACGACTCTCATTAGATGAAGTGGACAGGATGCTAGCAACAACAAGGCCAACCACTTGCCCTCTAGATCCATGTCCATCGTGGCTCCTAAAAACAACAGACCTAAGAATAGGAGCTCCCCTCCGGGAAATAATCAACCTCTCCCTTTCAACGGGAGAATTCCCGGAGGGATTAAAAGAGGCAGTGGTACGCCCGTTGCTCAAAAAACCATCCTTGGCTCCGCAGGAGCCTGACAACTACCGCCCCGTCTCGCATCTGGCGTTTCTGGGGAAGTTGGTTGAAAGGGCTGCTGCAGGCCAAATATCAGCATTCCTGGAAGAAACTTCAGCCCTTGATCCATTTCAGTCGGGCTTCCGGCCTGGCCATGGGGTGGAGACAGCGCTAGTCGCCCTGATGGATGACCTCCGCCGCCAACTGGACCGAGGCGGGTCAGCGCTGCTGATACTATTAGACCTGTCGGCAGCGTTTGACACAGTCGATCAAGAGCTCCTAGCTCACCGCCTGGGCGACGCTGGGATACGGGGGACAGCCCTAAAATGGCTGATCTCCTTCCTCCAGGGTCGCGGACAGAGGGTAGCAATAGGAGTGAGAGTTTCTAGCCGTCACCAGCTCACATGTGGAGTCCCACAAGGAGCAGTGCTCTCTCCTATCCTATTTAATATCTTCATGCGCCCTCTTGCTCAGCTGGCGCGGAGGTTTGGGCTGGGTTGCCACCAATACGCAGATGACACCCAGCTCTTCCTCCTGATGGATGACTGCCCTAACTCCCCCCCAGAATCTTTAGCCAGATGCCTGGAAGCAGTGACAAAATGGATCAAGCAGAGTCGTCTGAAGCTCAACCCTGCAAAGACGGAGGTCCTGTGTTTGGGTAGGAAGGGACCATGGGAGGAAGCGCGCCTGCCCATCCTGGATGGTGTGCAGCTCCTAGCGACTCACTCCGCCAGGAACCTGGGCGTGATCCTGGATGCTTCCCTTACAATGGAAGCCCAGGTCACGAAGGTAGCACGGCTGGCATTCTACCACCTCCGCCAAGCCAAACTACTAGCGCCCTACCTGGAACCAGAGCACCTAGCCACAGTGATCCATGCGATGGTCACCTCCAGACTGGACTTCTGCAACTCGCTCTATGCAGGCCTACCCTTATCCTTGATCCGGAAACTACAACTGGTGCAGAATGCCGCGGCCAGGATTCTCACTAAGACATCATGGAGATCACATATCCGGCCGGTACTTCAAGAACTTGGTTGGCTCCCAGTTGAATTCCGGATTAAGCTTAAGGTTTTGGTAATCACCTTTAAGGCCATACGCGGTCTGGGCCCAGTGTATCTGAGAGACCGCCTCCCTGCTTATACCCCCAGAAGAGCTCTACGCTCCGCCACCTCCAACTGGCTACGGATCCCTGGCCCTAAAGAGGCACGTCTGGCCTCAACAAGGGCCAGAGCCTTCTCGGTCCTGGCCCCCACCTGGTGGAATGAGCTCCCCGAAGAGATCAGGGCCCTGCCGGAACTTCCACAATTCCGCAGGGCCTGCAAAAAGGAGCTCTTCCACCAGGCATTTGGTGGGGCCGACTGAGCCACAACACCTACAGGTGCCCCCCAGACTGAGGGACCGAACCTACTGAGGGATTGTTAAGTTATTGTTGAAGTGCCGTTCTAATTGTTTCAGTTTATATGTTGTTGTTATTGTTATATTGTTATATTGTTATATTGATTTTGATATTGATTTTGATAGTGTTCTATGTGAATGTTGAAAAATGTTTTATGTAAACCGCCCAGAGCCATAGGGAAGGGCGGTATAAAAATATAAATATAAATAAATAAATAAATAAATAAATAATACTTTGTAATAATAACAGAATATAGTAGTATTCCATAATACTATGTAATAACAATACATTACTCTGTTACATTGATTACATTCTTTGGATGCAATCAAATGACATAAAGCGATTACTTATCAGAGTACTTACGATGTCTTTAGCATGCATTCTATATGGATATATTAGGTATATCCCATTTGTTGTATGGGTGTAATCAATGACATAAAATGATTTCTTTGCCAACAAGTATTTCAGGTTATCTCATACATAGTAGAAGATAGAACTTCATAACACTATATGGTAATACTAGAGAATTTGGAAATAGCACTAGTTGCTTTTGCTTCTTCTTATATGAAGACCATAACAGCTAAATATGTTAGTCTTTACAATGACTTTAACATGCATGCTAATCTGCAGGTCCTGTTCAAGTGTGCAATGCCTAGAAGGTTTATTTCCTATTCGTTGTATGGATGTAATCATTGACATAAAGCAATTCCTTAGCCAATGACATTTCAAGGTTATCGTAGTAGGATAGAGTTTCATAATACATAATAGTAGGATAGAGTTTCATAATGACAAGGTTCCCCATGATGTTCTGATGGATAAGTTGAAGGACTGCAATCTGGATTTTCAGATCGTTAGGTGGATAGGGAATTGGTTAGAGAACCGCACTCAAAGAGTTGTTGTCAATGGTGTTTCATCAGACTGGAGAGAGGTGAGTAGCGGGGTACCTCAGGGTTCGGTGCTCGGCCCGGTACTTTTTAACATATTTATTAATGATCTAGATGAGGGGGTGGAGGGACTACTCATCAAGTTTGCACATGACACCAAATTGGGAGGACTGGCAAATACTCCGGAAGATAGAGACAGAGATCAACGAGATCTGAACACAATGGAAAAATGGGCAAATGAGAACAAGATGCAATTTAATAAAGATAAGTGTAAAGTTCTGCATCTGGGTCAGAAAAATGAAAAGCATGCCTACTGGATGGGGGATACACTTCTAGGTAAGTTTCATAATACTTTGTAATAATAACAGAATATAGTAGTATTCCATAATACTATGTAATAACAATACATTACTCTGTTACATTGATTACATTCTTTGGATGCAATCACATGACATAAAGCGATTACTTATCAGAGTACTTACGGTGTCTTTAGCATGCATTCTATATGGATATAGTAGGTATATGCCGTTCGTTGTATGAGTGCAATCAATGACATAAAATGATTTCTTTGCCAACAAGTATTTCAGGTTATCTCATACGTAGTAGAAGATAGAACTTCATAACACTATATGGTAATACTAGAGAATTTGGAAATAGCACTAGTAGCTTTTGCTTCTTCTTATATGAAGTCCATAACAGCTAAATATGTTAGTATTTACAATGACTTTAACATGCATGCTAATCTGCAGGTCCTGTTCAGGTGCGCAATGCCTAGAAGGTTTATTTCCTATTCGTTGTATGGATGTAATCATTGACATAAAGCAATTCCTTAGCCAATGACATTTCAAGGTTATCGTAGTAGGATAGAGTTTCATAATACTTTGTAATAATAACAGAATATAGTAGTATTCCATAATACGATGTAATAACAATACAGTACTCTGTTACATTGATTACATTCTTTGGATGCAATCAAATGACATAAAGCGATTACTTATCAGAGTACTTACGGTGTCTTTAGCATGCATTCTATATGGATATAGTAGGTATATCCCATTCGTTGTATGGGTGTAATCAATCACATAAAATGATTTCTTAGCCAACAAGTATTTCAGGATATCTCATACATAGTAGAAGATAGAACTTCATAACACTATATGGTAATACTAGAGAATTTGGAAATAGCACTAGTAGCTTTTGCTTCTTCTTATATGAAGACCATAACAGCTAAATATGTTAGTCTTTACAATGACTTTAACATGCATGCTAATCTGCAGGTCCTGTTCAAGTGCGCAATGCCTAGAAGGTTTATTTCCTATTCGTTGTATGGATGTAATCATTGACATAAAGCAATTCCTTAGCCAATGACATTTCAAGGTTATCGTAGTAGGATAGAGTTTCATAATACTTTGTAATAATAACAGAATATAATAGTATTCCATAATACTATGTAATAACAATACATTACTCTGTTACATTGATTACATTCTTTGGATGCAATCAAATGACATAAAGCGATTACTTATCAGAGTACTTACGATGTCTTTAGCATGCATTCTATATGGATATAGTAGGTATATCCCATTCGTTGTATGGGTGTAATCAATGACATAAAATGATTTCTTAGCCAACAAGTATTTCAGGTTATCTCATACATAGTAGAAGAGAGAACTTCATAACGCTATATGGTAATACTAGAGAATTTGGAAATGGCACTAGTTGCTTTTGCTTCTTCTTATATGAAGACCATAACAGCTAAATATGTTAGTCTTTACAATGACTTTAACATGCATGCTAATCTGCAGGTCCTGTTCAAGTGCGGAATGCCTAGAAGGTTTATTTCCTATTCGTTGTATGGATGTAATCATTGACATAAAGCAATTCCTTAGCCAATGACATTTCAAGGTTATCGTAGTAGGATAGAGTTTCATAATACTTTGTAATAATAACAGAATATAGTAGTATTCCATAATACGATGTAATAACAATACATTACTCTGTTACATTGATTACATTCTTTGGATGCAATCAAATGACATAAAGCGATTACTTATCAGAGTACTTACGGTGTCTTTAGCATGCATTCTATATGGATATAGTAGGTATATCCCATTCGTTGTATGGGTGTAATCAATCACATAAAATGATTTCTTAGCCAACAAGTATTTCAGGTTATCTCATACATAGTAGAAGATAGAACTTCATAACACTATATGGTAATACTGGAGAATTTGGAAATAGCACTAGTAGCTTTTGCTTCTTCTTATATGAAGACCATAACAGCTAAATATGTTAGTCTTTACAATGACTTTAACATGCATGCTAATCTGCAGGTCCTGTTCAAGTGCGCAATGCCTGGAAGGTTTATTTCCTATTCGTTGTATGGATGTAATCATTGCCATAAAGCAATTCCTTAGCCAATGATATTTCAAGGTTATCGTAGTAGGATAGAGTTTCATAATACTTTGTAATAATAACAGAATATAGTAGTATTCCATAATACTATGTAATAACAATACAGTACTCTGTTACATTGATTACATTCTTTGGATGCAATCAAATGACATAAAGCGATTACTTATCAGAGTACTTACGGTGTCTTTAGCATGCATTCTATATGGATATAGTAGGTATATCCCATTCGTTGTATGGGGGTAATCAATCACATAAAATGATTTCTTAGCCAACAAATATTTCAAGTGGTCTCATACATAGTAGAAGATAGAACTTCATAACACTATATGGTAATACTAGAGAATTTGGAAATAGCACTAGTAGCTTTTGCTTCTTCTTATATGAAGACCATAACAACTAAATATGTTAGTCTTTACAATGACTTTAACATGCATGCTAATCTGCAGGTCCTGTTCAAGTGCGCAATGCCTAGAAGGTTTATTTCCTATTCGTTGTATGGATGTAATCATTGCTATAAAGCAATTCCTTAGCCAATGACATTTCAAGGTTATCATAGTAGGATAGAGTTTCATAATAATTTGTAATAATAACAGAATATAGTAGTATTCCATAATACTTGTTGTTGTTGTTATGTGCGAAGTCGTGTCCGACCCATCGCGACCCCATGGACAATGATCCTCCAGGCCTTCCTGTCCTCTACCATTCCCCGGAGTCCATTTAAGTTTGCACCTACTGCTTCAGTGACTCCATCCATCCACCTCATTCTCTGTCGTCCCCTTCTTCTTTTGCCCTCGATCTCTCCCAGCATTAGGCTCTTCTCCAGGGAGTCCTTCCTTCTCATGAGGTGGCCAAAATATTTGAGTTTCATCTTCAGGATCTGGCCTTCTAAAGAGCAGTCAGGGCTGATCTCCTCTAGGACTGACTGGTTTGTTCGCCTTGCAGTCCAAGGGACTCGCAAGAGTCTTCTCCAGCACCAGAGTTCAAAAGCCTCAATTCTTTGACGCTCGGCCTTCCTTATGGTCCAACTTTCGCAGCCATACATTGCAACTGGGAAGACCATAGCCTTGACTAAACGCACTTTTGTTGGCAGGGTGATGTCTCTGCTTTTTAGGATGCTGTCTAGATTTGCCATAGCTTTCCTCCCCAGGAGCAAGCGTCTTTTAATTTCTTTGCTGCAGTCCCCATCTGCAGTGATCTTGGAGCCCAGGAAAATAAAATCTGTCACTATCTCCATTTCTTCCCCTTCTATTTGCCAGGAATTGAGAGGGCCGGATGCCATGATCTTTGTTTTCTTGATGTTGAGTTTCAAGCCAACTTTGGCACTCTCCTCCTTCACCCGCATCAACAGGCTCTTTAGTTCCTCTTCACTTTCTGCCATTAGAGTGGTATCATCTGCATATCTGAGGTTGTTGATATTTCTCCCTGCAATCTTGATCCCAATTTGTGACTCCTCTAATCCCGCATTTCTCATGATGTGCTCTGCATACAAGTTAAATAGGCAAGGCGACAGTATACAGCCTTGCCGAACTCCTTTCTCAATTTTGAACCAGTCAGTGATTCCATGTTCAGTTCTCACTGTTGCTTCTTGACCTGCATATAAATTTCTCAAGAGACAAATAAGATGCTCTGGTATTCCCATCTCTTTAAGAACTTGCCACAATTTGTTGTGCTCCACACAATCAAAGGCTTTAGCATAGTCAATGAAGCAGAAGTAGACGTTCTTCTGGTACTCCCTAGCTTTCTCCATGATCCAGCGTATGTTGGCAATTTGATCTCTAGTTCCTCTGCCTCTTCGAAATCCTGCCTGTACTTCTGGAAGTTCTCGGTCCACATATTGCTGGAGCCTAGCTTGTAGGATTTTGAGCATAACTTTGCTAGCATGAGAAATTAGTGCGATGGTGCGGTAGTTTGAACATTCTTTGGCATTGCCCTTCTTTGGGATTGGAATGTAAACTGACCTTTTCCAATCCTGTGGCCATTGTTGAGTTTTCCAAATTTGCTGGCATATTGAGTGTAGCACTTTTACTGCATCGTCCTTTAAGATTTTGAATAGTTCAACTGGAATGCTGTCACTACCACTAGCTTTATTGTTGCTCAGACTTCCTAAGGCCCATTTGACTTCACATTCCAGGATGTCTGGCTCCAGGTCAGTAACTACCCCATTGTGGTCATCAGGGATGTTAAGCTCGCTCTTGTATAGTTCTTCTGTATAATTTTGCCACCTTTGTTTGATCTCTTCTGCTTCTGTGAGGTCCCTACCATTTTGGTCCCTTATCATACCCATCTTTGCATGAAACGTTCTCTTCATATCTCCAATTTTCTTGAAAAGATCTCTGGTCCTCCCCATTCTATTGTTTTCTTCTATTTGTTTGCACTGTTCATTTAAGAAGGCATTCTTATCTCTTCTAGCTTTTCTCTGGAATTCTGCATTCAATTGGGTGTATCTTTCTCTTTCTCCCTTGCCTTTCACTTCCCTTCTCTCCTTAGCTATTTGTAAAGCTTCCTCAGACAGCCATTTTGATTTCTTGCATTTCTTTTTCTTTGGGATGGTTTTAGTTGCTACCTCTTGTACAATGTTGCGAACCTCCGTCCATAGTTCTTCAGGCACTCTGTCTATCAGATCTAATTCCTTAAATCTATTTGTCACCTCCACTGTGTATTCGTCAGGGATATGATTTAGTTCATACCTGAGTGGCCTAGTGCTTTTCCCTACTTTCTTCAATTTAAGCCTAAATTTTGCAACAAGAAGCTCATGATCTGAACCACAATCAGCTCCTGGTCTTGTTTTTATTGACTGGATAGAACTTTTCCATCTTTGGCTGCAGAGCACATAGTCAATCTGATTTCTGTGTTGACCGTCTGGTGATGTCCATGTGTAGAGTCGTCTCTTGGGTTGCTGGAAAAGAGTGTTTGCTATGACCATTGTATTCTCTTGACAAAATTCTACCAGCCTGTGCCCTGCTTGATTTTGTACTCCAAGGCCAAACTTGCCTGTTATCCCGGTTATCTTTTGGCTTCCTACTTTAGCATTCCAATCCCCCATGATGATAAGCACATCATTTTTGGGTGTTGCTTCTAGAAGGTGTTGTAGGGCTTCATAGAACTGATCAACTTCATCCTCTTCAGCAGCAGTGGTTGGGGCGTAGACCTGGATCACTGTGATGTTGAATGGTTTGCCTTGGATTCGAACTGAGATCATTCTGTCATTTTGGGGATTGTATCCCAAGACTGCTTTTCCTACTCTCTTATTGATTATGAATGCTACTCCATTTCTTCTGCGAGATTCTTGTCCACAGTAGTATACCTGATGGTCATCTGAATTAAATTCACCCATTCCTGTCCATTTTAGTTCACTGATTCCTAAAATGTCGATGTTCAGTCTTCTCATTTCTTGTTTAACCACGTCCAGCTTGCCTTGATTCATGGATCTGACGTTCCAGGTTCCTATGGAATAAAAATCTTTACAGCATCGGACTGTCTTTTCGCCACCAGTTACTTCCACACCTGAGCGTCCTTTCGGCTTTGGCCCAGCCGCTTCATTCATTCTGGCGCTACTCGTACTAGCCGTCTGCTCATCCCCAGTAGCATATTGGACACCTTCCGACCTGAGGGGCTCATCTTCCAGCGTCATATCGTTATGCCTATTGGAACTGTCCATAGAGTTTTCATGGCAAAGATACTGGAGTGGTTTGCCATTGCCTTCTCCAGTGGATCACCTTTTGTCAGAGCTCTCAGCTATGACCTGTCCGTCTTGGGTGGCCCTGCACGGCATAGCTCATAGCTTCACTGAACTACGCAAGCCCCCTTGCCACAACAAGGCAGCGATCCTTGAAGGGGGTCCATAATACTATGTAATAACAATACATTACTCTGTTACATTGATCACATTCTTCGGATGCTATCACATGACATAAAGCGATTACTTATCAGAGTACTTACGGTGTCTTTAGTATGCATTCTATGTGGATATAGTAGGTATATCCCGTTCGTTGTATGGGTGCAATCAATGACATAAAAATGATTTCTTAGCCAACAAATATTTCAGGTTATCTCATACATAGTAGAAGATAGAACTTCATAACACTATATGGTAATACTAGAGAATTTGGAAATAGCACTAGTAGCTTTTGCTTCTTCTTATATGAAGACCATAACAGCTAAATATGTTAGTCTTTACAATGACTTTAACATGCATGCTAATCTGCAGGTCCTGTTCAAGTGCGCAATGCCTAGAAGGTTTATTTCCTATTCGTTGTATGGATGTAATCATTGACATAAAGCAATTCCTTAGCCAATGACATTTCAAGGTTATCGTAGTAGGATAGAGTTTCATAATACTTTGTAATAATAACAGAATACTGTATTCCATAATACGATGTAATAACAATACAGTACTCTGTTACATTGATTACATTCTTTGGATGCAATCAAATGACATAAAGCGATTACTTACCAGAGTACTTACGGTGTCTTTAGCATGCATTCTATATGGATATAGTAGGTATATCCCGTTCGTTGTATGGGTGCAATCAATGACATAAAATGATTTCTTAGCCAACAAGTATTTCAGGTTATCTCATACATAGTAGAAGATAGAACTTCATAACACTATATGGTAATACTAGAGAATTTGGAAATAGCACTAGTAGCTTTTGCTTCTTCTTATATGAAGACCATAACAGCTAAATATGTTAGTCTTTACAATGACTTTAACATGCATGCTAATCTGCAGGTCCTGTTCAAGTGCGCAATGCCTAGAAGGTTTATTTCCTATTCGTTGTATGGATGTAATCATTGCCATAAAGCAATTCCTTAGCCAATGACATTTCAAGGTTATCGTAGTAGGATAGAGTTTCATAATAATTTGTAATAATAACAGAATATAGTAGTATTCCATAATACTATGTAATAACAATACATTACTCTGTTACATTGATTACATTCTTCGGATGCAATCACATGACATAAAGCGATTACTTATCAGAGTACTTACGGTGTCTTTAGCATGCATTCTATATGGATATAGTAGGTATATCCCGTTCGTTGTATGGGTGCAATCAATGACATAAAATGATTTCTTAGCCAACAAATATTTCAGGTTATCTCATACATAGTAGAAGATAGAACTTCATAACACTATATGGTAATACTAGAGAATTTGGAAATAGCACTAGTAGCTTTTGCTTCTTCTTATATGAAGACCATAACAGCTAAATATGTTAGTCTTTACAATGACTTTAACATGCATGCTAATCTGCAGGTCCTGTTCAAGTGCGCAATGCCTAGAAGGTTTATTTCCTATTCGTTGTATGGATGTAATCATTGACATAAAGCAATTCCTTAGCCAATGACATTTCAAGGTTATCGTAGTAGGATAGAGTTTCATAATACTTTGTAATAATAACAGAATATAGTAGTATTCCATAATACGATGTAATAACAATACAGTACTCTGTTACATTGATTACATTCTTTGGATGCAATCAAATGACATAAAGCGATTACTTATCAGAGTACTTACGGTGTCTTTAGCATGCATTCTATATGGATATAGTAGGTATATCCCATTCGTTGTATGGGTGCAATCAATCACATAAAATGATTTATTAGCCAACAAGTATTTCAGGTTATCTCATACATAGTAGAAGATAGAACTTCATAACACTATATGGTAATACTAGAGAATTTGGAAATAGCACTAGTTGCTTTTGCTTCTTCTTATATGAAGACCATAACAGCTAAATATGTTAGTCTTTACAATGACTTTAACATGCATGCTAATCTTCAGGTCCTGTTCAAGTGCGCAATGCCTAGAAGGTTTATTTCCTATTCGTTGTATGGATGTAATCATTGACATAAAGCAATTCCTTAGCCAATGACATTTCAAGGTTATCGTAGTAGGATAGAGTTTCATAATACTTTGTAATAATAACAGAATATAGTAGTATTCCATAATATGATGTAATAACAATTCAGTACTCTGTTACATTGATTACATTCTTTGGATGCAATCAAATGACATAAAGCGATTACTTATCAGAGTACTTACGGTGTCTTTAGCATGCATTCTATATGGATATAGTAGGTATATCCCGTTCGTTGTATGGGTGCAATCAATGACATAAAATAATTTCTTAGCCAACAAGTATTTCAGGTTATCTCATACATAGTAGAAGATAGAACTTCATAACACTATATGGTAATACTAGAGAATTTGGAAATAGCACTAGTAGCTTTTGCTTCTTCTTATATGAAGACCATAACAGCTAAATATGTTAGTCTTTACAATGACTTTAACATGCATGCTAATCTGCAGGTCCTTTTCAAGTGCGCAATGCCTAGAAGGTTTATTTCCTATTCGTTGTATGGATGTAATCATTGCCATAAAGCAATTCCTTAGCCAATGACATTTCAAGGTTATCGTAGTAGGATAGAGTTTCATAATACTTTGTAATAATAACAGAATATAGTAGTATTCCATAATACGATGTAATAACAATACAGTACTCTGTTACATTGATTACATTCTTTGGATGCAATCAAATGACATAAAGCGATTACTTATCAGAGTACTTACGGTGTCTTTAGCATGCATTCTATATGGATATAGTAGGTATATCCCATTCGTTGTATGGGTGTAATCAATCACAGAAAATGATTTCTTAGCCAACAAGTATTTCAGGTTATATCATACATAGTAGAAGATAGAACTTCATAACACTACATGGTAATACTAGAGAATTTGGAAATAGCACTAGTAGCTTTTGCTTCTTCTTATATGAAGACCATAACAGCTAAATATGTTAGTCTTTACAATGACTTTAACATGCATGCTAATCTGCAGGTCCTGTTCAGGTGCGCAATGCCTAGAAGGTTTATTTCCTATTCGTTGTATGGATGTAATCATTCACATAAAGCAATTCCTTAGCCAACGACATTTCAAGGTTATCGTAGTAGGATAGAGTTTCATAATACTTTGTAATAATAACAGAATATAGTAGTATTTCATAATACGATGTAATTACAATACAGTACTCTGTTACATTGATTACATTCTTTGGATGCAATCAAATGACATTAAGCGATTACTTATCAGAGTACTTACGGTGTCTTTAGCATGCATTCTATATGGATATAGTAGGTATATCCCAGTCGTTGTATGGGTGTAATCAATCACATAAAATGATTTCTTAGCCAACAAGTATTTCAGGTTATCTCATACATAGTAGAAGATAGAACTTCATAACACTATATGGTAATACTAGAGAATTTGGAAATAGCACTAGAAGCTTTTGCTTCTTCTTATATGAAGACCATAACAGCTAAATATGTTAGTCTTTACAATGATTTAACATGCATGCTATATAAATCTGCAGGTCCTGTTCAAGTGCGCAATGCCTAGAAGGTATATTTCCTATTCGTTGTATGGATGTAATCATTGACATAAAGCAATTCCTTAGCCAATGACATTTCAAGGTTATCGTAGTAGGATAGAGTTTCATAATACTTTGTAATAATAACAGAATATAGTAGTATTCCATAATACGATGTAATAACAATACAGTACTCTGTTACATTGATTACATTCTTTGGATGCAATCAAATGACATAAAGCGATTACTTATCAGAGTACTTACGGTGTCTTTAGCATGCATTCTATATGGATATAGTAGGTATATCCCATTCGTTGTATGGGTGTAATCAATCACAGAAAATGATTTCTTAGCCAACAAGTATTTCAGGTTATCTCATACATAGTAGAAGATAGAACTTCATAACACTATATGGTAATACTAGAGAATTTGGAAATAGCACTAGTAGCTTTTGCTTCTTCTTATATGAAGACCATAACAGCTAAATATGTTAGTCTTTACAATGACTTTAACATGCATGCTAATCTGCAGGTCCTGTTCAGGTGCGCAATGCCTAGAAGGTTTATTTCCTATTCGTTGTATGGATGTAATCATTCACATAAAGCAATTCCTTAGCCAACGACATTTCAAGGTTATCGTAGTAGGATAGAGTTTCATAATACTTTGTAATAATAACAGAATATAGTAGTATTTCATAATACGATGTAATTACAATACAGTACTCTGTTACATTGATTACATTCTTTGGATGCAATCAAATGACATAAAGCGATTACTTATCAGAGTACTTACGGTGTCTTTAGCATGCATTCTATATGGATATAGTAGGTATATCCCAGTCGTTGTATGGGTGTAATCAATCACATAAAATGATTTCTTAGCCAACAAGTATTTCAGGTTATCTCATACATAGTAGAAGATAGAACTTCATAACACTATATGGTAATACTAGAGAATTTGGAAATAGCACTAGTTGCTTTTGCTTCTTCTTATATGAAGACCATAACAGCTAAATATGTTAGTCTTTACAATGACTTTAACATGCATGCTAATCTGCAGGTCCTGTTCAAGTGCGCAATGCCTAGAAGCTTTATTTCCTATTCGTTGTATGGATGTAATCATTGACATAAAGCAATTCCTTAGCCAATAACATTTCAAGGTTATCGTAGTAGGACAGAGTTTCATAATACTTTGTAATAATAACAGAATATAGTAGTATTCCATAATACGATGTAATAACAATACAGTACTCTGTTACATTGATTACATTCTTTGGATGCAATCAAATGACATAAAGCGATAACTTATCAGAGTACTTACGGTGTCTTTAGCATGCATTCTAATTGGATATAGTAGGAATATCCCATTCGTTGTATGGGTGTAATCAATGACATAAAATGATTTCTTAGCCAACAAGTATTTCAGGTTATCTCTTACATAGTAGAAGATAGAACTTCATAACACTATATGGTAATACTAGAGAATTTGGAAATAGCACTAGAAGCTTTTGCTTCTTCTTATATGAAGACCATAACAGCTAAATATGTTAGTCTTTACAATTACTTTAACATGCATGCTATATAAATCTGCAGGTCCTGTTCAAGTGCGCAACGCCTAGAAGGTTTATTTCCTATTCGTTGTATGGATGTAATCATTGACATAAAGCAATTCCTTAGCCAATGACATTTCAAGGTTATCATAGTAGGATATAATTTCATAATACTTTGTAATAATAACAGAATATAGTAGTATTCCATAATACTATGTAATAACAATCCATTACTCTGTTACATTGATTACATTCTTTGGATGCAATCAAATGACATAAAGAGATTACTTATCAGAGTACTTACGGTGTGTTTAGCATGCATTCTATATGGATATAGTAGGTATATCCCATTCGTTGTATAGTTGTAATCAATGACATAAAATGATTTCTTAGCCAACAAGTATTTCAGGTTATCTCATACATAGTAGAAGATAGAACTTCATAACACTATATGGTAATACTAGAGAATTTGGAAATAGCACTAGTTGCTTTTGCTTCTTCTTATATGAAGACCATAACAGCTAAATATGTTAGTCTTTACAATGACTTTAACATGCATGCTATATAAATCTGCAGGTCCTGTTCAAGTGCGCAATGCCTAGAAGGTTTATTTCCTATTCGTTGTATGGATGTAATCATTGACATAAAGCAATTCCTTAGCCAATGACATTTCAAGGTTATCGTAGTAGGATAGAGTTTCATAATACTTTGTAATAATAACAGAATATAGTAGTATTCCATAATACGATGTAATAACAATACAGTACTCTGTTACATTGATTACATTCTTTGGATGCAATCAAATGACATAAAGCGATTACTTATCAGAGTACTTACGGTGTCTTTAGCATGCATTCTAAATGGATATAGTAGGTATATCCCATTCGTTGTATGGGTGTAATCAATGACATAAAATGATTTCTTAGCCAACAAGTATTTCAGGTTATCTCATACATAGTAGAAGATAGAACTTCATAACACTATATGGTAATACTAGAGAATTCGAAAATAGCACTAGTTGCTTTTGCTTCTTCTTATATGAAGACCATAACAGCTAAATATGTTAGTCTTTACAATGACTTTAACATGCATGCTATATAAATCTGCAGGTCCTGTTCAAGTGCGCAATGCCTAGAAGGTTTATTTCCTATTCGTTGTATGGATGTAATCATTGACATAAAGCAATTCCTTAGCCAATGACATTTCAAGGTTATCATAGTAGGATATAATTTCATAATACTTTGTAATAATAACAGAATATAGTAGTATTCCATAATACTATGTAATAACAATCCATTACTCTGTTACATTGATTACATTCTTTGGATGCAATCAAATGACATAAAGAGATTACTTATCAGAGTACTTACGGTTTCTTTAGCATGCATTCTAAATGGATATAGTAGGTATATCCCATTCGTTGTATGGGTGTAATCAATGACATAAAATGATTTCTTAGCCAACAAGTATTTCAGGTTATCTCATACATAGTAGAAGATAGAACTTCATAACACTATATGGTAATACTAGAGAATTTGGAAATAGCACTAGTTGCTTTTGCTTCTTCTTATATGAAGACCATAACAGCTAAATATGTTAGTCTTTACAATGACTTTAACATGCATGCTATATAAATCTGCAGGTCCTGTTCAAGTGCGCAATGCCTAGAAGGTTTATTTCCTATTCGTTGTATGGATGTAATCATTGACATAAAGCAATTCCTTAGCCAATGACATTTCAAGGTTATCATAGTAGGATAGAGTTTCATAATACTTTGTAATAATAACAGAATATAGTAGTATTCCATAATACTATGTAATAAAAATACATTACTCTGTTACATTGATTACATTCTTTGGATGCAATCACATGACATTAAGCGATTACTTATCAGAGTACTTACGGTGTCTTTAGCATGCATTCTATATGGATATAGTAGGTATATCCCGTTCGTTGTATGGGTGTAATCAATGACATAAAATTATTTCTTTGCCAACAAGTATTTCAGGTTATCTCATACATAGTAGAAGATAGAACTTCATAACACTATATGGTAATACTAGAGAATTTGGAAATAGCACTAGTAGCTTTTGCTTCTTCTTATATGAAGACCATAACAGCTAAGTATGTTAGTCTTTACAATGACTTTAACATGCATGCTAATCTGCAGGTCCTGTTCAAGTGCGCAATGCCTAGAAGGTTTATTTCCTATTCGTTGTATGGATGTAATCATTAACATAAAGCAATTCCTTAGGCAATGACATTTCAAGATTATCGTAGTAGGATAGAGTTTCATAATACTTTGTAATAATAACAGAGAATATAGTAGTATTCCATAATACTATGTAATAACAATACATTACTCTGTTACATTGATTACATTCTTTGGATGCAATCACATGACATTAAGCGATTACTTATCAGAGTACTTACGGTGTCTTTAGCATGCATTCTATATGGATATAGTAGGTATATCCCGTTCGTTGTATGGGTGTAATCAATGACATAAAATTATTTCTTTGCCAACAAGTATTTCAGGTTATCTCATACATAGTAGAAGATAGAACTTCATAACACTATATGGTAATACTAGAGAATTTGGAAATAGCACTAGTAGCTTTTGCTTCTTCTTATATGAAGACCATAACAGCTAAATATGTGAGTCTTTACAATGACTTTAACATGCATGCTAATCTGCAGGTCCTGTTCAGGTGCGCTATGCCTAGAAGGTTTATTTCCTATTCGTTGTATGGATGTAATCATTGACATAAAGCAATTCCTTAGCCAATGACATTTCAAGGTTATCATAGTAGGATAGAGTTTCATAATACTTTGTAATAATAACAGAATATAGTAGTATTCCATAATACTATGTAATAAAAATACATTACTCTGTTACATTGATTACATTCTTTGGATGCAATCACATGACATTAAGCGATTACTTATCAGAGTACTTACGGTGTCTTTAGCATGCATTCTATATGGATATAGTAGGTATATCCCGTTCGTTGTATGGGTGTAATCAATGACATAAAATTATTTCTTTGCCAACAAATATTTCAGGTTATCTCATACATAGTAGAAGATAGAACTTCATAACACTATATGGTAATACTAGAGAATTTGGAAATAGCACTAGTAGCTTTTGCTTCTTCTTATATGAAGACCATAACAGCTAAGTATGTTAGTCTTTACAATGACTTTAACATGCATGCTAATCTGCAGGTCCTGTTCAAGTGCGCAATGCCTAGAAGGTTTATTTCCTATTCGTTGTATGGATGTAATCATTAACATGAAGCAATTCCTTAGCCAATGACATTTCAAGGTTATCGTAGTAGGATAGAGTTTCATAATACTTTGTAATAATAACAGAGAATATAGTAGTATTCCATAATACTATGTAATAAAAATACATTACTCTGTTACATTGATTACATTCTTTGGATGCAATCACATGACATTAAGCGATTACTTATCAGAGTACTTACGGTGTCTTTAGCATGCATTCTATATGGATATAGTAGGTATATCCCGTTCGTTGTATGGGTGTAATCAATGACATAAAATTATTTCTTTGCCAACAAGTATTTCAGGTTATCTCATACATAGTAGAAGATAGAACTTCATAACACTATATGGTAATACTAGAGAATTTGGAAATAGCACTAGTTGCTTTTGCTTCTTCTTATATGAAGACCATAACAGCTAAATATGTTAGTCTTTACAATGACTTTAACATGCATGCTATATAAATCTGCAGGTCCTGTTCAAGTGCGCAATGCCTAGAAGGTTTATTTCCTATTCGTTGTATGGATGTAATCATTGACATAAAGCAATTCCTTAGCCAATGACATTTCAAGGTTATCGTAGTAGGATAGAGTTTCATAATACTTTGTAATAATAACAGAATATAGTAGTATTCCATAATACGATGTAATAACAATACAGTACTCTGTTACATTGATTACATTCTTTGGATGCAATCAAATGACATAAAGCGATTACTTATCAGAGTACTTACGGTGTCTTTAGCATGCATTCTAAATGGATATAGTAGGTATATCCCATTCGTTGTATGGGTGTAATCAATGACATAAAATGATTTCTTAGCCAACAAGTATTTCAGGTTATCTCATACATAGTAGAAGATAGAACTTCATAACACTATATGGTAATACTAGAGAATTCGAAAATAGCACTAGTTGCTTTTGCTTCTTCTTATATGAAGACCATAACAGCTAAATATGTTAGTCTTTACAATGACTTTAACATGCATGCTATATAAATCTGCAGGTCCTGTTCAAGTGCGCAATGCCTAGAAGGTTTATTTCCTATTCGTTGTATGGATGTAATCATTGACATAAAGCAATTCCTTAGCCAATGACATTTCAAGGTTATCATAGTAGGATATAATTTCATAATACTTTGTAATAATAACAGAATATAGTAGTATTCCATAATACTATGTAATAACAATCCATTACTCTGTTACATTGATTACATTCTTTGGATGCAATCAAATGACATAAAGAGATTACTTATCAGAGTACTTACGGTTTCTTTAGCATGCATTCTAAATGGATATAGTAGGTATATCCCATTCGTTGTATGGGTGTAATCAATGACATAAAATGATTTCTTAGCCAACAAGTATTTCAGGTTATCTCATACATAGTAGAAGATAGAACTTCATAACACTATATGGTAATACTAGAGAATTTGGAAATAGCACTAGTTGCTTTTGCTTCTTCTTATATGAAGACCATAACAGCTAAATATGTTAGTCTTTACAATGACTTTAACATGCATGCTATATAAATCTGCAGGTCCTGTTCAAGTGCGCAATGCCTAGAAGGTTTATTTCCTATTCGTTGTATGGATGTAATCATTGACATAAAGCAATTCCTTAGCCAATGACATTTCAAGGTTATCATAGTAGGATAGAGTTTCATAATACTTTGTAATAATAACAGAATATAGTAGTATTCCATAATACTATGTAATAAAAATACATTACTCTGTTACATTGATTACATTCTTTGGATGCAATCACATGACATTAAGCGATTACTTATCAGAGTACTTACGGTGTCTTTAGCATGCATTCTATATGGATATAGTAGGTATATCCCGTTCGTTGTATGGGTGTAATCAATGACATAAAATTATTTCTTTGCCAACAAGTATTTCAGGTTATCTCATACATAGTAGAAGATAGAACTTCATAACACTATATGGTAATACTAGAGAATTTGGAAATAGCACTAGTAGCTTTTGCTTCTTCTTATATGAAGACCATAACAGCTAAGTATGTTAGTCTTTACAATGACTTTAACATGCATGCTAATCTGCAGGTCCTGTTCAAGTGCGCAATGCCTAGAAGGTTTATTTCCTATTCGTTGTATGGATGTAATCATTAACATAAAGCAATTCCTTAGGCAATGACATTTCAAGATTATCGTAGTAGGATAGAGTTTCATAATACTTTGTAATAATAACAGAGAATATAGTAGTATTCCATAATACTATGTAATAACAATACATTACTCTGTTACATTGATTACATTCTTTGGATGCAATCACATGACATTAAGCGATTACTTATCAGAGTACTTACGGTGTCTTTAGCATGCATTCTATATGGATATAGTAGGTATATCCCGTTCGTTGTATGGGTGTAATCAATGACATAAAATTATTTCTTTGCCAACAAGTATTTCAGGTTATCTCATACATAGTAGAAGATAGAACTTCATAACACTATATGGTAATACTAGAGAATTTGGAAATAGCACTAGTAGCTTTTGCTTCTTCTTATATGAAGACCATAACAGCTAAATATGTGAGTCTTTACAATGACTTTAACATGCATGCTAATCTGCAGGTCCTGTTCAGGTGCGCAATGCCTAGAAGGTTTATTTCCTATTCGTTGTATGGATGTAATCATTGACATAAAGCAATTCCTTAGCCAATGACATTTCAAGGTTATCATAGTAGGATAGAGTTTCATAATACTTTGTAATAATAACAGAATATAGTAGTATTCCATAATACTATGTAATAAAAATACATTACTCTGTTACATTGATTACATTCTTTGGATGCAATCACATGACATTAAGCGATTACTTATCAGAGTACTTACGGTGTCTTTAGCATGCATTCTATATGGATATAGTAGGTATATCCCGTTCGTTGTATGGGTGTAATCAATGACATAAAATTATTTCTTTGCCAACAAATATTTCAGGTTATCTCATACATAGTAGAAGATAGAACTTCATAACACTATATGGTAATACTAGAGAATTTGGAAATAGCACTAGTAGCTTTTGCTTCTTCTTATATGAAGACCATAACAGCTAAGTATGTTAGTCTTTACAATGACTTTAACATGCATGCTAATCTGCAGGTCCTGTTCAAGTGCGCAATGCCTAGAAGGTTTATTTCCTATTCGTTGTATGGATGTAATCATTAACATGAAGCAATTCCTTAGCCAATGACATTTCAAGGTTATCGTAGTAGGATAGAGTTTCATAATACTTTGTAATAATAACAGAGAATATAGTAGTATTCCATAATACTATGTAATAAAAATACATTACTCTGTTACATTGATTACATTCTTTGGATGCAATCACATGACATTAAGCGATTACTTATCAGAGTACTTACGGTGTCTTTAGCATGCATTCTATATGGATATAGTAGGTATATCCCGTTCGTTGTATGGGTGTAATCAATGACATAAAATTATTTCTTTGCCAACAAGTATTTCAGGTTATCTCATACATAGTAGAAGATAGAACTTCATAACACTATATGGTAATACTAGAGAATTTGGAAATAGCACTAGTAGCTTTTGCTTCTTCTTATATGAAGACCATAACAGCTAAATATGTTAGTCTTTACAATGACTTTAACAAGCATGCTAATCTGCAGGTCCTGTTCAAGTGCGCAATGCCTAGAAGGTTTATTTCCTATTCGTTGTATGGATGTAATCATTGACATAAAGCAATTCCTTAGCCAATGACATTTCAAGGTTATCGTAGTAGGATAGAGTTTCATAATACTTTGTAATAATAACAGAATATAGTAGTATTCCATAATACGATGTAATAACAATACATTACTCTGTTACATTGATTACATTCTTTGGATGCAATCAAATGACATAAAGCGATTACTTATCAGAGTACTTACGGTGTCTTTAGCATGCATTCTATATGGATATAGTAGGTATATCCCGTTCGTTGTATGGGTGCAATCAATGACATAAAATGATTTCTTAGCCAACAAGTATTTCAGGTTATCTCATACATAGTAGAAGATAGAACTTCATAACACTATATGGTAATACTAGAGAATTTGGAAATAGCACTAGTAGCTTTTGCTTCTTCTTATATGAAGACCATAACAGCTAAATATGTTAGTCTTTACAATGACTTTAACATGCATGCTAATCTGCAGGTCCTGTTCAGGTGCGCAATGCCTAGAAGGTTTATTTCCTATTCGTTGTATGGATGTAATCATTAACATAAAGCAATTCCTTAGCCAATGACATTTCATGGTTATCGTAGTAGGATAGAGTTTCATAATTCTTTGTAATAATAACAGAGAATATAGTAGTATTCCATAATACTATGTAATAACAATACATTACTCTGTTACATTGATTACATTCTTTGGATGCAATCAAATGACATAAAGCGATTACTTATCAGAGTACTTACGGTGTCTTTAGCATGCATTCTATATGGATATAGTAGGTATATCCCATTCGTTGTATGGGTGTAATCAATGACATAAAATGATTTCTTTGCCAACAAGTATTTCAGGTTATCTCATACATAGTAGAAGATAGAACTTCATAACACTATATGGTAATACTAGAGAATTTGGAAATAGCACTAGTTGCTTTTGCTTCTTCTTATATGAAGACCATAACAGCTAAATATGTTAGTCTTTACAATGACTTTAACATGCATGCTAATCTGCAGGTCCTGTTCAAGTGCGCAATGCCTAGAAGGTTTATTTCCTATTCGTTGTATGGATGTAATCATTGACATAAAGCAATTCCTTAGCCAATGACATTTCAAGGTTATCGTAGGAGGATAGAGTTTCATAATACTTTGTAATAATAACAGAATATAGTAGTATTCCATAATACGATGTAATAACAATACATTACTCTGTTACATTGATTACATTCTTTGGATGCAATCACATGACATAAAGCGATTACTTATCAGAGTACTTACGGTGTCTTTAGCATGCATTCTATATGGATATAGTAGGTATATCCCGTTCGTTGTATGGGTGCAATCAATGACATAAAATGATTTCTTTGCCAACAAGTATTTCAGGTTATCTCATACATAGTAGAAGATAGAACTTCATAACACTATATGGTAATACTAGAGAATTTGGAAATAGCACTATTAGCTTTTGCTTCTTCTTATATGAAGACCATAACAGCTAAATATGTTAGTCTTTACAATGACTTAAACATGCATGCTAATCTGCAGGTCCTGATCAAGTGCGCAATGCCTAGAAGGTTTATTTCCTATTCGTTGTATGGATGTAATCATTGACATAAAGCAATTCCTTAGCCAATGACATATCAAGGTTATCGTAGTAAGATAGAGTTTCATAATACTTTGTAATAATAACAGAATATAGTAGTATTCCATAATACGATGTAATAACAATACATTACTCTGTTACATTGATTACATTCTTTGGATGCAATCAAATGACATAAAGCGATTACTTATCAGAGTACTTACGGTGTCTTTAGCATGCATTCTATATGGATATAGTAGGTATATCCCATTCGTTGTATGGGTGCAATCAATGACATAAAATGATTTCTTAGCCAACAAGTATTTCAGGTTATCTCATACATAGTAGAAGATAGAACTTCATAACACTATATGGTAATACTAGAGAATTTGGAAATAGCACTAGTAGCTTTTGCTTCTTCTTATATGAAGACCATAACAGCTAAATATGTTAGTCTTTACAATGACTTTAACATGCATGCTAATCTGCAGGCCCTGTTCAAGTGCGCAATGCCTAGAAGGTTTATTTCCTATTCGTTGTATGGATGTAATCATTGACATAAAGCAATTCCTTAGCCAATGACATTTCAAGGTTATCGTAGTAGGATAGAGTTTCATAATACTTTGTAATAATAACAGAATATAGTAGTATTCCATAATACGATGTAATAACAATACAGTACTCTGTTACATTGATTACATTCTTCGGATGCAATCAAATGACATTAAGCGATTACTTATCAGAGTACTTACGGTGTCTTTAGCATGCATTCTATATGGATACAGTAGGTATATCCCGTTCGTTGTATGGGTGTAATCAATGACATAAAATGATTTCTTAGCCAACAAGTATTTCAGGCTATCTCATACATAGTAGAAGATAGAACTTCATAACACTATATGGTAATACTAGAGAATTTGGAAATAGCACTAGTAGCTTTTGCTTCTTCTTATATGAAGACCATAACAGCTAAATATGTTGGTCTTTACAATGACTTTAACATGCATGCTAATCTGCAGGTCCTGTTCAAGTGCGCAATGCCTAGAAGGTTTATTTCCTATTCGTTGTATGGATGTAATCATTGCCATAAAGCAATTCCTTAGCCAATGACATTTCAAGGTTATCGTAGTAGGATAGAGTTTCATAATACTTTGTAATAATAACAGAATATAGTAGTATTCCATAATACGATGTAATAACAATACAGTACTCTGTTACATTGATTACATTCTTTGGATGCAATCAAATGACATAAAGCGATTACTTATCAGAGTACTTACGGTGTCTTTAGCATGCATTCTATATGGATATAGTAGGTATATCCCATTCGTTGTATGGGTGTAATCAATCACATAAAATGATTTCTTAGCCAACAAGTATTTCAGGTTATCTCATACATAGTAGAAGATAGAACATAACACTATATGGTAATACTAGAGAATTTGGAAATAGCACTAGTTGCTTTTGCTTCTTCTTATATGAAGACCATAACAGCTAAATATGTTAGTCTTTACAATGACTTTAACATGCATGCTAATCTGCAGGTCCTGTTCAGGTGCGCAATGTCTAGAAGGTTTATTTCCTATTCGTTGTATGGATGTAATCATTGACATAAAGCAATTCCTTAGCCAATGACATTTCAAGGTTATCGTAGTAGGATAGAGTTTCATAATTGTAATAGTAACAGAATATAGTAGTATTCCATAATACGATGTAATAACAATACAGTACTCTGTTACATTGATTACATTCTTTGGATGCAATCAAATGCCATAAAGCGATTACTTATCAGAGTACTTACGGTGTCTTTAGCATGCATTCTATATGGATATAGTAGGTATATCCCATTCGTTGTATGGGTGTAATCAATGACATAAAATGATTTCTTAGCCAACAAGTATTTCAGGTTATCTCATACATAGTAGAAGATAGAACTTCATAACACTATATGGAAATACTATAGAATTTGGAAATAGCACTAGTTGCTTTTTCTTCTTCTTATATGAAGACCATAACAGCTAAATATATTAGTCTTTACAATGACTTTAACATGCATGCTAATCTGCAGGTCCTGTTCAGGTGCGCAATGCCTAGAAGATTTATTTCCTATTCGTTGTATGGATGTAATCATTGACATAAAGCAATTCCTTAGCCAATGACATTTCAAGGTTATCGTAGTAGGATAGAGTTTCATAATAATTTGTAATAATAACAGAATATAGTAGTATTCCATAATACTATGTAATAAAAATACATTACTCTGTTACATTGATTACATTCTTTGGATGCAATCAAATGATATAAAGCGATTACTTATCAGAGTACTTATGGTGTCTTTAGCATGCATTCTATATGGATATAGTAGGTATATCCCGTTCGTTGTATGGGTGTAATCAATGACATAAAATGATTTCTTAGCCAACAAGTATTTCAGGTTATCTCATACATAGTAGAAGATAGAACTTCATAACACTATATGGTAATACTAGAGAATTTGGAAATAGCACTAGTAGCTTTTGCTGCTTCTTATATGAAGACCATAACAGCTTAGTATGTTAGTCTTTACAATGACTTTAACGTGCATACTAATCTGCACGTCCTGTTCAAGTGCGCAATGCCTAGAAGGTTTATTTCCTATTCGTTGTATGGATGTAATCATTGACATAAAGCAATTCCTTAGCCAATGACATTTCAAGGTTATCGTAGTAGGATAGAGTTTCATAATAATTTGTAATAATAACAGAATATAGTAGTATTCCATAATACTATGTAATAAAAATACATTACTCTGTTACATTGATTACATTCTTTGGATGCAATCAAATGATATAAAGCGATTACTTATCAGAGTACTTATGGTGTCTTTAGCATGCATTCTATATGGATATAGTAGGTATATCCCGTTCGTTGTATGGGTGTAATCAATGACATAAAATGATTTCTTTGCCAACAAGTATTTCAGGTTATCTCATACATAGTAGAAGATAGAACTTCATAACACTATATGGTAATACTAGAGAATTTGGAAATAGCACTAGTAGCTTTTGCTTCTTCTTATATGAAGACCATAACAGCTAAGTATGTTAGTCTTTACAATGACTTTAACATGCATGCTAATCTGCAGGTCCTGTTCAAGTGCGCAATGCCTAGAAGGTTTATTTCCTATTCGTTGTATGGATGTAATCATTAACATGAAGCAATTCCTTAGCCAATGACATTTCAAGGTTATCGTAGTAGGATAGAGTTTCATAATACTTTGTAATAATAACAGAGAATATAGTAGTATTCCATAATACTATGTAATAAAAATACATTACTCTGTTACATTGATTACATTCTTTGGATGCAATCACATGACATTAAGCGATTACTTATCAGAGTACTTACGGTGTCTTTAGCATGCATTCTATATGGATATAGTAGGTATATCCCGTTCGTTGTATGGGTGTAATCAATGACATAAAATTATTTCTTTGCCAACAAGTATTTCAGGTTATCTCATACATAGTAGAAGATAGAACTTCATAACACTATATGGTAATACTAGAGAATTTGGAAATAGCACTAGTAGCATTTGCTTCTTCTTATATGAAGACCATAACAGCTAAGTATGTTAGTCTTTACAATGACTTTAACATGCATGCTAATCTGCAGGTCCTGTTCAAGTGCGCAATGCCTAGAAGGTTTATTTCCTATTCGTTGTATGGATGTAATCATTAACATAAAGCAATTCCTTAGCCAATGACATTTCAAGGTTATCGTAGTAGGATAGAGTTTCATAATACTTTGTAATAATAACAGAGAATATAGTAGTATTCCATAATACTATGTAATAACAATACATTACTCTGTTACATTGATTACATTCTTTGGATGCAATCACATGACATTAAGCGATTACTTATCAGAGTACTTACGGTGTCTTTAGCATGCATTCTATATGGATATAGTAGGTATATCCCGTTCGTTGTATGGGTGTAATCAATGACATAAAATTATTTCTTTGCCAACAAGTATTTCAGGTTATCTCATACATAGTAGAAGATAGAACTTCATAACACTATATGGTAATACTAGAGAATTTGGAAATAGCACTAGTAGCTTTTGCTTCTTCTTATATGAAGACCATAACAGCTAAATATGTTAGTCTTTACAATGACTTTAACAAGCATGCTAATCTGCAGGTCCTGTTCAAGTGCGCAATGCCTAGAAGGTTTATTTCCTATTCGTTGTATGGATGTAATCATTGACATAAAGCAATTCCTTAGCCAATGACATTTCAAGGTTATCGTAGTAGGATAGAGTTTCATAATACTTTGTAATAATAACAGAATATAGTAGTATTCCATAATACGATGTAATAACAATACATTACTCTGTTACATTGATTACATTCTTTGGATGCAATCAAATGACATAAAGCGATTACTTATCAGAGTACTTACGGTGTCTTTAGCATGCATTCTATATGGATATAGTAGGTATATCCCGTTCGTTGTATGGGTGCAATCAATGACATAAAATGATTTCTTAGCCAACAAGTATTTCAGGTTATCTCATACATAGTAGAAGATAGAACTTCATAACACTATATGGTAATACTAGAGAATTTGGAAATAGCACTAGTAGCTTTTGCTTCTTCTTATATGAAGACCATAACAGCTAAATATGTTAGTCTTTACAATGACTTTAACATGCATGCTAATCTGCAGGTCCTGTTCAGGTGCGCAATGCCTAGAAGGTTTATTTCCTATTCGTTGTATGGATGTAATCATTAACATAAAGCAATTCCTTAGCCAATGACATTTCATGGTTATCGTAGTAGGATAGAGTTTCATAATTCTTTGTAATAATAACAGAGAATATAGTAGTATTCCATAATACTATGTAATAACAATACATTACTCTGTTACATTGATTACATTCTTTGGATGCAATCAAATGACATAAAGCGATTACTTATCAGAGTACTTACGGTGTCTTTAGCATGCATTCTATATCGATATAGTAGGTATATCCCATTCGTTGTATGGGTGTAATCAATGACATAAAATGATTTCTTTGCCAACAAGTATTTCAGGTTATCTCATACATAGTAGAAGATAGAACTTCATAACACTATATGGTAATACTAGAGAATTTGGAAATAGCACTAGTTGCTTTTGCTTCTTCTTATATGAAGACCATAACAGCTAAATATGTTAGTCTTTACAATGACTTTAACATGCATGCTAATCTGCAGGTCCTGTTCAAGTGCGCAATGCCTAGAAGGTTTATTTCCTATTCGTTGTATGGATGTAATCATTGACATAAAGCAATTCCTTAGCCAATGACATTTCAAGGTTATCGTAGGAGGATAGAGTTTCATAATACTTTGTAATAATAACAGAATATAGTAGTATTCCATAATACGATGTAATAACAATACATTACTCTGTTACATTGATTACATTCTTTGGATGCAATCACATGACATAAAGCGATTACTTATCAGAGTACTTACGGTGTCTTTAGCATGCATTCTATATGGATATAGTAGGTATATCCCGTTCGTTGTATGGGTGCAATCAATGACATAAAATGATTTCTTTGCCAACAAGTATTTCAGGTTATCTCATACATAGTAGAAGATAGAACTTCATAACACTATATGGTAATACTAGAGAATTTGGAAATAGCACTATTAGCTTTTGCTTCTTCTTATATGAAGACCATAACAGCTAAATATGTTAGTCTTTACAATGACTTAAACATGCATGCTAATCTGCAGGTCCTGATCAAGTGCGCAATGCCTAGAAGGTTTATTTCCTATTCGTTGTATGGATGTAATCATTGACATAAAGCAATTCCTTAGCCAATGACATATCAAGGTTATCGTAGTAAGATAGAGTTTCATAATACTTTGTAATAATAACAGAATATAGTAGTATTCCATAATACGATGTAATAACAATACATTACTCTGTTACATTGATTACATTCTTTGGATGCAATCAAATGACATAAAGCGATTACTTATCAGAGTACTTACGGTGTCTTTAGCATGCATTCTATATGGATATAGTAGGTATATCCCATTCGTTGTATGGGTGCAATCAATGACATAAAATGATTTCTTAGCCAACAAGTATTTCAGGTTATCTCATACATAGTAGAAGATAGAACTTCATAACACTATATGGTAATACTAGAGAATTTGGAAATAGCACTAGTAGCTTTTGCTTCTTCTTATATGAAGACCATAACAGCTAAATATGTTAGTCTTTACAATGACTTTAACATGCATGCTAATCTGCAGGCCCTGTTCAAGTGCGCAATGCCTAGAAGGTTTATTTCCTATTCGTTGTATGGATGTAATCATTGACATAAAGCAATTCCTTAGCCAATGACATTTCAAGGTTATCGTAGTAGGATAGAGTTTCATAATACTTTGTAATAATAACAGAATATAGTAGTATTCCATAATACGATGTAATAACAATACAGTACTCTGTTACATTGATTACATTCTTCGGATGCAATCAAATGACATTAAGCGATTACTTATCAGAGTACTTACGGTGTCTTTAGCATGCATTCTATATGGATACAGTAGGTATATCCCGTTCGTTGTATGGGTGTAATCAATGACATAAAATGATTTCTTAGCCAACAAGTATTTCAGGTTATCTCATACATAGTAGAAGATAGAACATAACACTATATGGTAATACTAGAGAATTTGGAAATAGCACTAGTTGCTTTTGCTTCTTCTTATATGAAGACCATAACAGCTAAATATGTTAGTCTTTACAATGACTTTAACATGCATGCTAATCTGCAGGTCCTGTTCAGGTGCGCAATGTCTAGAAGGTTTATTTCCTATTCGTTGTATGGATGTAATCATTGACATAAAGCAATTCCTTAGCCAATGACATTTCAAGGTTATCGTAGTAGGATAGAGTTTCATAATTGTAATAGTAACAGAATATAGTAGTATTCCATAATACGATGTAATAACAATACAGTACTCTGTTACATTGATTACATTCTTTGGATGCAATCAAATGCCATAAAGCGATTACTTATCAGAGTACTTACGGTGTCTTTAGCATGCATTCTATATGGATATAGTAGGTATATCCCATTCGTTGTATGGGTGTAATCAATGACATAAAATGATTTCTTAGCCAACAAGTATTTCAGGTTATCTCATACATAGTAGAAGATAGAACTTCATAACACTATATGGTAAAACTAGAGAATTTGGAAATAGCACTAGTTGCTTTTGCTTCTTCTTATATGAAGACCATAACAGCTAAATATGTTAGTCTTTACAATGACTTTAACAAGCATGCTAATCTGCAGGTCCTGTTCAAGTGCGCAATGCCTAGAAGGTTTATTTCCTATTCGTTGTATGGATGTAATCATTGACATAAAGCAATTCCTTAGCCAATGACATTTCAAGGTTATCGTAGTAGGATAGAGTTTCATAATTGTAATAGTAACAGAATATAGTAGTATTCCATAATACGATGTAATAACAATACAGTACTCTGTTACATTGATTACATTCTTTGGATGCAATCAAATGCCATAAAGCGATTACTTATCAGAGTACTTACGGTGTCTTTAGCATGCATTCTATATGGATATAGTAGGTATATCCCATTCGTTGTATGGGTGTAATCAATGACATAAAATGATTTCTTAGCCAACAAGTATTTCAGGTTATCTCATACATAGTAGAAGATAGAACTTCATAACACTATATGGAAATACTATAGAATTTGGAAATAGCACTAGTTGCTTTTTCTTCTTCTTATATGAAGACCATAACAGCTAAATATATTAGTCTTTACAATGACTTTAACATGCATGCTAATCTGCAGGTCCTGTTCAGGTGCGCAATGCCTAGAAGATTTATTTCCTATTCGTTGTATGGATGTAATCATTGACATAAAGCAATTCCTTAGCCAATGACATTTCAAGGTTATCGTAGTAGGATAGAGTTTCATAATAATTTGTAATAATAACAGAATATAGTAGTATTCCATAATACTATGTAATAAAAATACATTACTCTGTTACATTGATTACATTCTTTGGATGCAATCAAATGATATAAAGCGATTACTTATCAGAGTACTTATGGTGTCTTTAGCATGCATTCTATATGGATATAGTAGGTATATCCCGTTCGTTGTATGGGTGTAATCAATGACATAAAATGATTTCTTAGCCAACAAGTATTTCAGGTTATCTCATACATAGTAGAAGATAGAACTTCATAACACTATATGGTAATACTAGAGAATTTGGAAATAGCACTAGTAGCTTTTGCTGCTTCTTATATGAAGACCATAACAGCTTAGTATGTTAGTCTTTACAATGACATTAACATGCATACTAATCTGCACGTCCTGTTCAAGTGCGCAATGCCTAGAAGGTTTATTTCCTATTCGTTGTATGGATGTAATCATTGACATAAAGCAATTCCTTAGCCAATGACATTTCAAGGTTATCGTAGTAGGATAGAGTTTCATAATAATTTGTAATAATAACAGAATATAGTAGTATTCCATAATACTATGTAATAAAAATACATTACTCTGTTACATTGATTACATTCTTTGGATGCAATCAAATGATATAAAGCGATTACTTATCAGAGTACTTATGGTGTCTTTAGCATGCATTCTATATGGATATAGTAGGTATATCCCGTTCGTTGTATGGGTGTAATCAATGACATAAAATGATTTCTTTGCCAACAAGTATTTCAGGTTATCTCATACATAGTAGAAGATAGAACTTCATAACACTATATGGTAATACTAGAGAATTTGGAAATAGCACTAGTAGCTTTTGCTTCTTCTTATATGAAGACCATAACAGCTAAGTATGTTAGTCTTTACAATGACTTTAACATGCATGCTAATCTGCAGGTCCTGTTCAAGTGCGCAATGCCTAGAAGGTTTATTTCCTATTCGTTGTATGGATGTAATCATTAACATGAAGCAATTCCTTAGCCAATGACATTTCAAGGTTATCGTAGTAGGATAGAGTTTCATAATACTTTGTAATAATAACAGAGAATATAGTAGTATTCCATAATACTATGTAATAAAAATACATTACTCTGTTACATTGATTACATTCTTTGGATGCAATCACATGACATTAAGCGATTACTTATCAGAGTACTTACGGTGTCTTTAGCATGCATTCTATATGGATATAGTAGGTATATCCCGTTCGTTGTATGGGTGTAATCAATGACATAAAATTATTTCTTTGCCAACAAGTATTTCAGGTTATCTCATACATAGTAGAAGATAGAACTTCATAACACTATATGGTAATACTAGAGAATTTGGAAATAGCACTAGTAGCATTTGCTTCTTCTTATATGAAGACCATAACAGCTAAGTATGTTAGTCTTTACAATGACTTTAACATGCATGCTAATCTGCAGGTCCTGTTCAAGTGCGCAATGCCTAGAAGGTTTATTTCCTATTCGTTGTATGGATGTAATCATTAACATAAAGCAATTCCTTAGCCAATGACATTTCAAGGTTATCGTAGTAGGATAGAGTTTCATAATACTTTGTAATAATAACAGAGAATATAGTAGTATTCCATAATACTATGTAATAACAATACATTACTCTGTTACATTGATTACATTCTTTGGATGCAATCACATGACATTAAGCGATTACTTATCAGAGTACTTACGGTGTCTTTAGCATGCATTCTATATGGATATAGTAGGTATATCCCGTTCGTTGTATGGGTGTAATCAATGACATAAAATTATTTCTTTGCCAACAAGTATTTCAGGTTATCTCATACATAGTAGAAGATAGAACTTCATAACACTATATGGTAATACTAGAGAATTTGGAAATAGCACTAGTAGCTTTTGCTTCTTCTTATATGAAGACCATAACAGCTAAATATGTTAGTCTTTACAATGACTTTAACAAGCATGCTAATCTGCAGGTCCTGTTCAAGTGCGCAATGCCTAGAAGGTTTATTTCCTATTCGTTGTATGGATGTAATCATTGACATAAAGCAATTCCTTAGCCAATGACATTTCAAGGTTATCGTAGTAGGATAGAGTTTCATAATACTTTGTAATAATAACAGAATATAGTAGTATTCCATAATACGATGTAATAACAATACATTACTCTGTTACATTGATTACATTCTTTGGATGCAATCAAATGACATAAAGCGATTACTTATCAGAGTACTTACGGTGTCTTTAGCATGCATTCTATATGGATATAGTAGGTATATCCCGTTCGTTGTATGGGTGCAATCAATGACATAAAATGATTTCTTAGCCAACAAGTATTTCAGGTTATCTCATACATAGTAGAAGATAGAACTTCATAACACTATATGGTAATACTAGAGAATTTGGAAATAGCACTAGTAGCTTTTGCTTCTTCTTATATGAAGACCATAACAGCTAAATATGTTAGTCTTTACAATGACTTTAACATGCATGCTAATCTGCAGGTCCTGTTCAGGTGCGCAATGCCTAGAAGGTTTATTTCCTATTCGTTGTATGGATGTAATCATTAACATAAAGCAATTCCTTAGCCAATGACATTTCATGGTTATCGTAGTAGGATAGAGTTTCATAATTCTTTGTAATAATAACAGAGAATATAGTAGTATTCCATAATACTATGTAATAACAATACATTACTCTGTTACATTGATTACATTCTTTGGATGCAATCAAATGACATAAAGCGATTACTTATCAGAGTACTTACGGTGTCTTTAGCATGCATTCTATATCGATATAGTAGGTATATCCCATTCGTTGTATGGGTGTAATCAATGACATAAAATGATTTCTTTGCCAACAAGTATTTCAGGTTATCTCATACATAGTAGAAGATAGAACTTCATAACACTATATGGTAATACTAGAGAATTTGGAAATAGCACTAGTTGCTTTTGCTTCTTCTTATATGAAGACCATAACAGCTAAATATGTTAGTCTTTACAATGACTTTAACATGCATGCTAATCTGCAGGTCCTGTTCAAGTGCGCAATGCCTAGAAGGTTTATTTCCTATTCGTTGTATGGATGTAATCATTGACATAAAGCAATTCCTTAGCCAATGACATTTCAAGGTTATCGTAGGAGGATAGAGTTTCATAATACTTTGTAATAATAACAGAATATAGTAGTATTCCATAATACGATGTAATAACAATACATTACTCTGTTACATTGATTACATTCTTTGGATGCAATCACATGACATAAAGCGATTACTTATCAGAGTACTTACGGTGTCTTTAGCATGCATTCTATATGGATATAGTAGGTATATCCCGTTCGTTGTATGGGTGCAATCAATGACATAAAATGATTTCTTTGCCAACAAGTATTTCAGGTTATCTCATACATAGTAGAAGATAGAACTTCATAACACTATATGGTAATACTAGAGAATTTGGAAATAGCACTATTAGCTTTTGCTTCTTCTTATATGAAGACCATAACAGCTAAATATGTTAGTCTTTACAATGACTTAAACATGCATGCTAATCTGCAGGTCCTGATCAAGTGCGCAATGCCTAGAAGGTTTATTTCCTATTCGTTGTATGGATGTAATCATTGACATAAAGCAATTCCTTAGCCAATGACATATCAAGGTTATCGTAGTAAGATAGAGTTTCATAATACTTTGTAATAATAACAGAATATAGTAGTATTCCATAATACGATGTAATAACAATACATTACTCTGTTACATTGATTACATTCTTTGGATGCAATCAAATGACATAAAGCGATTACTTATCAGAGTACTTACGGTGTCTTTAGCATGCATTCTATATGGATATAGTAGGTATATCCCATTCGTTGTATGGGTGCAATCAATGACATAAAATGATTTCTTAGCCAACAAGTATTTCAGGTTATCTCATACATAGTAGAAGATAGAACTTCATAACACTATATGGTAATACTAGAGAATTTGGAAATAGCACTAGTAGCTTTTGCTTCTTCTTATATGAAGACCATAACAGCTAAATATGTTAGTCTTTACAATGACTTTAACATGCATGCTAATCTGCAGGCCCTGTTCAAGTGCGCAATGCCTAGAAGGTTTATTTCCTATTCGTTGTATGGATGTAATCATTGACATAAAGCAATTCCTTAGCCAATGACATTTCAAGGTTATCGTAGTAGGATAGAGTTTCATAATACTTTGTAATAATAACAGAATATAGTAGTATTCCATAATACGATGTAATAACAATACAGTACTCTGTTACATTGATTACATTCTTCGGATGCAATCAAATGACATTAAGCGATTACTTATCAGAGTACTTACGGTGTCTTTAGCATGCATTCTATATGGATACAGTAGGTATATCCCGTTCGTTGTATGGGTGTAATCAATGACATAAAATGATTTCTTAGCCAACAAGTATTTCAGGTTATCTCATACATAGTAGAAGATAGAACATAACACTATATGGTAATACTAGAGAATTTGGAAATAGCACTAGTTGCTTTTGCTTCTTCTTATATGAAGACCATAACAGCTAAATATGTTAGTCTTTACAATGACTTTAACATGCATGCTAATCTGCAGGTCCTGTTCAGGTGCGCAATGTCTAGAAGGTTTATTTCCTATTCGTTGTATGGATGTAATCATTGACATAAAGCAATTCCTTAGCCAATGACATTTCAAGGTTATCGTAGTAGGATAGAGTTTCATAATAATTTGTAATAATAACAGAATATAGTAGTATTCCATAATACGATGTAATAAAAATACATTACTCTGTTACATTGATTACATTCTTTGGATGCAATCAAATGATATAAAGCGATTACTTATCAGAGTACTTATGGTGTCTTTAGCATGCATTCTATATGGATATAGTAGGTATATCCCGTTCGTTGTATGGGTGTAATCAATGACATAAAATGATTTCTTTGCCAACAAGTATTTCAGGTTATCTCATACATAGTAGAAGATAGAACTTCATAACACTATATGGTAATACTAGAGAATTTGGAAATAGCACTAGTAGCTTTTGCTGCTTCTTATATGAAGACCATAACAGCTTAGTATGTTAGTCTTTACAATGACTTTAACATGCATACTAATCTGCACGTCCTGTTCAAGTGCGCAATGCCTAGAAGGTTTATTTCCTATTCGTTGTATGGATGTAATCATTGACATAAAGCAATTCCTTAGCCAATGACATTTCAAGGTTATCGTAGTAGGATAGAGTTTCATAATAATTTGTAATAATAACAGAATATAGTAGTATTCCATAATACTATGTAATAAAAATACATTACTCTGTTACATTGATTACATTCTTTGGATGCAATCAAATGATATAAAGCGATTACTTATCAGAGTACTTATGGTGTCTTTAGCACGCATTCTATATGGATATAGTAGGTATATCCCGTTCGTTGTATGGGTGTAATCAATGACATAAAATGATTTCTTTGCCAACAAGTATTTCAGGTTATCTCATACATAGTAGAAGATAGAACTTCATAACACTATATGGTAATACTAGAGAATTTGGAAATAGCACTAGTAGCTTTTGCTGCTTCTTATATGAAGACCATAACAGCTTAGTATGTTAGTCTTTACAATGACTTTAACATGCATACTAATCTGCACGTCCTGTTCAAGTGCGCAATGCCTAGAAGGTTTATTTCCTATTCGTTGTATGGATGTAATCATTGACATAAAGCAATTCCTTAGCCAATGACATTTCAAGGTTATCGTAGTAGGATAGAGTTTCATAATACTTTGTAATAATAACAGAATATAGTAGTATTCCATAATACGATGTAATAACAATACAGTACTCTGTTACATTGATTACATTCTTCGGATGCAATCAAATGACATTAAGCGATTACTTATCAGAGTACTTACGGTGTCTTTAGCATGCATTCTATATGGATATAGTAGGTATATCCCGTTCGTTGTATGGGTGTAATCAATGACATAAAATGATTTCTTTGCCAACAAGTATTTCAGGTTATCTCATACATAGTAGAAGATAGAACTTCATAACACTATATGGTAATACTAGAGAATTTGGAAATAGCACTAGTAGCTTTTGCTTCTTCTTATATGAAGACCATAACAGCTAAGTATGTTAGTCTTTACCATGACTTTAACATGCATGCTAATCTGCAGGTCCTGTTCAAGTGCACAATGCCTAGAAGGTTTATTTCCTATTCGTTGTATGGATGTAATCATTGACATAAAGCAATTCCTTAGCCAATGACATTTCAAGGTTATCATAGTAGGATAGAGTTTCATAATACTTTGTAATAATAACAGAATATAGTAGTATTCCATAATACGATGTAATAACAATACAGTACTCTGTTACATTGATGACATTCTTTGGATGCAATCGAATGACATAAAGCGATTACTTATCAGAGTACTTACGGTGTCTTTAGCATGCATTCTATATGGATATAGTAGGTATATCCCATTCGTTGTATGGGTGTAATCAATCACATAAAATTATTTCTTAGCCAACAAGTATTTCAGGTTATCTCTTACATAGTAGAAGATAGAACTTCATAACACTATATGGTAATACTAGAGAATTTGGAAATAGCACTAGTTGCTTTTGCTTCTTCTTATATGAAGACAATAACAGCTAAATATGTTAGTCTTTACAATGATTTTAACATGCATGCTAATCTGCAGGTCCTGTTCAAGTGCGCAATACCTAGAAGGTTTATTTCCTATTCGTTGTATGGATGTAATCATTGACATAAAGCAATTCCTTAGCCAATGACATTTCAAGGTTATCATAGTAGGATAGAGTTTCATAATACTTTGTAATAATAACAGAATATAGTAGTATTCAATAATACTATGTAATAAAAATACATTACTCTGTTACATTGATTACATTCTTTGGATGCAATCACATGACATTAAGCGATTACTTATCAGAGTACTTACGGTGTCTTTAGCATGCATTCTATATGGATATAGTAGGTATATCCCGTTCGTTGTATGGGTGTAATCAATGACATAAAATTATTTCTTTGCCAACAAGTATTTCAGGTTATCTCATACATAGTAGAAGATAGAACTTCATAACACTATATGGTAATACTAGAGAATTTGGAAATAGCACTAGTAGCTTTTGCTTCTTCTTATATGAAGACCATAACAGCTAAGTATGTTAGTCTTTACAATGACTTTAACATGCATGCTAATCTGCAGGTCCTGTTCAAGTACGCAATGCCTAGGAGGTTTATTTCCTATTCGTTGTATGGATGTAATCATTAACATAAAGCAATTCCTTAGCCAATGACATTTCAAGGTTATCGTAGTAGGATAGAGTTTCATAATACTTTGTAATAATAACAGAGAATATAGTAGTATTCCATAATACTATGTAATAACAATACATTACTCTGTTACATTGATTACATTCTTTGGATGCAATCAAATGACATAAAGCGATTACTTATCAGAGTACTTACGGTGTCTTTAGCATGCATTCTATATGGATATAGTAGGTATATCCCATTCGTTGTATGGGTGTAATCAATCACATAAAATTATTTCTTAGCCAACAAGTATTTCAGGTTATCTCTTACATAGTAGAAGATAGAACTTCATAACACTATATGGTAATACTAGAGAATTTGGAAATAGCACTAGTTGCTTTTGCTTCTTCTTATATGAAGACAATAACAGCTAAATATGTTAGTCTTTACAATGATTTTAACATGCATGCTAATCTGCAGGTCCTGTTCAAGTGCGCAATGCCTAGAAGGTTTATTTCCTATTCGTTGTATGGATGTAATCATTGACATAAAGCAATTCCTTAGCCAATGACATTTCAAGGTTATCATAGTAGGATAGAGTTTCATAATACTTTGTAATAATAACAGAATATAGTAGTATTCCATAATACTATGTAATAAAAATACATTACTCTGTTACATTGATTACATTCTTTGGATGCAATCACATGACATTAAGCGATTACTTATCAGAGTACTTACGGTGTCTTTAGCATGCATTCTATATGGATATAGTAGGTATATCCCGTTCGTTGTATGGGTGTAATCAATGACATAAAATTATTTCTTTGCCAACAAGTATTTCAGGTTATCTCATACATAGTAGAAGATAGAACTTCATAACACTATATGGTAATACTAGAGAATTTGGAAATAGCACTAGTAGCTTTTGCTTCTTCTTATATGAAGACCATAACAGCTAAGTATGTTAGTCTTTACAATGACTTTAACATGCATGCTAATCTGCAGGTCCTGTTCAAGTGCGCAATGCCTAGAAGGTTTATTTCCTATTCGTTGTATGGATGTAATCATTAACATAAAGCAATTCCTTAGCCAATGACATTTCAAGGTTATCGTAGTAGGATAGAGTTTCATAATACTTTGTAATAATAACAGAGAATATAGTAGTATTCCATAATACTATGTAATAACAATACATTACTCTGTTACATTGATTACATTCTTTGGATGCAATCAAATGACATAAAGCGATTACTTATCAGAGTACTTACGGTGTCTTTAGCATGCATTCTATATGGATATAGTAGGTATATCCCATTCGTTGTATGGGTGTAATCAATGACATAAAATGATTTCTTTGCCAACAAGTATTTCAGGTTATCTCATACATAGTAGAAGATAGAACTTCATAACACTATATGGTAAAACTAGAGAATTTGGAAATAGCACTAGTTGCTTTTGCTTCTTCTTATATGAAGACCATAACAGCTAAATATGTTAGTCTTTACAATGACTTTAACAAGCATGCTAATCTGCTGGTCCTGTTCAAGTGCGCAATGCCTAGAAGGTTTATTTCCTATTCGTTGTATGGATGTAATCATTGACATAAAGCAATTCCTTAGCCAATGACATTTCAAGGTTATCGTAGTAGGATAGAGTTTCATAATACTTTGTAATAATAACAGAATATAGTAGTATTCCATAATACGATGTAATAACAATACATTACTCTGTTACATTGATTACATTCTTTGGATGCAATCAAATGACATAAAGCGATTACTTATCAGAGTACTTACGGTGTCTTTAGCATGCATTCTATATGGATATAGTAGGTATATCCCGTTCGTTGTATGGGTGCAATCAATGACATAAAATGATTTCTTAGCCAACAAGTATTTCAGGTTATCTCACACATAGTAGAAGATAGAACTTCATAACACTATATGGTAATACTAGAGAATTTGGAAATAGCACTAGTAGCTTTTGCTTCTTCTTATATGAAGACCATAACAGCTAAATATGTTAGTCTTTACAATGACTTTAACATGCATGCTAATCTGCAGGTCCTGTTCAAGTGCGCAATGCCTAGAAGGTTTATTTCCTATTCGTTGTATGGATGTAATCATTGACATAAAGCAATATAGTAGGTATATCCCATTCGTTGTATGGGTGTAATCAATGACATAAAATGATTTCTTTGCCAACAAGTATTTCAGGTTATCTCATACATAGTAGAAGATAGAACTTCATAACACTATATGGTAATACTAGAGAATTTGGAAATAGCACTAGTTGCTTTTGCTTCTTCTTATATGAAGACCATAACAGCTAAATATGTTAGTCTTTACAATGACTTTAACATGCATGCTAATCTGCAGGTCCTGTTCAAGTGCGCAATGCCTAGAAGGTTTATTTCCTATTCGTTGTATGGATGTAATCATTGACATAAAGCAATTCCTTAGCCAATGACATTTCAAGGTTATCGTAGTAGGATAGTTTCATAATACTTTGTAATAATAACAGAATATAGTAGTATTCCATAATACGATGTAATAACAATACAGTACTCTGTTACATTGATTACATTCTTTGGATGCAATCAAATGACATAAAGCGATTACTTATCAGAGTACTTACGGTGTCTTTAGCATGCATTCTATATGGATATAGTAGGTATATCCCATTCGTTGTATGGGTGAAATCAATCACATAAAATGATTTCTTAGCCAACAAGTATTTCAGGTTATCTCATACATAGTAGAAGATAGAATATAACACTATATGGTAATACTAGAGAATTTGGAAATAGCACTAGTTGCTTTTGCTTCTTCTTATATGAAGACCATAACAGCTAAATATGTTAGTCTTTACAATGACTTTAACATGCATGCTAATCTGCAGGTCCTGTTCAGGTGCGCAATGTCTAGAAGGTTTATTTCCTATTCGTTGTATGGATGTAATCATTGACATAAAGCAATTCCTTAGCCAATGACATTTCAAGGTTATCGTAGTAGGATAGAGTTTCATAATACTTTGTAATAATAACAGAATATAGTAGTATTCCAAAATACCATGTAATAACAATACAGTACTCTGTTACATTGATGACATTCTTTGGATGCAATCGAATGACATAAAGCGATTACTTATCAGAGTACTTACGGTGTCTTTAGCATGCATTCTATATGGATATAGTAGGTATATCCCATTCGTTGTATGGGTGTAATCAATCACATAAAATTATTTCTTAGCCAACAAGTATTTCAGGTTATCTCATACATAGTAGAAGATAGAACTTCATAACACTATATGGTAATACTAGAGAATTTGGAAATAGCACTAGTTGCTTTTGCTTCTTCTTATATGAAGACAATAACAGCTAAATATGTTAGTCTTTACAATGATTTTAACATGCATGCTAATCTGCAGGTCCTGTTCAGGTGCGCAATGCCTAGAAGGTTTATTTCCTATTCGTTGTATGGATGTAATCATTCACATAAAGCAATTCCTTAGCCAACGACATTTCAAGGTTATCGTAGTAGGATAGAGTTTCATAATACTTTGTAATAATAACAGAATATAGTAGTATTTCATAATACGATGTAATTACAATACAGTACTCTGTTACATTGATTACATTCTTTGGATGCAATCAAATGACATAAAGCGATTACTTATCAGAGTACTTACGGTGTCTTTAGCATGCATTCTATATGGATATAGTAGGTATATCCCAGTTGTTGTATGGGTGTAATCAATCACATAAAATGATTTCTTAGCCAACAAGTATTTCAGGTTATCTCATACATAGTAGAAGATAGAACTTCATAACACTATATGGTAATACTAGAGAATTTGGAAATAGCACTAGAAGCTTTTGCTTCTTCTTATATGAAGACCATAACAGCTAAATATGTTAGTCTTTACAATGATTTAACATGCATGCTATATAAATCTGCAGGTCCTGTTCAAGTGCGCAATGCCTAGAAGGTATATTTCCTATTCGTTGTATGGATGTAATCATTGACATAAAGCAATTCCTTAGCCAATGACATTTCAAGGTTATCGTAGTAGGATAGAGTTTCATAATACTTTGTAATAATAACAGAATATAGTAGTATTCCATAATACGATGTAATAACAATACAGTACTCTGTTACATTGATTACATTCTTTGGATGCAATCAAATGACATAAAGCGATTACTTATCAGAGTACTTACGGTGTCTTTAGCATGCATTCTATATGGATATAGTAGGTATATCCCATTCGTTGTATGGGTGTAATCAATCACAGAAAATGATTTCTTAGCCAACAAGTATTTCAGGTTATCTCATACATAGTAGAAGATAGAACTTCATAACACTATATGGTAATACTAGAGAATTTGGAAATAGCACTAGTAGCTTTTGCTTCTTCTTATATGAAGACCATAACAGCTAAATATGTTAGTCTTTACAATGACTTTAACATGCATGCTAATCTGCAGGTCCTGTTCAGGTGCGCAATGCCTAGAAGGTTTATTTCCTATTCGTTGTATGGATGTAATCATTCACATAAAGCAATTCCTTAGCCAACGACATTTCAAGGTTATCGTAGTTGGATAGAGTTTCATAATACTTTGTAATAATAACAGAATATAGTAGTATTTCATAATACGATGTAATTACAATACAGTACTCTGTTACATTGATTACATTCTTTGGATGCAATCAAGTGACATAAAGCGATTACTTATCAGAGTACTTACGGTGTCTTTAGCATGCATTCTATATGGATATAGTAGGTATATCCCAGTCTTTGTATGGGTGTAATCAATCACATAAAATGATTTCTTAGCCAACAAGTATTTCAGGTTATCTCATACATAGTAGAAGATAGAACTTCAGAACACTATATGGTAATACTAGAGAATTTGGAAATAGCACTAGTTGCTTTTGCTTCTTCTTATATGAAGACCATAACAGCTAAATATGTTAGTCTTTACAATGACTTTAACATGCATGCTATATAAATCTGCAGGTCCTGTTCAAGTGCGCAATGCCTAGAAGGTTTATTTCCTATTCGTTGTATGGATGTAATCATTGACATAAAGCAATTCCTTAGCCAATGACATTTCAAGGTTATCGTAGTAGGATAGAGTTTCATAATACTTTGTAATAATAACAGAATATAGTAGTATTCCATAATACGATGTAATAACAATACAGTACTCTGTTACATTGATTACATTCTTTGGATGCAATCAAAAGACATAAAGCGATTACTTATCAGAGTACTTACGGTGTCTTTAGCATGCATTCTAAATGGATATAGTAGGTATATCCCATTCGTTGTATGGGTGTAATCAATGACATAAAATGATTTCTTAGCCAACAAGTATTTCAGGTTATCTCATACATAGTAGAAGATAGAACTTCATAACACTATATGGTAATACTAGAGAATTCGGAAATAGCACTAGTTGCTTTTGCTTCTTCTTATATGAAGACCATAACAGCTAAATATGTTAGTCTTTACAATGACTTTAACATGCATGCTATATAAATCTGCAGGTCCTGTTCAAGTGCGCAATGCCTAGAAGGTTTATTTCCTATTCGTTGTATGGATGTAATCATTGACATAAAGCAATTCCTTAGCCAATGACATTTCAAGGTTATCATAGTAGGATATAATTTCATAATACTTTGTAATAATAACAGAATATAGTAGTATTCCATAATACTATGTAATAACAATCCATTACTCTGTTACATTGATTACATTCTTTGGATGCAATCAAATGACATAAAGCGATTACTTATCAGAGTACCTACGGTGTCTTTAGCATGCATTCTATATGGATATAGTAGGTATATCCCAGTCGTTGTATGGGTGTAATCAATGACATAAAATGATTTCTTAGCCAACAAGTATTTCAGGTTATCTCATACATAGTAGAAGATAGAACTTCATAACACTATATGGTAATACTAGAGAATTTGGAAATAGCACTAGTTGCTTTTGCTTCTTCTTATATGAAGACCATAACAGCTAAATATGTTAGTCTTTACAATGATTTAACATGCATGCTATATAAATCTGCAGGTCCTGTTCAAGTGTGCAATGCCTAGAAGGTTTATTTCCTATTCGTTGTATGGATGTAATCATTGACATAAAGCAATTCCTTAGCCAATGACATTTCAAGGTTATCATAGTAGGATATAATTTCATAATACTTTGTAATAATAACAGAATATAGTAGTATTCCATAATACTATGTAATAACAATCCATTACTCTGTTACATTGATTACATTCTTTGGATGCAATCAAATGACATAAAAAGATTACTTATCAGAGTACTTACGGTTTCTTTAGCATGCATTCTAAATGGATATAGTAGGTATATCCCATTCGTTGTATGGGTGTAATCAATGACATAAAATGATTTCTTAGCCAACAAGTATTTCAGGTTATCTCATACATAGTAGAAGATAGAACTTCATAACACTATATGGTAATACTAGAGAATTTGGAAATAGCACTAGTAGCTTTTGCTTCTTCTTATATGAAGACCATAACAGCTAAATATGTTAGTCTTTACAATGACTTTAACATGCATGCTAATCTGCAGGTCCTGTTCAGGTGCGCAATGCCTAGAAGGTTTATTTCCTATTCGTTGTATGGATGTAATCATTCACATAAAGCAATTCCTTAGCCAACGACATTTCAAGGTTATCGTAGTTGGATAGAGTTTCATAATACTTTGTAATAATAACAGAATATAGTAGTATTTCATAATACGATGTAATTACAATACAGTACTCTGTTACATTGATTACATTCTTTGGATGCAATCAAGTGACATAAAGCGATTACTTATCAGAGTACTTACGGTGTCTTTAGCATGCATTCTATATGGATATAGTAGGTATATCCCAGTCGTTGTATGGGTGTAATCAATCACATAAAATGATTTCTTAGCCAACAAGTATTTCAGGTTATCTCATACATAGTAGAAGATAGAACTTCAGAACACTATATGGTAATACTAGAGAATTTGGAAATAGCACTAGTTGCTTTTGCTTCTTCTTATATGAAGACCATAACAGCTAAATATGTTAGTCTTTACAATGACTTTAACATGCATGCTATATAAATCTGCAGGTCCTGTTCAAGTGCGCAATGCCTAGAAGGTTTATTTCCTATTCGTTGTATGGATGTAATCATTGACATAAAGCAATTCCTTAGCCAATGACATTTCAAGGTTATCGTAGTAGGATAGAGTTTCATAATACTTTGTAATAATAACAGAATATAGTAGTATTCCATAATACGATGTAATAACAATACAGTACTCTGTTACATTGATTACATTCTTTGGATGCAATCAAATGACATAAAGCGATTACTTATCAGAGTACTTACGGTGTCTTTAGCATGCATTCTAAATGGATATAGTAGGTATATCCCATTCGTTGTATGGGTGTAATCAATGACATAAAATGATTTCTTAGCCAACAAGTATTTCAGGTTATCTCATACATAGTAGAAGATAGAACTTCATAACACTATATGGTAATACTAGAGAATTCGGAAATAGCACTAGTTGCTTTTGCTTCTTCTTATATGAAGACCATAACAGCTAAATATGTTAGTCTTTACAATGACTTTAACATGCATGCTATATAAATCTGCAGGTCCTGTTCAAGTGCGCAATGCCTAGAAGGTTTATTTCCTATTCGTTGTATGGATGTAATCATTGACATAAAGCAATTCCTTAGCCAATGACATTTCAAGGTTATCATAGTAGGATATAATTTCATAATACTTTGTAATAATAACAGAATATAGTAGTATTCCATAATACTATGTAATAACAATCCATTACTCTGTTACATTGATTACATTCTTTGGATGCAATCAAATGACATAAAGCGATTACTTATCAGAGTACCTACGGTGTCTTTAGCATGCATTCTATATGGATATAGTAGGTATATCCCAGTCGTTGTATGGGTGTAATCAATGACATAAAATGATTTCTTAGCCAACAAGTATTTCAGGTTATCTCATACATAGTAGAAGATAGAACTTCATAACACTATATGGTAATACTTGAGAATTTGGAAATAGCACTAGTTGCTTTTGCTTCTTCTTATATGAAGACCATAACAGCTAAATATGTTAGTCTTTACAATGATTTAACATGCATGCTATATAAATCTGCAGGTCCTGTTCAAGTGTGCAATGCCTAGAAGGTTTATTTCCTATTCGTTGTATGGATGTAATCATTGACATAAAGCAATTCCTTAGCCAATGACATTTCAAGGTTATCATAGTAGGATATAATTTCATAATACTTTGTAATAATAACAGAATATAGTAGTATTCCATAATACTATGTAATAACAATCCATTACTCTGTTACATTGATTACATTCTTTGGATGCAATCAAATGACATAAAAAGATTACTTATCAGAGTACTTACGGTTTCTTTAGCATGCATTCTAAATGGATATAGTAGGTATATCCCATTCGTTGTATGGGTGTAATCAATGACATAAAATGATTTCTTAGCCAACAAGTATTTCAGGTTATCTCATACATAGTAGAAGATAGAACTTCATAACACTATATGGTAATACTAGAGAATTTGGAAATAGCACTAGTTGCTTTTGCTTCTTCTTATATGAAGACCATAACAGCTAAATATGTTAGTCTTTACAATGACTTTAACATGCATGCTATATAAATCTGCAGGTCCTGTTCAAGTGCGCAATGCCTAGAAGGTTTATTTCCTATTCGTTGTATGGATGTAATCATTGACATAAAGCAATTCCTTAGCCAATGACGTTTCAAGGTTTTCGTAGTAGGATAGAGTTTCATAATACTTTGTAATAATAACAGAATATAGTAGTATTCCATAATACGATGTAATAACAATCCATTACTCTGTTACATTGATTACATTCTTTGGATGCAATCAAATGACATAAAGAGATTACTTATCAGAGTACTTACGGTGTCTTTAGCATGCATTCTATATGGATATAGTAGGTATATCCCATTCGTTGTATGGTTGTAATCAATGACATAAAATGATTTCTTAGCCAACAAGTATTTCAGGTTATCTCATACATAGTAGAAGATAGAACTTCATAACACTATATGGTAATACTAGAGAATTTGGAAATAGCACTAGTTGCTTTTGCTTCTTCTTATATGAAGACCATAACAGCTAAATATGTTAGTCTTTACAATGATTTAACATGCATGCTATATAAATCTGCAGGTCCTGTTCAAGTGCGCAATGCCTAGAAGGTTTATTTCCTATTCGTTGTATGGATGTAATCATTGACATAAAGCAATTCCTTAGCCAATGACATTTCAAGGTTATCATAGTAGGATATAATTTCATAATACTTTGTAATAATAACAGAATATAGTAGTATTCCATAATACTATGTAATAACAATCCATTACTCTGTTACATTGATTACATTCTTTGGATGCAATCAAATGACATAAAGAGATTACTTATCATACTTACGGTGTCTTTAGCATGCATTCTATATGGATATAGTAGGTATATCCCATTCGTTGTATGGTTGTAATCAATGACATAAAATGATTTCTTAGCCAACAAGTATTTCAGGTTATCTCATACATAGTAGAAGATAGAACTTCATAACACTATATGGTAATACTAGAGAATTTCGAAATAGCACTAGTTGCTTTTGCTTCTTCTTATATGAAGACCATAACAGCTAAATATGTTAGTCTTTACAATGACTTTAACATGCATGCTATATAAATCTGCAGGTCCTGTTCAAGTGCGCAATGCCTAGAAGGTTTATTTACTATTCGTTGTATGGATGTAATCATTGACATAAAGCAATTCCTTAGCCAATGACATTTCAAGGTTATCATAGTAGGATATAATTTCATAATACTTTGTAATAATAACAGAATATAGTAGTATTCCATAATACTATGTAATAACAATCCATTACTCTGTTACATTGATTACATTCTTTGGATGCAATCAAATGACATAAAGAGATTACTTATCAGAGTACTTACGGTGTCTTTAGCATGCATTCTATATGGATATAGTAGGTATATCCCATTCGTTGTATGGGTGTAATCAATGACATAAAATGATTTCTTAGCCAACAAGTATTTCAGGTTATCTCATACATAGTAGAAGATAGAACTTCAGAACACTATATGGTAATACTAGAGAATTTGGAAATAGCACTAGTTGCTTTTGCTCCTTCTTATATGAAGACCATAACAGCTAAATATGTTAGTCTTTACAATGACTTTAACATGCATGCTATATAAATCTGCAGGTCCTGTTCAAGTGCGCAATGCCTAGAAGGTTTATTTCCTATTCGTTGTATGGATGTAATCATTGACATAAAGCAATTCCTTAGCCAATGACGTTTCAAGGTTTTCGTAGTAGGATAGAGTTTCATAATACTTTGTAATAATAACAGAATATAGTAGTATTCCATAATACGATGTAATAACAATCCATTACTCTGTTACATTGATTACATTCTTTGGATGCAATCAAATGACATAAAGAGATTACTTATCAGAGTACTTACGGTGTCTTTAGCATGCATTCTATATGGATATAGTAGGTATATCCCATTCGTTGTATGGTTGTAATCAATGACATAAAATGATTTCTTAGCCAACAAGTATTTCAGGTTATCTCATACATAGTAGAAGATAGAACTTCATAACACTATATGGTAATACTAGAGAATTTGGAAATAGCACTAGTTGCTTTTGCTTCTTCTTATATGAAGACCATAACAGCTAAATATGTTAGTCTTTACAATGATTTAACATGCATGCTATATAAATCTGCAGGTCCTGTTCAAGTGCGCAATGCCTAGAAGGTTTATTTCCTATTCGTTGTATGGATGTAATCATTGACATAAAGCAATTCCTTAGCCAATGACATTTCAAGGTTATCATAGTAGGATATAATTTCATAATACTTTGTAATAATAACAGAATATAGTAGTATTCCATAATACTATGTAATAACAATCCATTACTCTGTTACATTGATTACATTCTTTGGATGCAATCAAATGACATAAAGAGATTACTTATCAGAGTACTTACGGTGTCTTTAGCATGCATTCTATATGGATATAGTAGGTATATCCCATTCGTTGTATGGTTGTAATCAATGACATAAAATGATTTCTTAGCCAACAAGTATTTCAGGTTATCTCATACATAGTAGAAGATAGAACTTCATAACACTATATGGTAATACTAGAGAATTTGGAAATAGCACTAGTTGCTTTTGCTTCTTCTTATATGAAGACCATAACAGCTAAATATGTTAGTCTTTACAATGACTTTAACATGCATGCTATATAAATCTGCAGGTCCTGTTCAAGTGCGCAATGCCTAGAAGGTTTATTTCCTATTCGTTGTATGGATGTAATCATTGACATAAAGCAATTCCTTAGCCAATGACATTTCAAGGTTATCGTAGTAGGATAGAGTTTCATAATACTTTGTAATAATAACAGAATATAGTAGTATTCCATAATACGATGTAATAACAATACAGTACTCTGTTACATTGATTACATTCTTTGGATGCAATCAAATGACATAAAGCAATTACTTATCAGAGTACTTACGGTGTCTTTAGCATGCATTCTAAATGGATATAGTAGGTATATCCCATTCGTTGTATGGGTGTAATCCATGACATAAAATGATTTCTTAGCCAACAAGTATTTCAGGTTATCTCTTACATAGTAGAAGATCGAACTTCATAACACTATATGGTAATACTAGAGAATTTGGAAATAGCACTAGTTGCTTTTGCTTCTTCTTATATGAAGACCATAACAGCTAAATATGTTAGTCTTTACAATGACTTTAACATGCATGCTATATAAATCTGCAGGTCCTGTTCAAGTGCGCAATGCCTAGAAGGTTTATTTCCTATTCGTTGTATGGATGTAATCATTGACATAAAGCAATTCCTTAGCCAATGACATTTCAAGGTTATCATAGTAGGATATAATTTCATAATACTTTGTAATAATAACAGAATATAGTAGTATTCCATAATACTATGTAATAACAATCCATTACTCTGTTACATTGATTACATTCTTTGGATGCAATCAAATGACATAAAGAGATTACTTATCAGAGTACTTACGGTGTCTTTAGCATGCATTCTATATGGATATAGTAGGTATATCCCATTCGTTGTATGGTTGTAATCAATGACATAAAATGATTTCTTAGCCAACAAGTATTTCAGGTTATCTCATACATAGTAGAAGATCGAACTTCATAACACTATATGGTAATACTAGAGAATTTGGAAATAGCACTAGTTGCTTTTGCTTCTTCTTATATGAAGACCATAACAGCTAAATATGTTAGTCTTTACAATGACTTTAACATGCATGCTATATAAATCTGCAGGTCCTGTTCAAGTGCGCAATGCCTAGAAGGTTTATTTCCTATTCGTTGTATGGATGTAATCATTGACATAAAGCAATTCCTTAGCCAATGACATTTCAAGGTTATCGTAGTAGGATAGAGTTTCATAATACTTTGTAATAATAACAGAATATAGTAGTATTCCATAATACGATGTAATAACAATACAGTACTCTGTTACATTGGTTACATTCTTTGGATGCAATCAAATGACATAAAGCAATTACTTATCAGAGTACTTACGGTGTCTTTAGCATGCATTCTAAATGGATATAGTAGGTATATCCCATTCGTTGTATGGGTGTAATCAATGACATAAAATGATTTCTTAGCCAACAAGTATTTCAGGTTATCTCTTACATAGTAGAAGATCGAACTTCATAACACTATATGGTAATACTAGAGAATTTGGAAATAGCACTAGTTGCTTTTGCTTCTTCTTATATGAAGACCATAACAGCTAAATATGTTAGTCTTTACAATGACTTTAACATGCATGCTATATAAATCTGCAGGTCCTGTTCAAGTGCGCAATGCCTAGAAGGTTTATTTCCTATTCGTTGTATGGATGTAATCATTGACATAAAGCAATTCCTTAGCCAATGACATTTCAAGGTTATCATAGTAGGATATAATTTCATAATACTTTGTAATAATAACAGAATATAGTAGTATTCCATAATACTATGTAATAACAATCCATTACTCTGTTACATTGATTACATTCTTTGGATGCAATCAAATGACATAAAGAGATTACTTATCAGAGTACTTACGGTGTCTTTAGCATGCATTCTATATGGATATAGTAGGTATATCCCATTCGTTGTATGGGTGTAATCAATGACATAAAATGATTTCTTAGCCAACAAGTATTTCAGGTTATCTCATACATAGTAGAAGATCGAACTTCATAACACTATATGGTAATACTAGAGAATTTGGAAATAGCACTAGTTGCTTTTGCTTCTTCTTATATGAAGACCATAACAGCTAAATATGTTAGTCTTTACAATGACTTTAACATGCATGCTATATAAATCTGCAGGTCCTGTTCAAGTGCGCAATGCCTAGAAGGTTTATTTCCTATTCGTTGTATGGATGTAATCATTGACATAAAGCAATTCCTTAGCCAATGACATTTCAAGGTTATCGTAGTAGGATAGAGTTTCATAATACTTTGTAATAATAACAGAATATAGTAGTATTCCATAATACGATGTAATAACAATACAGTACTCTGTTACATTGATTACATTCTTTGGATGCAATCAAATGACATAAAGCAATTACTTATCAGAGTACTTACGGTGTCTTTAGCATGCATTCTAAATGGATATAGTAGGTATATCCCATTCGTTGTATGGGTGTAATCAATGACATAAAATGATTTCTTAGCCAACAAGTATTTCAGGTTATCTCTTACATAGTAGAAGATCGAACTTCATAACACTATATGGTAATACTAGAGAATTTGGAAATAGCACTAGTTGCTTTTGCTTCTTCTTATATGAAGACCATAACAGCTAAATATGTTAGTCTTTACAATGACTTTAACATGCATGCTATATAAATCTGCAGGTCCTGTTCAAGTGCGCAATGCCTAGAAGGTTTATTTCCTATTCGTTGTATGGATGTAATCATTGACATAAAGCAATTCCTTAGCCAATGACATTTCAAGGTTATCATAGTAGGATATAATTTCATAATACTTTGTAATAATAACAGAATATAGTAGTATTCCATAATACTATGTAATAACAATCCATTACTCTGTTACATTGATTACATTCTTTGGATGCAATCAAATGATATAAAGAGATTACTTATCAGAGTACTTACGGTGTCTTTAGCATGCATTCTATATGGATATAGTAGGTATATCCCATTCGTTGTATGGTTGTAATCAATGACATAAAATGATTTCTTAGCCAACAAGTATTTCAGGTTATCTCATACATAGTAGAAGATAGAACTTCATAACACTATATGGTAATACTAGAGAATTTGGAAATAGCACTAGTTGCTTTTGCTTCTTCTTATATGAAGACCATAACAGCTAAATATGTTAGTCTTTACAATGACTTTAACATGCATGCTATATAAATCTGCAGGTCCTGTTCAAGTGCGCAATGCCTAGAAGGTTTATTTCCTATTCGTTGTATGGATGTAATCATTGACATAAAGCAATTCCTTAGCCAATGACATTTCAAGGTTATCGTAGTAGGATAGAGTTTCATAATACTTTGTAATAATAACAGAATATAGTAGTATTCCATAATACGATGTAATAACAATACAGTACTCTGTTACATTGATTACATTCTTTGGATGCAATCAAATGACATAAAGCGATTACTTATCAGAGTACTTACGGTGTCTTTAGCATGCATTCTAAATGGATATAGTAGGTATATCCCATTCGTTGTATGGGTGTAATCAATGACATAAAATGATTTCTTAGCCAACAAGTATTTCAGGTTATCTCTTACATAGTAGAAGATCGAACTTCATAACACTATATGGTAATACTAGAGAATTTGGAAATAGCACTAGTTGCTTTTGCTTCTTCTTATATGAAGACCATAACAGCTAAATATGTTAGTCTTTACAATGACTTTAACATGCATGCTATATAAATCTGCAGGTCCTGTTCAAGTGCGCAATGCCTAGAAGGTTTATTTCCTATTCGTTGTATGGATGTAATCATTGACATAAAGCAATTCCTTAGCCAATGACATTTCAAGGTTATCATAGTAGGATATAATTTCATAATACTTTGTAATAATAACAGAATATAGTAGTATTCCATAATACTATGTAATAACAATCCATTACTCTGTTACATTGATTACATTCTTTGGATGCAATCAAATGACATAAAGAGATTACTTATCAGAGTACTTACGGTGTCTTTAGCATGCATTCTATATGGATATAGTAGGTATATCCCATTCGTTGTATGGTTGTAATCAATGACATAAAATGATTTCTTAGCCAACAAGTATTTCAGGTTATCTCATACATAGTAGAAGATAGAACTTCATAACACTATATGGTAATACTAGAGAATTTGGAAATAGCACTAGTTGCTTTTGCTTCTTCTTATATGAAGACCATAACAGCTAAATATGTTAGTCTTTACAATGACTTTAACATGCATGCTATATAAATCTGCAGGTCCTGTTCAAGTGCGCAATGCCTAGAAGGTTTATTTCCTATTCGTTGTATGGATGTAATCATTGACATAAAGCAATTCCTTAGCCAATGACATTTCAAGGTTATCGTAGTAGGATAGAGTTTCATAATACTTTGTAATAATAACAGAATATAGTAGTATTCCATAATACGATGTAATAACAATACAGTACTCTGTTACATTGATTACATTCTTTGGATGCAATCAAATGACATAAAGCAATTACTTATCAGAGTACTTACGGTGTCTTTAGCATGCATTCTAAATGGATATAGTAGGTATATCCCATTCGTTGTATGGGTGTAATCAATGACATAAAATGATTTCTTAGCCAACAAGTATTTCAGGTTATCTCTTACATAGTAGAAGATCGAACTTCATAACACTATATGGTAATACTAGAGAATTTGGAAATAGCACTAGTTGCTTTTGCTTCTTCTTATATGAAGACCATAACAGCTAAATATGTTAGTCTTTACAATGACTTTAACATGCATGCTATATAAATCTGCAGGTCCTGTTCAAGTGCGCAATGCCTAGAAGGTTTATTTCCTATTCGTTGTATGGATGTAATCATTGACATAAAGCAATTCCTTAGCCAATGACATTTCAAGGTTATCGTAGTAGGATATAATTTCATAATACTTTGTAATAATAACAGAATATAGTAGTATTCCATAATACTATGTAATAACAATCCATTACTCTGTTACATTGATTACATTCTTTGGATGCAATCAAATGACATAAAGAGATTACTTATCAGAGTACTTACGGTGTCTTTAGCATGCATTCTAAATGGATATAGTAGGTATATCCCATTCGTTGTATGGGTGTAATCAATGACATAAAATGATTTCTTAGCCAACAAGTATTTCAGGTTATCTCTTACATAGTAGAAGATCGAACTTCATAACACTATATGGTAATACTAGAGAATTTGGAAATAGCACTAGTTGCTTTTGCTTCTTCTTATATGAAGACCATAACAGCTAAATATGTTAGTCTTTACAATGACTTTAACATGCATGCTATATAAATCTGCAGGTCCTGTTCAAGTGCGCAATGCCTAGAAGGTTTATTTCCTATTCGTTGTATGGATGTAATCATTGACATAAAGCAATTCCTTAGCCAATGACATTTCAAGGTTATCATAGTAGGATATAATTTCATAATACTTTGTAATAATAACAGAATATAGTAGTATTCCATAATACTATGTAATAACAATCCATTACTCTGTTACATTGATTACATTCTTTGGATGCAATCAAATGACATAAAGAGATTACTTATCAGAGTACTTACGGTGTCTTTAGCATGCATTCTATATGGATATAGTAGGTATATCCCATTCGTTGTATGGTTGTAATCAATGACATAAAATGATTTCTTAGCCAACAAGTATTTCAGGTTATCTCATACATAGTAGAAGATAGAACTTCATAACACTATATGGTAATACTAGAGAATTTGGAAATAGCACTAGTTGCTTTTGCTTCTTCTTATATGAAGACCATAACAGCTAAATATGTTAGTCTTTACAATGACTTTAACATGCATGCTATATAAATCTGCAGGTCCTGTTCAAGTGCGCAATGCCTAGAAGGTTTATTTCCTATTCGTTGTATGGATGTAATCATTGACATAAAGCAATTCCTTAGCCAATGACATTTCAAGGTTATCGTAGTAGGATAGAGTTTCATAATACTTTGTAATAATAACAGAATATAGTAGTATTCCATAATACGATGTAATAACAATACAGTACTCTGTTACATTGATTACATTCTTTGGATGCAATCAAATGACATAAAGCAATTACTTATCAGAGTACTTACGGTGTCTTTAGCATGCATTCTAAATGGATATAGTAGGTATATCCCATTCGTTGTATGGGTGTAATCAATGACATAAAATGATTTCTTAGCCAACAAGTATTTCAGGTTATCTCTTACATAGTAGAAGATCGAACTTCATAACACTATATGGTAATACTAGAGAATTTGGAAATAGCACTAGTTGCTTTTGCTTCTTCTTATATGAAGACCATAACAGCTAAATATGTTAGTCTTTACAATGACTTTAACATGCATGCTATATAAATCTGCAGGTCCTGTTCAAGTGCGCAATGCCTAGAAGGTTTATTTCCTATTCGTTGTATGGATGTAATCATTGACATAAAGCAATTCCTTAGCCAATGACATTTCAAGGTTATCGTAGTAGGATATAATTTCATAATACTTTGTAATAATAACAGAATATAGTAGTATTCCATAATACTATGTAATAACAATCCATTACTCTGTTACATTGATTACATTCTTTGGATGCAATCAAATGACATAAAGAGATTACTTATCAGAGTACTTACGGTGTCTTTAGCATGCATTCTAAATGGATATAGTAGGTATATCCCATTCGTTGTATGGGTGTAATCAATGACATAAAATGATTTCTTAGCCAACAAGTATTTCAGGTTATCTCTTACATAGTAGAAGATCGAACTTCATAACACTATATGGTAATACTAGAGAATTTGGAAATAGCACTAGTTGCTTTTGCTTCTTCTTATATGAAGACCATAACAGCTAAATATGTTAGTCTTTACAATGACTTTAACATGCATGCTATATAAATCTGCAGGTCCTGTTCAAGTGCGCAATGCCTAGAAGGTTTATTTCCTATTCGTTGTATGGATGTAATCATTGACATAAAGCAATTCCTTAGCCAATGACATTTCAAGGTTATCATAGTAGGATATAATTTCATAATACTTTGTAATAATAACAGAATATAGTAGTATTCCATAATACTATGTAATAACAATCCATTACTCTGTTACATTGATTACATTCTTTGGATGCAATCAAATGACATAAAGAGATTACTTATCAGAGTACTTACGGTGTCTTTAGCATGCATTCTATATGGATATAGTAGGTATATCCCATTCGTTGTATGGTTGTAATCAATGACATAAAATGATTTCTTAGCCAACAAGTATTTCAGGTTATCTCATACATAGTAGAAGATAGAACTTCATAACACTATATGGTAATACTAGAGAATTTGGAAATAGCACTAGTTGCTTTTGCTTCTTCTTATATGAAGACCATAACAGCTAAATATGTTAGTCTTTACAATGACTTTAACATGCATGCTATATAAATCTGCAGGTCCTGTTCAAGTGCGCAATGCCTAGAAGGTTTATTTCCTATTCGTTGTATGGATGTAATCATTGACATAAAGCAATTCCTTAGCCAATGACATTTCAAGGTTATCGTAGTAGGATAGAGTTTCATAATACTTTGTAATAATAACAGAATATAGTAGTATTCCATAATACGATGTAATAACAATCCATTACTCTGTTACATTGATTACATTCTTTGGATGCAATCAAATGACATAAAGCGATTACTTATCAGAGTACTTACGGTGTCTTTAGCATGCATTCTATATGGATATAGTAGGTATATCCCATTCGTTGTATGGTTGTAATCAATGACATAAAATGATTTCTTAGCCAACAAGTATTTCAGGTTATCTCATACATAGTAGAAGATAGAACTTCATAACACTATATGGTAATACTAGAGAATTTGGAAATAGCACTAGTTGCTTTTGCTTCTTCTTATATGAAGACCATAACAGCTAAATATGTTAGTCTTTACAATGACTTTAACATGCATGCTATATAAATCTGCAGGTCCTGTTCAAGTGCGCAATGCCTAGAAGGTTTATTTCCTATTCGTTGTATGGATGTAATCATTGACATAAAGCAATTCCTTAGCCAATGACATTTCAAGGTTATCATAGTAGGATATAATTTCATAATACTTTGTAATAATAACAGAATATAGTAGTATTCCATAATACTATGTAATAACAATCCATTACTCTGTCACATTGATTACATTCTTTGGATGCAATCAAATGACATAAAGCGATTACTTATCAGAGTACTTACGGTGTCTTTAGCATGCATTCTATATGGATATAGTAGGTATATCCCATTCGTTGTATGGTTGTAATCAATGACATAAAATGATTTCTTAGCCAACAAGTATTTCAGGTTATCTCATACATAGTAGAAGATAGAACTTCATAACACTATATGGTAATACTAGAGAATTTGGAAATAGCACTAGTTGCTTTTGCTTCTTCTTATATGAAGACCATAACAGCTAAATATGTTAGTCTTTACAATGACTTTAACATGCATGCTATATAAATCTGCAGGTCCTGTTCAAGTGCGCAATGCCTAGAAGGTTTATTTCCTATTCGTTGTATGGATGTAATCATTGACATAAAGCAATTCCTTAGCCAATGACATTTCAAGGTTATCGTAGTAGGATATAATTTCATAATACTTTGTAATAATAACAGAATATAGTAGTATTCCATAATACTATGTAATAACAATCCATTACTCTGTCACATTGATTACATTCTTTGGATGCAATCAAATGACATAAAGAGATTACTTATCAGAGTACTTACGGTGTCTTTAGCATGCATTCTATATGGATATAGTAGGTATATCCCATTCGTTGTATGGTTGTAATCAATGACATAAAATGATTTCTTAGCCAACAAGTATTTCAGGTTATCTCATACATAGTAGAAGATAGAACTTCATAACACTATATGGTAATACTAGAGAATTTGGAAATAGCACTAGTTGCTTTTGCTTCTTCTTATATGAAGACCATAACAGCTAAATATGTTAGTCTTTACAATGACTTTAACATGCATGCTATATAAATCTGCAGGTCCTGTTCAAGTGCGCAATGCCTAGAAGGTTTATTTCCTATTCGTTGTATGGATGTAATCATTGACATAAAGCAATTCCTTAGCCAATGACATTTCAAGGTTATCGTAGTAGGATAGAGTTTCATAATACTTTGTAATAATAACAGAATATAGTAGTATTCCATAATACGATGTAATAACAATACAGTACTCTGTTACATTGATTACATTCTTTGGATGCAATCAAATGACATAAAGCAATTACTTATCAGAGTACTTACGGTGTCTTTAGCATGCATTCTAAATGGATATAGTAGGTATATCCCATTCGTTGTATGGGTGTAATCAATGACATAAAATGATTTCTTAGCCAACAAGTATTTCAGGTTATCTCTTACATAGTAGAAGATCGAACTTCATAACACTATATGGTAATACTAGAGAATTTGGAAATAGCACTAGTTGCTTTTGCTTCTTCTTATATGAAGACCATAACAGCTAAATATGTTAGTCTTTACAATGACTTTAACATGCATGCTATATAAATCTGCAGGTCCTGTTCAAGTGCGCAATGCCTAGAAGGTTTATTTCCTATTCGTTGTATGGATGTAATCATTGACATAAAGCAATTCCTTAGCCAATGACATTTCAAGGTTATCGTAGTAGGATATAATTTCATAATACTTTGTAATAATAACAGAATATAGTAGTATTCCATAATACTATGTAATAACAATCCATTACTCTGTTACATTGATTACATTCTTTGGATGCAATCAAATGACATAAAGAGATTACTTATCAGAGTACTTACGGTGTCTTTAGCATGCATTCTAAATGGATATAGTAGGTATATCCCATTCGTTGTATGGTTGTAATCAATGACATAAAATGATTTCTTAGCCAACAAGTATTTCAGGTTATCTCATACATAGTAGAAGATAGAACTTCATAACACTATATGGTAATACTAGAGAATTTGGAAATAGCACTAGTTGCTTTTGCTTCTTCTTATATGAAGACCATAACAGCTAAATATGTTAGTCTTTACAATGACTTTAACATGCATGCTATATAAATCTGCAGGTCCTGTTCAAGTGCGCAATGCCTAGAAGGTTTATTTCCTATTCGTTGTATGGATGTAATCATTGACATAAAGCAATTCCTTAGCCAATGACATTTCAAGGTTATCATAGTAGGATATAATTTCATAATACTTTGTAATAATAACAGAATATAGTAGTATTCCATAATACTATGTAATAACAATCCATTACTCTGTTACATTGATTACATTCTTTGGATGCAATCAAATGACATAAAGAGATTACTTATCAGAGTACTTACGGTGTCTTTAGCATGCATTCTATATGGATATAGTAGGTATATCCCATTCGTTGTATGGTTGTAATCAATGACATAAAATGATTTCTTAGCCAACAAGTATTTCAGGTTATCTCATACATAGTAGAAGATAGAACTTCATAACACTATATGGTAATACTAGAGAATTTGGAAATAGCACTAGTTGCTTTTGCTTCTTCTTATATGAAGACCATAACAGCTAAATATGTTAGTCTTTACAATGACTTTAACATGCATGCTATATAAATCTGCAGGTCCTGTTCAAGTGCGCAATGCCTAGAAGGTTTATTTCCTATTCGTTGTATGGATGTAATCATTGACATAAAGCAATTCCTTAGCCAATGACATTTCAAGGTTATCGTAGTAGGATAGAGTTTCATAATACTTTGTAATAATAACAGAATATAGTAGTATTCCATAATACGATGTAATAACAATACAGTACTCTGTTACATTGATTACATTCTTTGGATGCAATCAAATGACATAAAGCAATTACTTATCAGAGTACTTACGGTGTCTTTAGCATGCATTCTAAATGGATATAGTAGGTATATCCCATTCGTTGTATGGGTGTAATCAATGACATAAAATGATTTCTTAGCCAACAAGTATTTCAGGTTATCTCTTACATAGTAGAAGATCGAACTTCATAACACTATATGGTAATACTAGAGAATTTGGAAATAGCACTAGTTGCTTTTGCTTCTTCTTATATGAAGACCATAACAGCTAAATATGTTAGTCTTTACAATGACTTTAACATGCATGCTATATAAATCTGCAGGTCCTGTTCAAGTGCGCAATGCCTAGAAGGTTTATTTCCTATTCGTTGTATGGATGTAATCATTGACATAAAGCAATTCCTTAGCCAATGACATTTCAAGGTTATCGTAGTAGGATATAATTTCATAATACTTTGTAATAATAACAGAATATAGTAGTATTCCATAATACTATGTAATAACAATCCATTACTCTGTTACATTGATTACATTCTTTGGATGCAATCAAATGACATAAAGAGATTACTTATCAGAGTACTTACGGTGTCTTTAGCATGCATTCTATATGGATATAGTAGGTATATCCCATTCGTTGTATGGTTGTAATCAATGACATAAAATGATTTCTTAGCCAACAAGTATTTCAGGTTATCTCATACATAGTAGAAGATAGAACTTCATAACACTATATGGTAATACTAGAGAATTTGGAAATAGCACTAGTTGCTTTTGCTTCTTCTTATATGAAGACCATAGCAGCTAAATATGTTAGTCTTTACAATGACTTTAACATGCATGCTATATAAATCTGCAGGTCCTGTTCAAGTGCGCAATGCCTAGAAGGTTTATTTCCTATTCGTTGTATGGATATAATCATTGACATAAAGCAATTCCTTAGCCAATGACATTTCAAGGTTATCGTAGTAGGATAGAGTTTCATAATACTTTGTAATAATAACAGAATATAGTAGTATTCCATAATACGATGTAATAACAATACAGTACTCTGTTACATTGATTACATTCTTTGGATGCAATCAAATGACATAAAGCGATTACTTATCAGAGTACTTACGGTGTCTTTAGCATGCATTCTAAATGGATATAGTAGGTATATCCCATTCGTTGTATGGGTGTAATCAATGACATAAAATGATTTCTTAGCCAACAAGTATTTCAGGTTATCTCTTACATAGTAGAAGATCGAACTTCATAACACTATATGGTAATACTAGAGAATTTGGAAATAGCACTAGTTGCTTTTGCTTCTTCTTATATGAAGACCATAACAGCTAAATATGTTAGTCTTTACAATGACTTTAACATGCATGCTATATAAATCTGCAGGTCCTGTTCAAGTGCGCAATGCCTAGAAGGTTTATTTCCTATTCGTTGTATGGATGTAATCATTGACATAAAGCAATTCCTTAGCCAATGACATTTCAAGGTTATCATAGTAGGATATAATTTCATAATACTTTGTAATAATAACAGAATATAGTAGTATTCCATAATACTATGTAATAACAATCCATTACTCTGTTACATTGATTACATTCTTTGGATGCAATCAAATGACATAAAGAGATTACTTATCAGAGTACTTACGGTGTCTTTAGCATGCATTCTATATGGATATAGTAGGTATATCCCATTCGTTGTATGGTTGTAATCAATGACATAAAATGATTTCTTAGCCAACAAGTATTTCAGGTTATCTCATACATAGTAGAAGATAGAACTTCATAACACTATATGGTAATACTAGAGAATTTGGAAATAGCACTAGTTGCTTTTGCTTCTTCTTATATGAAGACCATAGCAGCTAAATATGTTAGTCTTTACAATGACTTTAACATGCATGCTATATAAATCTGCAGGTCCTGTTCAAGTGCGCAATGCCTAGAAGGTTTATTTCCTATTCGTTGTATGGATATAATCATTGACATAAAGCAATTCCTTAGCCAATGACATTTCAAGGTTATCGTAGTAGGATAGAGTTTCATAATACTTTGTAATAATAACAGAATATAGTAGTATTCCATAATACGATGTAATAACAATACAGTACTCTGTTACAGAAGAGCCTCTTGTGGCGCAGAGTGGTAAGGCAGCCGTCTGAAAGCTTTGCCCATGAGGCTGGGAGTTCGATCCCAGCAGCCGGCTCAAGGTTGACTCAGCCTTCCATCCTTCCGAGGTTGGTAAAATGAGTACCCAGCTTGCTGGGGGGCAAACGGTCATGACTGGGGAAGGCACTGGCAAACCACCCCGTATTGAGTCTGCCATGAAAACGCTGGAGGGCGTCACCCCAAGGGTCAGACATGACTCGGTGCTTGCACAGGGGATACCTTTACCTTTACCTTTACTCTGTTACATTGATTACATTCTTTGGATGCAATCAAATGACATAAAGCGATTACTTATCAGAGTACTTACGGTGTCTTTAGCATGCATTCTAAATGGATATAGTAGGTATATCCCATTCGTTGTATGGGTGTAATCAATGACATAAAATGATTTCTTAGCCAACAAGTATTTCAGGTTATCTCTTACATAGTAGAAGATCGAACTTCATAACACTATATGGTAATACTAGAGAATTTGGAAATAGCACTAGTTGCTTTTGCTTCTTCTTATATGAAGACCATAACAGCTAAATATGTTAGTCTTTACAATGACTTTAACATGCATGCTATATAAATCTGCAGGTCCTGTTCAAGTGCGCAATGCCTAGAAGGTTTATTTCCTATTCGTTGTATGGATGTAATCATTGACATAAAGCAATTCCTTAGCCAATGACATTTCAAGGTTATCATAGTAGGATATAATTTCATAATACTTTGTAATAATAACAGTATATAGTAGTATTCCATAATACTATGTAATAACAATCCATTACTCTGTTACATTGATTACATTCTTTGGATGCAATCAAATGACATAAAGAGATTACTTATCAGAGTACTTACGGTGTCTTTAGCATGCATTCTATATGGATATAGTAGGTATATCCCATTCGTTGTATGGTTGTAATCAATGACATAAAATGATTTCTTAGCCAACAAGTATTTCAGGTTATCTCATACATAGTAGAAGATAGAACTTCATAACACTATATGGTAATACTAGAGAATTTGGAAATAGCACTAGTTGCTTTTGCTTCTTCTTATATGAAGACCATAACAGCTAAATATGTTAGTCTTTACAATGACTTTAACATGCATGCTATATAAATCTGCAGGTCCTGTTCAAGTGCGCAATGCCTAGAAGGTTTATTTCCTATTCGTTGTATGGATGTAATCATTGACATAAAGCAATTCCTTAGCCAATGACATTTCAAGGTTATCGTAGTAGGATAGAGTTTCATAATACTTTGTAATAATAACAGAATATAGTAGTATTCCATAATACGATGTAATAACAATAAAGTACTCTGTTACATTGATTACATTCTTTGGATGCAATCAAATGACATAAAGCAATTACTTATCAGAGTACTTACGGTGTCTTTAGCATGCATTCTAAATGGATATAGTAGGTATATCCCATTCGTTGTATGGGTGTAATCAATGACATAAAATGATTTCTTAGCCAACAAGTATTTCAGGTTATCTCATACATAGTAGAAGATCGAACTTCATAACACTATATGGTAATACTAGAGAATTTGGAAATAGCACTAGTTGCTTTTGCTTCTTCTTATATGAAGACCATAACAGCTAAATATGTTAGTCTTTACAATGACTTTAACATGCATGCTATATAAATCTGCAGGTCCTGTTCAAGTGCGCAATGCCTAGAAGGTTTATTTCCTATTCGTTGTATGGATGTAATCATTGACATAAAGCAATTCCTTAGCCAATGACATTTCAAGGTTATCATAGTAGGATATAATTTCATACTACTTTGTAATAATAACAGAATATAGTAGTATTCCATAATACTATGTAATAACAATCCATTACTCTGTTACATTGATTACATTCTTTGGATGCAATCAAATGACATAAAGCAATTACTTATCAGAGTACTTACGGTGTCTTTAGCATGCATTCTAAATGGATATAGTAGGTATATCCCATTCGTTGTATGGGTGTAATCAATGACATAAAATGATTTCTTAGCCAACAAGTATTTCAGGTTATCTCATACATAGTAGAAGATAGAACTTCATAACACTATATGGTAATACTAGAGAATTTGGAAATAGCACTAGTTGCTTTTGCTTCTTCTTATATGAAGACCATAACAGCTAAATATGTTAGTCTTTACAATGATTTTAACATGCATGCTATATAAATCTGCAGGTCCTGTTCAAGTGCGCAATGCCTAGAAGGTTTATTTCCTATTCGTTGTATGGATGTAATCATTGACATAATGCAATTCCTTAGCCAATGACATTTCAAGGTTATCGTAGTAGGATAGAGTTTCATAATACTTTGTAATAATAACAGAATATAGTAGTATTCCATAATACGATGTAATAACAATACAGTACTCTGTTACATTGATTACATTCTTTGGATGCAATCAAATGACATAAAGAGATTACTTATCAGAGTACTTACGGTGTCTTTAGCATGCCTTCTAAATGGATATAGTAGGTATATCCCATTCGTTGTATGGGTGTAATCAATGACATAAAATGATTTCTTAGCCAACAAGTATTTCAGGTTATCTCATACATAGTAGAAGATAGAACTTCATAACACTATATGGTAATACTAGAGAATTTGGAAATAGCACTAGTTGCTTTTGCTTCTTCTTATATGAAGACCATAACAGCTAAATATGTTAGTCTTTACAATGACTTTAACATGCATGCTATATAAATCTGCAGGTCCTGTTCAAGTGCGCAATGCCTAGAAGGTTTATTTCCTATTCGTTGTATGGATGTAAAAATTGACATAAAGCAATTCCTTAGCCAATGACATTTCAAGGTTATCATAATAGGATATAATTTCATAATACTTTGTAATAATAACAGAATATAGTAGTATTCCATAATACTATGTAATAACAATCCATTACTCTGTTACATTGATTACATTCTTTGGATGCAATCAAATGACATAAAGAGATTACTTATCAGAGTACTTACGGTGTCTTTAGCATGCATTCTAAATGGATATAGTAGGTATATCCCATTCGTTGTATGGGTGTAATCAATGACATAAAATGATTTCTTAGCCAACAAGTATTTCAGGTTATCTCATACATAGTAGAAGATAGAACTTCATAACACTATATGGTAATACTAGAGAATTTGGAAATAGCACTAGTTGCTTTTTCTTCTTCTTATATGAAGACCATAACAGCTAAATATGTTAGTCTTTACAATGACTTTAACATGCATGCTATATAAATCTGCAGGTCCTGTTCAAGTGCGCAATGCCTAGAAGGTTTATTTCCTATTCGTTGTATGGATGTAAAAATTGACATAAAGCAATTCCTTAGCCAATGACATTTCAAGGTTATCATAGTAGGATATAATTTCATAATACTTTGTAATAATAACAGAATATAGTAGTATTCCATAATACTATGTAATAACAATCCATTACTCTGTTACATTGATTACATTCTTTGGATGCAATCAAATGACATAAAGAGATTACTTATCAGAGTACTTACGGTGTCTTTAGCATGCATTCTAAATGGATATAGTAGGTATATCCCATTCGTTGTGTGGTTGTAATCAATGACATAAAATGATTTCTTAGCCAACAAGTATTTCAGGTTATCTCATATATAGTAGAAGATAGAACTTCATAACACTATATGGTAATACTAGAGAATTTGGAAATAGCACTAGTTGCTTTTGATTCTTCTTATATGAAGACCATAGCAGCTAAATATGTTAGTCTTTACAATGACTTTAACATGCATGCTATATAAATCTGCAGGTCCTGTTCAAGTGCGCAATGCCTAGAAGGTTTATTTCCTATTCGTTGTATGGATATAATCATTGACATAAAGCAATTCCTTAGCCAATGACATTTCAAGGTTATCGTAGTAGGATAGAGTTTCATAATACTTTGTAATAATAACAGAATATAGTAGTATTCCATAATACGATGTAATAACAATACAGTACTCTGTTACATTGATTACATTCTTTGGATGCAATCAAATGACATAAAGCAATTACTTATCAGAGTACTTACGGTGTCTTTAGCATGCATTCTAAATGGATATAGTAGGTATATCCCATTCGTTGTATGGTTGTAATCAATGACATAAAATGATTTCTTAGCCAACAAGTATTGCAGGTTATCTCATACATAGTAGAAGATAGAACTTCATAACACTATATGGTAATACTAGAGAATTTGGAAATAGCACTAGTTGCTTTTGCTTCTTCTTATATGAAGACCATAACAGCTAAATATGTTAGTCTTTACAATGACTTTAACATGCATGCTATATAAATCTGCAGGTCCTGTTCAAGTGCGCAATGCCTAGAAGGTTTATTTCCTATTCGTTGTATGGATGTAATCATTGACATAAAGCAATTCCTTAGCCAATGACATTTCAAGGTTATCGTAGTAGGATAGAGTTTCATAATACTTTGTAATAATAACAGAATATAGTAGTATTCCATAATACGATGTAATAACAATACAGTACTCTGTTACATTGATTACATTCTTTGGATGCAATCAAATGACATAAAGCAATTACTTATCAGAGTACTTACGGTGTCTTTAGCATGCATTCTAAATGGATATAGTAGGTATATCCCATTCGTTGTATGGGTGTAATCAATGACATAAAATGATTTCTTAGCCAACAAGTATTTCAGGTTATCTCATACATAGTAGAAGATAGAACTTCATAACACTATATGTTAATACTAGAGAATTTGGAAATAGCACTAGTTGCTTTTGCTTCTTCTTATATGAAGACCATAGCAGCTAAATATGTTAGTCTTTACAATGACTTTAACATGCATGCTATATAAATCTGCAGGTCCTGTTCAAGTGCGCAATGCCTAGAAGGTTTATTTCCTATTCGTTGTATGGATATAATCATTGACATAAAGCAATTCCTTAGCCAATGACATTTCAAGGTTATCGTAGTAGGATAGAGTTTCATAATACTTTGTAATAATAACAGAAGATAGTAGTATTCCATAATACGATGTAATAACAATACAGTACTCTGTTACATTGATTACATTCTTTGGATGCAATCAAATGACATAAAGCAATTACTTATCAGAGTACTTACGGTGTCTTTAGCATGCATTCTAAATGGATATAGTAGGTATATCCCATTCGTTGTATGGGTGTAATCAATGACATAAAATGATTTCTTAGCCAACAAGTATTTCAGGTTATCTCTTACATAGTAGAAGATCGAACTTCATAACACTATATGGTAATACTAGAGAATTTGGAAATAGCACTAGTTGCTTTTTCTTCTTCTTATATGAAGACCATAACAGCTAAATATGTTAGTCTTTACAATGACTTTAACATGCATGCTATATAAATCTGCAGGTCCAGTTCAAGTGCGCAATGCCTAGAAGGTTTATTTCCTATTCGTTGTATGGATGTAATCATTGACATAAAGCAATTCCTTAGCCAATGACATTTCAAGGTTATCATAGTAGGATATAATTTCATAATACTTTGTAATAATAACAGAATATAGTAGTATTCCATAATACTATGTAATAACAATCCATTACTCTGTTACATTGATTACATTCTTTGGATGCAATCAAATGACATAAAGAGATTACTTATCAGAGTACTTACGGTGTCTTTAGCATGCATTCTATATGGATATAGTAGGTATATCCCATTCGTTGTATGGTTGTAATCAATGACATAAAATGATTTCTTAGCCAACAAGTATTTCAGGTTATCTCATACATAGTAGAAGATAGAACTTCATAACACTATATGGTAATACTAGAGAATTTGGAAATAGCACTAGTTGCTTTTGCTTCTTCTTATATGAAGACCATAGCAGCTAAATATGTTAGTCTTTACAATGACTTTAACATGCATGCTATATAAATCTGCAGGTCCTGTTCAAGTGCGCAATGCCTAGAAGGTTTATTTCCTATTCGTTGTATGGATATAATCATTGACATAAAGCAATTCCTTAGCCAATGACATTTCAAGGTTATCGTAGTAGGATAGAGTTTCATAATACTTTGTAATAATAACAGAAGATAGTAGTATTCCATAATACGATGTAATAACAATACAGTACTCTGTTACATTGATTACATTCTTTGGATGCAATCAAATGACATAAAGCAATTACTTATCAGAGTACTTACGGTGTCTTTAGCATGCATTCTAAATGGATATAGTAGGTATATCCCATTCGTTGTATGGGTGTAATCAATGACATAAAATGATTTCTTAGCCAACAAGTATTTCAGGTTATCTCATACATAGTAGAAGATAGAACTTCATAACACTATATGGTAATACTAGAGAATTTGGAAATAGCACTAGTTGCTTTTGCTTCTTCTTATATGAAGACCATAACAGCTAAATATGTTAGTCTTTACAATGACTTTAACATGCATGCTATATAAATCTGCAGGTCCTGTTCAAGTGCGCAATGCCTAGAAGGTTTATTTCCTATTCGTTGTATGGATGTAATCATTGACATAAAGCAATTCCTTAGCCAATGACATTTCAAGGTTATCGTAGTAGGATAGAGTTTCATAATACTTTGTATTAATTACAGAATATAGTAGTATTCCATAATACGATGTAATAACAATACTCTGTTACATTGATTACATTCTTTGGATGCAATCAAATGACATAAAGCAATTACTTATCAGAGTACTTACGGTGTCTTTACCATGCATTCTAAATGGATATAGTAGGTATATCCCATTCGTTGTATGGTTGTAATCAATGACATAAAATGATTTCTTAGCCAACAAGTGTTTCAGGTTATCTCATACATAGTAGAAGATAGAACTTCATAACACTATATGGTAATACTAGAGAATTTGGAAATAGCACTAGTTGCTTTTGCTTCTTCTTATATGAAGACCATAGCAGCTAAATATGTTAGTCTTTACAATGACTTTAACATGCATGCTATATAAATCTGCAGGTCCTGTTCAAGTGCGCAATGCCTAGAAGGTTTATTTCCTATTCGTTGTATGGATATAATCATTGACATAAAGCAATTCCTTAGCCAATGACATTTCAAGGTTATCGTAGTAGGATAGAGTTTCATAATACTTTGTAATAATAACAGAATATAGTAGTATTCCATAATACGATGTAATAACAATACAGTACTCTGTTACATTGATTACATTCTTTGGATGCAATCAAATGACATAAAGCGATTACTTATCAGAGTACTTACGGTGTCTTTAGCATGCATTCTAAATGGATATAGTAGGTATATCCCATTCGTTGTATGGGTGTAATCAATGACATAAAATGATTTCTTAGCCAACAAGTATTTCAGGTTATCTCTTACATAGTAGAAGATAGAACTTCATAACACTATATGGTAATACTAGAGAATTTGGAAATAGCACTAGTTGCTTTTGCTTCTTCTTATATGAAGACCATAACAGCTAAATATGTTAGTCTTTACAATGACTTTAACATGCATGCTATATAAATCTGCAGGTCCTGTTCAAGTGCGCAATGCCTAGAAGGTTTATTTCCTATTCGTTGTATGGATGTAATCATTGACATAAAGCAATTCCTTAGCCAATGACATTTCAAGGTTATCATAGTAGGATATAATTTCATAATACTTTGTAATAATAACAGAATATAGTAGTATTCCATAATACTATGTAATAACAATCCATTACTCTGTTACATTGATTACATTCTTTGGATGCAATCAAATGACATAAAGAGATTACTTATCAGAGTACTTACGGTGTCTTTAGCATGCATTCTATATGGATATAGTAGGTATATCCCATTCGTTGTATGGTTGTAATCAATGACATAAAATGATTTCTTAGCCAACAAGTATTTCAGGTTATCTCATACATAGTAGAAGATAGAACTTCATAACACTATATGGTAATACTAGAGAATTTGGAAATAGCACTAGTTGCTTTTGCTTCTTCTTATATGAAGACCATAGCAGCTAAATATGTTAGTCTTTACAATGACTTTAACATGCATGCTATATAAATCTGCAGGTCCTGTTCAAGTGCGCAATGCCTAGAAGGTTTATTTCCTATTCGTTGTATGGATATAATCATTGACATAAAGCAATTCCTTAGCCAATGACATTTCAAGGTTATCGTAGTAGGATAGAGTTTCATAATACTTTGTAATAATAACAGAAGATAGTAGTATTCCATAATACGATGTAATAACAATACAGTACTCTGTTACATTGATTACATTCTTTGGATGCAATCAAATGACATAAAGCAATTACTTATCAGAGTACTTACGGTGTCTTTAGCATGCATTCTAAATGGATATAGTAGGTATATCCCATTCGTTGTATGGGTGTAATCAATGACATAAAATGATTTCTTAGCCAACAAGTATTTCAGGTTATCTCATACATAGTAGAAGATAGAACTTCATAACACTATATGGTAATACTAGAGAATTTGGAAATAGCACTAGTTGCTTTTGCTTCTTCGTATATGAAGACCATAACAGCTAAATATGTTAGTCTTTACAATGACTTTAACATGCATGCTATATAAATCTGCAGGTCCTGTTCAAGTGCGCAATGCCTAGAAGGTTTATTTCCTATTCGTTGTATGGATGTAATCATTGACATAAAGCAATTCCTTAGCCAATGACATTTCAAGGTTATCGTAGTAGGATAGAGTTTCATAATACTTTGTATTAATTACAGAATATAGTAGTATTCCATAATACGATGTAATAACAATACTCTGTTACATTGATTACATTCTTTGGATGCAATCAAATGACATAAAGCAATTACTTATCAGAGTACTTACGGTGTCTTTAGCATGCATTCTAAATGGATATAGTAGGTATATCCCATTCGTTGTATGGTTGTAATCAATGACATAAAATGATTTCTTAGCCAACAAGTGTTTCAGGTTATCTCATACATAGTAGAAGATAGAACTTCATAACACTATATGGTAATACTAGAGAATTTGGAAATAGCACTAGTTGCTTTTGCTTCTTCTTATATGAAGACCATAGCAGCTAAATATGTTAGTCTTTACAATGACTTTAACATGCATGCTATATAAATCTGCAGGTCCTGTTCAAGTGCGCAATGCCTAGAAGGTTTATTTCCTATTCGTTGTATGGATATAATCATTGACATAAAGCAATTCCTTAGCCAATGACATTTCAAGGTTATCGTAGTAGGATAGAGTTTCATAATACTTTGTAATAATAACAGAATATAGTAGTATTCCATAATACGATGTAATAACAATACAGTACTCTGTTACATTGATTACATTCTTTGGATGCAATCAAATGACATAAAGCGATTACTTATCAGAGTACTTACGGTGTCTTTAGCATGCATTCTAAATGGATATAGTAGGTATATCCCATTCGTTGTATGGGTGTAATCAATGACATAAAATGATTTCTTAGCCAACAAGTATTTCAGGTTATCTCTTACATAGTAGAAGATAGAACTTCATAACACTATATGGTAATACTAGAGAATTTGGAAATAGCACTAGTTGCTTTTGCTTCTTCTTATATGAAGACCATAACAGCTAAATATGTTAGTCTTTACAATGACTTTAACATGCATGCTATATAAATCTGCAGGTCCTGTTCAAGTGCGCAATGCCTAGAAGGTTTATTTCCTATTCGTTGTATGGATGTAATCATTGACATAAAGCAATTCCTTAGCCAATGACATTTCAAGGTTATCATAGTAGGATATAATTTCATAATACTTTGTAATAATAACAGAATATAGTAGTATTCCATAATACTATGTAATAACAATCCATTACTCTGTTACATTGATTACATTCTTTGGATGCAATCAAATGACATAAAGAGATTACTTATCAGAGTACTTAAGGTGTCTTTAGCATGCATTCTAAATGGATATAGTAGGTATATCCCATTCGTTGTATGGGTGTAATCAATGACATAAAATGATTTCTTAGCCAACAAGTATTTCAGGTTATCTCATACATAGTAGAAGATAGAACTTCATAACACTATATGGTAATACTAGAGAATTTGGAAATAGCACTAGTTGCTTTTGCTTCTTCTTATATGAAGACCATAACAGCTAAATATGTTAGTCTTTACAATGACTTTAACATGCATGCTATATAAATCTGCAGGTCCTGTTCAAGTGCGCAATGCCTAGAAGGTTTATTTACTATTCGTTGTATGGATGTAATCATTGACATAAAGCAATTCCTTAGCCAATGTTATTTCAAGGTTATCGTAGTAGGATAGAGTTTCATAATACTTTGTAATAATTACAGAATATAGTAGTATTCCATAATACGATGTAATAACAATACAGTACTCTGTTACATTGATTACATTCTTTGGATGCAATCAAATGACATAAAGCAATTACTTATCAGAGTACTTACGGTGTCTTTAGCATGCATTCTAAATGGATATAGTAGGTATATCCCATTCGTTGTATGGGTGTAATCAATGACATAAAATGATTTCTTAGCCAACAAGTATTTCAGGTTATCTCTTACATAGTAGAAGATCGAACTTCATAACACTATATGGTAATACTAGAGAATTTGGAAATAGCACTAGTTGCTTTTGTTTCTTCTTATATGAAGACCATAACAGCTAAATATGTTAGTCTTTACAATGACTTTAACATGCATGCTATATAAATCTGCAGGTCCTGTTCAAGTGCGCAATGCCTAGAAGGTTTATTTCCTATTCGTTGTATGGATGTAATCATTGACATAAAGCAATTCCTTAGCCAATGACATTTCAAGGTTATCATAGTAGGATATAATTTCATAATACTTTGTAATAATAACAGAATATAGTAGTATTCCATAATACTATGTAATAACAATCCATTACTCTGTTACATTGATTACATTCTTTGGATGCAATCAAATGACATAAAGAGATTACTTATCAGAGTACTTACGGTGTCTTTAGCATGCATTCTATATGGATATAGTAGGTATATCCCATTCGTTGTATGGTTGTAATCAATGACATAAAATGATTTCTTAGCCAACAAGTATTTCAGGTTATCTCATACATAGTAGAAGATAGAACTTCATAACACTATATGGTAATACTAGAGAATTTGGAAATAGCACTAGTTGCTTTTGCTTCTTCTTATATGAAGACCATAACAGCTAAATATGTTAGTCTTTACAATGACTTTAACATGCATGCTATATATGCAGGTCCTGTTCAAGTGCGCAATGCCTAGAAGGTTTATTTCCTATTCGTTGTATGGATGTAATCATTGACATAAAGCAATTCCTTAGCCAATGACATTTCAAGGTTATCGTAGTAGGATAGAGTTTCATAATACTTTGTAATAATAACAGAATATAGTAGTATTCCATAATACGATGTAATAACAATACAGTACTCTGTTACATTGATTACATTCTTTGGATGCAATCAAATGACATAAAGCAATTACTTATCAGAGTACTTACGGTGTCTTTAGCATGCATTCTAAATGGATATAGTAGGTATATCCCATTCGTTGTATGGGTGTAATCAATGACATAAAATGATTTCTTAGCCAACAAGTATTTCAGGTTATCTCTTACATAGTAGAAGATCGAACTTCATAACACTATATGGTAATACTAGAGAATTTGGAAATAGCACTAGTTGCTTTTGCTTCTTCTTATATGAAGACCATAACAGCTAAATATGTTAGTCTTTACAATGACTTTAACATGCATGCTATATAAATCTGCAGGTCCTGTTCAAGAGCGCAATGCCTAGAAGGTTTATTTCCTATTCGTTGTATGGATGTAATCATTGACATAAAGCAATTCCTTAGCCAATGACATTTCAAGGTTATCGTAGTAGGATAGAGTTTCATAATACTTTGTAATAATAACAGAATATAGTAGTATTCCATAATACGATGTAATAACAATACAGTACTCTGTTACATTGATTACATTCTTTGGATGCAATCAAATGACATAAAGCAATTACTTATCAGAGTACTTACGGTGTCTTTAGCATGCATTCTATATGGATATAGTAGGTATATCCCATTCGTTGTATGGTTGTAATCAATGACATAAAATGATTTCTTAGCCAACAAGTATTTCAGGTTATCTCATACATAGTAGAAGATAGAACTTCATAACACTATATGGTAATACTAGAGAATTTGGAAATAGCACTAGTTGCTTTTGCTTCTTCTTATATGAAGACCATAACAGCTAAATATGTTAGTCTTTACAATGACTTTAACATGCATGCTATATATGCAGGTCCTGTTCAAGTGCGCAATGCCTAGAAGGTTTATTTCCTATTCGTTGTATGGATGTAATCATTGACATAAAGCAATTCCTTAGCCAATGACATTTCAAGGTTATCGTAGTAGGATAGAGTTTCATAATACTTTGTAATAATAACAGAATATAGTAGTATTCCATAATACGATGTAATAACAATACAGTACTCTGTTACATTGATTACATTCTTTGGATGCAATCAAATGACATAAAGCAATTACTTATCAGAGTACTTACGGTGTCTTTAGCATGCATTCTAAATGGATATAGTAGGTATATCCCATTCGTTGTATGGGTGTAATCAATGACATAAAATGATTTCTTAGCCAACAAGTATTTCAGGTTATCTCTTACATAGTAGAAGATCGAACTTCATAACACTATATGGTAATACTAGAGAATTTGGAAATAGCACTAGTTGCTTTTGCTTCTTCTTATATGAAGACCATAACAGCTAAATATGTTAGTCTTTACAATGACTTTAACATGCATGCTATATAAATCTGCAGGTCCTGTTCAAGTGCGCAATGCCTAGAAGGTTTATTTCCTATTCGTTGTATGGATGTAATCATTGACATAAAGCAATTCCTTAGCCAATGACATTTCAAGGTTATCATAGTAGGATATAATTTCATAATACTTTGTAATAATAACAGAATATAGTAGTATTCCATAATACTATGTAATAACAATCCATTACTCTGTTACATTGATTACATTCTTTGGATGCAATCAAATGACATAAAGAGATTACTTATCAGAGTACTTACGGTGTCTTTAGCATGCATTCTATATGGATATAGTAGGTATATCCCATTCGTTGTATGGTTGCAATCAATGACATAAAATGATTTCTTAGCCAACAAGTATTTCAGGTTATCTCATACATAGTAGAAGATAGAACTTCATAACACTATATGGTAATACTAGAGAATTTGGAAATAGCACTAGTTGCTTCTGCTTCTTCTTATATGAAGACCATAACAGCTAAGTATGTTAGTCTTTACAATGACTTTAACATGCATGCTATATAAATCTGCAGGTCCTGTTCAAGAGCGCAATGCCTAGAAGGTTTATTTCCTATTCGTTGTATGGATGTAATCATTGACATAAAGCAATTCCTTAGCCAATGACATTTCAAGGTTATCGTAGTAGGATAGAGTTTCATAATACTTTGTAATAATAACAGAATATAGTAGTATTCCATAATACGATGTAATAACAATACAGTACTCTGTTACATTGATTACATTCTTTGGATGCAATCAAATGACATAAAGCAATTACTTATCAGAGTACTTACGGTGTCTTTAGCATGCATTCTATATGGATATAGTAGGTATATCCCATTCGTTGTATGGTTGTAATCAATGACATAAAATGATTTCTTAGCCAACAAGTATTTCAGGTTATCTCATACATAGTAGAAGATAGAACTTCATAACACTATATGGTAATACTAGAGAATTTGGAAATAGCACTAGTTGCTTTTGCTTCTTCTTATATGAAGACCATAACAGCTAAATATGTTAGTCTTTACAATGACTTTAACATGCATGCTATATATGCAGGTCCTGTTCAAGTGCGCAATGCCTAGAAGGTTTATTTCCTATTCGTTGTATGGATGTAATCATTGACATAAAGCAATTCCTTAGCCAATGACATTTCAAGGTTATCGTAGTAGGATAGAGTTTCATAATACTTTGTAATAATAACAGAATATAGTAGTATTCCATAATACGATGTAATAACAATACAGTACTCTGTTACATTGATTACATTCTTTGGATGCAATCAAATGACATAAAGCAATTACTTATCAGAGTACTTACGGTGTCTTTAGCATGCATTCTAAATGGATATAGTAGGTATATCCCATTCGTTGTATGGGTGTAATCAATGACATAAAATGATTTCTTAGCCAACAAGTATTTCAGGTTATCTCTTACATAGTAGAAGATCGAACTTCATAACACTATATGGTAATACTAGAGAATTTGGAAATAGCACTAGTTGCTTTTGCTTCTTCTTATATGAAGACCATAACAGCTAAATATGTTAGTCTTTACAATGACTTTAACATGCATGCTATATAAATCTGCAGGTCCTGTTCAAGTGCGCAATGCCTAGAAGGTTTATTTCCTATTCGTTGTATGGATGTAATCATTGACATAAAGCAATTCCTTAGCCAATGACATTTCAAGGTTATCATAGTAGGATATAATTTCATAATACTTTGTAATAATAACAGAATATAGTAGTATTCCATAATACTATGTAATAACAATCCATTACTCTGTTACATTGATTACATTCTTTGGATGCAATCAAATGACATAAAGAGATTACTTATCAGAGTACTTACGGTGTCTTTAGCATGCATTCTATATGGATATAGTAGGTATATCCCATTCGTTGTATGGTTGTAATCAATGACATAAAATGATTTCTTAGCCAACAAGTATTTCAGGTTATCTCATACATAGTAGAAGATAGAACTTCATAACACTATATGGTAATACTAGAGAATTTGGAAATAGCACTAGTTGCTTCTGCTTCTTCTTATATGAAGACCATAACAGCTAAGTATGTTAGTCTTTACAATGACTTTAACATGCATGCTATATAAATCTGCAGGTCCTGTTCAAGAGCGCAATGCCTAGAAGGTTTATTTCCTATTCGTTGTATGGATGTAATCATTGACATAAAGCAATTCCTTAGCCAATGACATTTCAAGGTTATCGTAGTAGGATAGAGTTTCATAATACTTTGTAATAATAACAGAATATAGTAGTATTCCATAATACGATGTAATAACAATACAGTACTCTGTTACATTGATTACATTCTTTGGATGCAATCAAATGACATAAAGCAATTACTTATCAGAGTACTTACGGTGTCTTTAGCATGCATTCTAAATGGATATAGTAGGTATATCCCATTCGTTGTATGGGTGTAATCAATGACATAAAATGATTTCTTAGCCAACAAGTATTTCAGGTTATCTCTTACATAGTAGAAGATCGAACTTCATAACACTATATGGTAATACTAGAGAATTTGGAAATAGCACTAGTTGCTTTTGCTTCTTCTTATATGAAGACCATAACAGCTAAATATGTTAGTCTTTACAATGACTTTAACATGCATGCTATATAAATCTGCAGGTCCTGTTCAAGTGCGCAATGCCTAGAAGGTTTATTTCCTATTCGTTGTATGGATGTAATCATTGACATAAAGCAATTCCTTAGCCAATGACATTTCAAGGTTATCATAGTAGGATATAATTTCATAATACTTTGTAATAATAACAGAATATAGTAGTATTCCATAATACTATGTAATAACAATCCATTACTCTGTTACATTGATTACATTCTTTGGATGCAATCAAATGACATAAAGAGATTACTTATCAGAGTACTTACGGTGTCTTTAGCATGCATTCTATATGGATATAGTAGGTATATCCCATTCGTTGTATGGTTGCAATCAATGACATAAAATGATTTCTTAGCCAACAAGTATTTCAGGTTATCTCATACATAGTAGAAGATAGAACTTCATAACACTATATGGTAATACTAGAGAATTTGGAAATAGCACTAGTTGCTTCTGCTTCTTCTTATATGAAGACCATAACAGCTAAGTATGTTAGTCTTTACAATGACTTTAACATGCATGCTATATAAATCTGCAGGTCCTGTTCAAGAGCGCAATGCCTAGAAGGTTTATTTCCTATTCGTTGTATGGATGTAATCATTGACATAAAGCAATTCCTTAGCCAATGACATTTCAAGGTTATCGTAGTAGGATAGAGTTTCATAATACTTTGTAATAATAACAGAATATAGTAGTATTCCATAATACGATGTAATAACAATACAGTACTCTGTTACATTGATTACATTCTTTGGATGCAATCAAATGACATAAAGCAATTACTTATCAGAGTACTTACGGTGTCTTTAGCATGCATTCTATATGGATATAGTAGGTATATCCCATTCGTTGTATGGTTGTAATCAATGACATAAAATGATTTCTTAGCCAACAAGTATTTCAGGTTATCTCATACATAGTAGAAGATAGAACTTCATAACACTATATGGTAATACTAGAGAATTTGGAAATAGCACTAGTTGCTTTTGCTTCTTCTTATATGAAGACCATAACAGCTAAATATGTTAGTCTTTACAATGACTTTAACATGCATGCTATATATGCAGGTCCTGTTCAAGTGCGCAATGCCTAGAAGGTTTATTTCCTATTCGTTGTATGGATGTAATCATTGACATAAAGCAATTCCTTAGCCAATGACATTTCAAGGTTATCGTAGTAGGATAGAGTTTCATAATACTTTGTAATAATAACAGAATATAGTAGTATTCCATAATACGATGTAATAACAATACAGTACTCTGTTACATTGATTACATTCTTTGGATGCAATCAAATGACATAAAGCAATTACTTATCAGAGTACTTACGGTGTCTTTAGCATGCATTCTAAATGGATATAGTAGGTATATCCCATTCGTTGTATGGGTGTAATCAATGACATAAAATGATTTCTTAGCCAACAAGTATTTCAGGTTATCTCTTACATAGTAGAAGATCGAACTTCATAACACTATATGGTAATACTAGAGAATTTGGAAATAGCACTAGTTGCTTTTGCTTCTTCTTATATGAAGACCATAACAGCTAAATATGTTAGTCTTTACAATGACTTTAACATGCATGCTATATAAATCTGCAGGTCCTGTTCAAGTGCGCAATGCCTAGAAGGTTTATTTCCTATTCGTTGTATGGATGTAATCATTGACATAAAGCAATTCCTTAGCCAATGACATTTCAAGGTTATCATAGTAGGATATAATTTCATAATACTTTGTAATAATAACAGAATATAGTAGTATTCCATAATACTATGTAATAACAATCCATTACTCTGTTACATTGATTACATTCTTTGGATGCAATCAAATGACATAAAGAGATTACTTATCAGAGTACTTACGGTGTCTTTAGCATGCATTCTATATGGATATAGTAGGTATATCCCATTCGTTGTATGGTTGTAATCAATGACATAAAATGATTTCTTAGCCAACAAGTATTTCAGGTTATCTCATACATAGTAGAAGATAGAACTTCATAACACTATATGGTAATACTAGAGAATTTGGAAATAGCACTAGTTGCTTCTGCTTCTTCTTATATGAAGACCATAACAGCTAAGTATGTTAGTCTTTACAATGACTTTAACATGCATGCTATATAAATCTGCAGGTCCTGTTCAAGAGCGCAATGCCTAGAAGGTTTATTTCCTATTCGTTGTATGGATGTAATCATTGACATAAAGCAATTCCTTAGCCAATGACATTTCAAGGTTATCGTAGTAGGATAGAGTTTCATAATACTTTGTAATAATAACAGAATATAGTAGTATTCCATAATACGATGTAATAACAATACAGTACTCTGTTACATTGATTACATTCTTTGGATGCAATCAAATGACATAAAGCAATTACTTATCAGAGTACTTACGGTGTCTTTAGCATGCATTTTATATGGATATAGTAGGTATATCCCATTCGTTGTATGGGTGTAATCAATGACATAAAATGATTTCTTAGCCAACAAGTATTTCAGGTTATCTCTTACATAGTAGAAGATCGAACTTCATAACACTATATGGTAATACTAGAGAATTTGGAAATAGCACTAGTTGCTTTTGCTTCTTCTTATATGAAGACCATAACAGCTAAATATGTTAGTCTTTACAATGACTTTAACATGCATGCTATATAAATCTGCAGGTCCTGTTCAAGTGCGCAATGCCTAGAAGGTTTATTTCCTATTCGTTGTATGGATGTAATCATTGACATAAAGCAATTCCTTAGCCAATGACATTTCAAGGTTATCATAGTAGGATATAATTTCATAATACTTTGTAATAATAACAGAATATAGTAGTATTCCATAATACTATGTAATAACAATCCATTACTCTGTTACATTGATTACATTCTTTGGATGCAATCAAATGACATAAAGAGATTACTTATCAGAGTACTTACGGTGTCTTTAGCATGCATTCTATATGGATATAGTAGGTATATCCCATTCGTTGTATGGTTGTAATCAATGACATAAAATGATTTCTTAGCCAACAAGTATTTCAGGTTATCTCATACATAGTAGAAGATAGAACTTCATAACACTATATGGTAATACTAGAGAATTTGGAAATAGCACTAGTTGCTTTTGCTTCTTCTTATATGAAGACCATAACAGCTAAATATGTTAGTCTTTACAATGACTTTAACATGCATGCTATATATGCAGGTCCTGTTCAAGTGCGCAATGCCTAGAAGGTTTATTTCCTATTCGTTGTATGGATGTAATCATTGACATAAAGCAATTCCTTAGCCAATGACATTTCAAGGTTATCGTAGTAGGATAGAGTTTCATAATACTTTGTAATAATAACAGAATATAGTAGTATTCCATAATACGATGTAATAACAATACAGTACTCTGTTACATTGATTACATTCTTTGGATGCAATCAAATGACATAAAGCAATTACTTATCAGAGTACTTACGGTGTCTTTAGCATGCATTCTAAATGGATATAGTAGGTATATCCCATTCGTTGTATGGGTGTAATCAATGACATAAAATGATTTCTTAGCCAACAAGTATTTCAGGTTATCTCTTACATAGTAGAAGATCGAACTTCATAACACTATATGGTAATACTAGAGAATTTGGAAATAGCACTAGTTGCTTTTGCTTCTTCTTATATGAAGACCATAATGTTACCCAAATTGCTGGGGATAGCAAGAGGCTGGGTAACACAGGATCTTTACTACCAATTTTTACGGGGTCCTTTCCCTGGAAGAAACCCTTTTTAAATGAAGAAGACAAAAGCTTACACTCATGGGATTTATTTGGGGAAAATATTGGGATACACTCAAAACACACACAGAGCAAAAACATACATACACTAAGTTCTACAGGGGGACAAGTTACACTAAGTTCTACAGGGGACAAGTTCACTAAGTTCTACAGGGGGACAAGTTCAAGATACTGCACCTTTCTTGGATCCAAGCAGCCCAGACACAGGGTTGACGACATCAGGGGATGGACAGGATGCCGGGTGTGGACAATAACACACACACACACAGGGTGTGCGCAAGGCTTGATATAGTGTTTGAAATTCCCGGGTCAGCCCCAGAGACTGCCCACTAGGAGGTCCGTGATTGTTGATTGGTCTCTAATATTATGCGTACCTGATAGGTCAGTTTGAACTGTGAGGTCACTAGAGTGGAAGGTGTGGAGTAATCTCATCAAGTAGAACAATACCTTGGCTAGGTGTAATGTGTGGCTAATGGCCTTGTCTTTGTTTTATCAGGAAGGACTGGGGGAAGACATTTGGGGATAAGAGATGGTGCTAGACAGAAATTACACTGGACAAGAGAGACAAAAGAAGTTACAGTTAGTACCTTGAAGGGATATTCGTTTCCTGTAGATAGTCTAATGGTCTTTGGCTGGGGGGGGGTGATTTAGATAACGTGCACATTTAGCTCAGTCAGTTGGGCAAGGAGGAAATGCAAGAAATCTAGTGAAGCCCAAACAAGATGGAGACTTAGCCTGGCTTCCTAGGTTTCTTAAGGGGCCCTACTGACTCCATAGTCAGTCTCTGCCAGGCTGGTTTCTGTGTGTGCCAACCTGCTCAGAGTCCAGTCATGGGCTTCTGTGCATGAAGGTATCTCTGTGTGAGGCACCCTTCCATTTTGGGCTACCTCTCGGGTAACATTTCCCCCCCTTGAAGGCTTGTGTCAGCTGACACATGGCTTCACCCATTAACCAAATAGAAATCAAGGATCGGTCACCCATTCTGTGTCAGAAATGTTAGTAAAGAGATTGGAAGAGGATTCAAGGAACAATGGATCAAGGGACTATGGGCCATTCTATAAAAATGTGAATCCAATCAAAAATAAAACAAAATTTAGTGTATGTGATGTAGGTGTCATGTTACCTGGAGAGTCTTTGGCTTCTTGGATCCACCTTACTGTAGAGAGGAGATTTCTATTATCTAAAGCTAATACAAACTAAGTATGGGGAGAATGGGAAGGGTGCATAAACATGGGGAGGAACATAGGGAAGGATAAATAAATACAATGAAATTAACTACAATGAAAGGAACTGAAGAACATGGAGGACTGCTAAAGGCACAATGCAATAGACAATATTGGATATATGTGGCACAATGCAATTTGAAATACAGACAATTAATTGAAATAAATGACTGGCATGGCATAGTACAACTGAGAAACAATAGCTTGAAAAACTTCCTCCCCCCCTTGTTCCATTGGTGAAGGTGGGAGAGTAGTCCAGTAGTTGAAGGTTGATGAAGATGGGTGACTAGTCCAGTGTTGCTATATATATGCATATATATACTTGGTTGATCTTATAGGACATTGCTGGGTGAAGGTTGCAAAGAGGTTCCTCCATGTGAGTGAAAAAGCAGCTTTGGCGAGGATCCATTTTATGAGAGAGCCACTGGCAAGAGGTTGTGGCAACAAGCAAATAGCTGGAGATGTGTACAGGTCTGTGTTAGCTTGCAAGTTGATCTTCTTCCCCCCTCGTGACTAAAATGGCAGGGGAAGAGGCAGTAAAGACAATTATCCAGGGCATCTGAGGGTGTGCAGGGTCAGAGGTAGCACATAGAAGAAGCAGCAGGCAGGGCAGTGAATATTCATAGAGCAGGAACAGCAAGCATCAGTAGTTCACCAGCAAGTAGGCTGGGGCAGATAGCGCAGAGCAACAGGTCATGACCACAGGAACACATCCACAGGAAATGCAGGCAGAGGGTTGCTGTCATCTTTGGCCAGGTCAGGTCTGGAGGTTGGCGAGCAGGATATCAGTGAACCGCATGCTGGCAGGACCATTAGGAATTGGTTGTGTGATGCACAAGCCTGGAGCCTCCTTAGGGCAGACTTGGCAGACGTGGGTTGCAAGAATATTTGAGTGGCCCAGAGCATCAACAGCACAGTGGAGCTGAAGAGCTCAAAGGGGAGACACCCAATTGAGAGAGAAGGATGAAGCTAGACAAAAGTTCAATGGAGAAGTGTGTGCAGCTGCAAAGAGTGATGCTGCAAAGTCTGCTGAGGCTGGGCTCAAGTAGGCACACAGCCTGATGGATATACAGATTAGGAAAAATACTCAAAATTTAGAGCTTTGAAGACAATGAACTCAAATGAAAGATTGGCGCAGAGGGGTGCCCCCATAAGTGACTGTACTGAAAATAGAATTTAAGAGGAGCTAGATGCCATCTCCAGGGAGGGAGATGGAGATTAGAGAAAAATTATAAGACAAGGGATGGAGGATGCCAAACTCCTGATGAGTTTGGGAATTTGAAAGAAAACTGATAGATTACTATGGGTGACTGAAGCTTTGTAGAAATACACAAGAGGAGAGAAAGTCCTGGAAGAAGAAGATAGTTTTTGGAGGCTAGGTCTACTGGCCTTCTGCACTGCTGTGTAAAAAGAAGCACTCAGAAAAAGATTCAAAAAGCCAAAGTTAAAAGTTCCTGCAAACATGTAGCACATGGTATGTGACTGAATAGATTAGCAGCTCATATACAAATACATATATATGGGGGAAAAAGAAGAATTGCTAGATAGAATCTGGTCAATTGCTTTCCAGTTAATAAGCACAAGGAGAAATAGAAGCTCTGATATGCAGTAGGTTAAAAGCATAAGCAGAAAACATACTACAGATTTTTCTCTATAAGGAACATAAGATAAATCAGAACACAAAAAGAAAGCTTCAAAAACAAAACTTGGATTGTGATCTCTTCCTTGCTATAAAGAGCAGAAGAGAGGACTCCTAATTAAAAGAGGACTCAAAACATGGCAAAAGAATTTTTCAAAATATTGCGGATTGACATTAAAAGAATTTGGAAATAAACATAAACAATCTAAAAAGTTAGAGCACATAAGCACAAACAAATAACCTTAAAGAAAATTCAAGGGTTAAGGAAAGAAACTTGTTTTTCAGACTGAGATCTGCCTGCTTGTAGGCCAGGCTGATGGGATGCCAATTGCTTCTTATAAAAGACACATCTCTTGGAGTACTGCTGAGGATATGAGTGGGAAAGAATGAATGAGTAGAACATGAAGAGTCACACTACACAATACTGTGTCAAAAGAATTGTGTTCTTAAGGAGGAAAGACTGTTCCTCTGTACATGCATAGAGTGCCTTTTTGTAGAAGTCAGGCTGAATGGAAATCTGAGTACCCAAATGAAAGACCTGTATAAGGCTGTTTAAACATATTCAAAACAAAACAAAATTGCAAAAAACAGATTTTTAAACAAAATGGTTTTATGAAAAAAGAAAAAAAAAGTGTTAACTGCCAATTAAAATTTGAAATAGGAAGTAAAAATGTCAGAGTGAAGGAAAAGCTATGGAGGAAATGCTTTTTCTCAAAGAGAAAATATTTCAAATACTAAAAGCAGCCAAAATTGTCTTAAAATAAAAACTAAAACAAAACATATTTTAGAACAGAACTATTTTACTGTACTCTCCCCCCCCCCCTTAGATTCTCTCTGAGGTCTTTAAAGAAACAAAACTTCTTCCCTTACTGATTTGGGAAGAAAGAATAAAGTTCCTTTGTTATGTGGATTAGTTGCTGGGATGGGGGAGAGCAAGGCATGAGTCATGGGGCTGAGTGCCTAGGAAGGCAGTTAGACAAAGAGAGTCTGTTTTAAGATTGCAAAATAGTGGCTGTTTCAGTGTGACTGCAACTATCAGTGGAGGCTCTACCAATTGCAGCCAAATTTAAGATTTGAAAATTTATAAAGTAAAAATGGAAGCACCCATGTTGAACAATTATTTTTCATGTGTAAATCAGTCCAGTGGCCCTGGAACTATTTGTGGAAGTTGAGAAAATAAGCTGATTATATCATTGAATTGGAAATCTGTTAACTTTGCTTGCAACATTAAATGGGAGGAGGGAAGCTAAGAGAAAATTGAAAACGAATGTTGTCCTTGCAACAAATTCTTCCCTGTTAAAAGAATTGTTGTGAACTTGAATTTTGGAACTTTGTACAGGTTCAGAGGCAGGGTTTCCTTCCTGAATCTGAGATGGGGGAACTGAGAATATTTCCTCTTCTTTAAAGACAAGAGGTGAAGCTGGGTTATTGGGTCTACTGTATTTTCTTTTCAATTTATTATCTGTGTGGCTTTGGAAATCCAGGACATTTTGCAAATGGGTTTTTACATTTAAAAGTTCACCCTGGAATTCTTTGTTTTTCTTATCAAGATCCTTAATTTCCAACTCTTGTTTCTGGGTAAGAGTTTTAAATTTCTCTATTTCCTTCTGCCAGTCCTTAGGGGGTTGAGAAGGAATTTCTATGGGGCTAGTTTTCTGTAGCTCACATCTAAGTATGTCTCTGTTCCTCTTCTCTCTAATGATCTTTACAAAAGCACACATGAGTACAGATGTTGGTTGGTCATGATACTGGGACATGTCTGCTCCAGTATTTCTAAGTTCCTGCCATAGAAAAGTCCTGTTACTGATTCTTTTATTGCGCTGCTGAGGGCAGAATTTCTAGTCTGGAAGTATTTAGGTTTGAGATTATTTGGGGGAAAATTATTTGAAGGGAAACCATTTTGTGGCTTACTCCTTTCTCCTGACTTTTGTTTGCTCCAGCCATTAGGTGGCTGCAGGGAGCGATTGTCTCTATTCCTATTAAAATTGGGGTGATTCTGATTAAAGCAGTTCTCCCTCTTGATCCTGTACTGAGAGTGGAGACCACTGTTTGCCTGAATGTTTAAATTTTTGGAGTCCTGGTTAGTGGGAAATTCAAGAGTACCTGATTGTCTAAGCTGGCCTGCAATGGGGAGCTGTTTCTGGATTTCCTGCCTCTCATTTCTATCTGCAGGGGTTGTAACTAGAACTGGGTGGAAGGGAGCTGAATTTTCCCCTTGGGGTTCTATGAACATTTTGGGGGTTATTTCTTCTGGCAGAGGCTCAGAAGGTAGAAGGGGAAGAGTCTCTGTATGAATTGTGGCAACTAGAGCCCTCTGGAGCTCTAACTGCTTTTCAAGTTGCTGCATTTTTCTATGGCATGCCTCATGGCTTACTTGAGCATGCTGAACCTTAGTTTGGGAATGTAAATATTGGGCAGCATGTTGAGTTTGGGTGAGCTGGTGACTTAGGTCTCCAACCTTTTCTTCTGCCGCATGAGCTCTGTAAGTGGCAGTTTCTAATTGTTCTAAGGTTTTTTGGAGCTCTGATGCAAGTCTGACCTTGTCAGCCCAGATATCTTCTTTCTCACCTTGGAGCAGGGTTATCTGTGTTTGGAACTGGGCATTTTCAGCCTCTAAGGCTTTTAATTGATCAACAGCCCCAGTCAGAGCTACGAATAGACCCCAACTGGCATATACATTTTTCTTGGAACTCCCCAGTTTCTTTACACTGCATACAGCAGTAAAAGTTTCTTTTAGCATTGCCAATGGGTCAGAACCCGAAAAGGAATCTTGCTTCCATGGGTTTTCCCCTTGTTTAATAATCCATTTTGTTAATTTGTCCAGGTGATCATTGGACTTAAGTTTCTTTGAGAGGTCTACCTTTTCCATTTTTGAGGTACTGCACAAACACTTGAGAATTCTGAAAAGCTCTTCTTTAACGAACAGGTCTGAGCTTTTCTTAATGAGCACTGAGAACTTTTAGTGAGCACACAAACATGGACTAGAGAATCTGGCTAGCCTTTCGGGGCGTAACCTATAAGAACCTTAGAACATAATATGGCCTGCCTTTTCGAGACAAAGCCTAAGAGAGGAGTGCCTGCTTGATCAGGGCAGCACTTCCAAGCCAGCCTTTCGGGGTCCTAGCCTGGTTAGAATCTAGCCTTTCGGGGTCTAGTTCCTATATGAGAAAGTGTAGGGAATGAGGCCAGCCTTTCGGGGTCCTAGCCTGTGAGGAAAGGAATTTAGCCTTTCGGGGTCTAATTCCTACAGTAACACACAAAAGTAATTTTCAGGAGGTTCCAGACCAGCCTTTTTGGGGTCCTAGTCTGGCAAAGAAAGAAGACTAGCCTTTTCAGGGCTTGGTCCTAGTTAGAGGAATCTAGCCCTTTCGGGGGTCCTAGTTCCTACAGTAACACACAAAAGTCAAGAGCAGGGATCCTAACTTTTCAAGCTAAAGTCCCTCCCAAGAAAGTAAAGTTCAGTAACACCCTGAAAGGATTGCTATCAAACACATGCACACATTACTCTCATCAAATTCCAAAAACACAGGGTATCTTCACAGGAAAAATTCCCTACGTCTGTACTCTGAGAACAAACACATGCATTCACTCTTGCTTTCAGACATACAGGGTAGTGCCCAAGCTTTTCCCACCAAAATATGTTATCAGAGATGCAGGGTAGTGCCCACACATTCATCAATATCTGTTCTCAGAGATACAGGGTAGTGCCCGCACATTCTCCACCAAAATCTGTTACCCAAATTGCTGGGGATAGCAAGAGGCTGGGTAACACAGGATCTTTACTACCAATTTTTACGGGGTCCTTTCCCTGGAAGAAACCCTTTTTAAATGAAGAAGACAAAAGCTTACACTCATGGGATTTATTTGGGGAAAATATTGGGATACACTCAAAACACACACAGAGCAAAAACATACATACACTAAGTTCTACAGGGGGACAAGTTACACTAAGTTCTACAGGGGACAAGTTCACTAAGTTCTACAGGGGGACAAGTTCAAGATACTGCACCTTTCTTGGATCCAAGCAGCCCAGACACAGGGTTGACGACATCAGGGGATGGACAGGATGCCGGGTGTGGACAATAACACACACACACACAGGGTGTGCGCAAGGCTTGATATAGTGTTTGAAATTCCCGGGTCAGCCCCAGAGACTGCCCACTAGGAGGTCCGTGATTGTTGATTGGTCTCTAATATTATGCGTACCTGATAGGTCAGTTTGAACTGTGAGGTCACTAGAGTGGGAGGTGTGGAGTAATCTCATCAAGTAGAACAATACCTTGGCTAGGTGTAATGTGTGGCTAATGGCCTTGTCTTTGTTTTATCAGGAAGGACTGGGGGAAGACATTTGGGGATAAGAGATGGTGCTAGACAGAAATTACACTGGACAAGAGAGACAAAAGAAGTTACAGTTAGTACCTTGAAGGGATATTCGTTTCCTGTAGATAGTCTAATGGTCTTTGGCTGGGGGGGGGGGTGATTTAGATAACGTGCACATTTAGCTCAGTCAGTTGGGCAAGGAGGAAATGCAAGAAATCTAGTGAAGCCCAAACAAGATGGAGACTTAGCCTGGCTTCCTAGGTTTCTTAAGGGGCCCTACTGACTCCATAGTCAGTCTCTGCCAGGCTGGTTTCTGTGTGTGCCAACCTGCTCAGAGTCCAGTCATGGGCTTCTGTGCATGAAGGTATCTCTGTGTGAGGCACCCTTCCATTTTGGGCTACCTCTCGGGTAACAATAACAGCTAAATATGTTAGTCTTTACAATGACTTTAACATGCATGCTATATAAATCTGCAGGTCCTGTTCAAGTGCGCAATGCCTAGAAGGTTTATTTCCTATTCGTTGTATGGATGTAATCATTGACATAAAGCAATTCCTTAGCCAATGACATTTCAAGGTTATCATAGTAGGATATAATTTCATAATACTTTGTAATAATAACAGAATATAGTAGTATTCCATAATACTATGTAATAACAATCCATTACTCTGTTACATTGATTACATTCTTTGGATGCAATCAAATGACATAAAGAGATTACTTATCAGAGTACTTACGGTGTCTTTAGCATGCATTCTATATGGATATAGTAGGTATATCCCATTCGTTGTATGGTTGTAATCAATGACATAAAATGATTTCTTAGCCAACAAGTATTTCAGGTTATCTCATACATAGTAGAAGATAGAACTTCATAACACTATATGGTAATACTAGAGAATTTGGAAATAGCACTAGTTGCTTTTGCTTCTTCTTATATGAAGACCATAACAGCTAAATATGTTAGTCTTTACAATGACTTTAACATGCATGCTATATAAATCTGCAGGTCCTGTTCAAGTGCGCAATGCCTAGAAGGTTTATTTACTATTCGTTGTATGGATGTAATCATTGACATAAAGCAATTCCTTAGCCAATGACATTTCAAGGTTATCGTAGTAGGATAGTGTTTCATAATACTTTGTAATAATTACAGAATATAGTAGTATTCCATAATACGATGTAATAACAATACAGTACTCTGTTACATTGATTAAATTCTTTGGATGCAATCAAATGACATAAAGCAATTACTTATCAGAGTACTTACGGTGTCTTTAGCATGCATTCTAAATGGATATAGTAGGTATATCCCATTCGTTGTATGGTTGTAATCAATGACATAAAATGATTTCTTAGCCAACAAGTATTTCAGGTTATCTCATACATAGTAGAAGAAGGAACTTCATAACACTATATGGTAATACAAGAGAATTTGGAAATAGCACTAGTTGCTTTTGCTTCTTCTTATATGAAGACCATAGCAGCTAAATATGTTAGTCTTTACAATGACTTTAACATGCATGCTATATAAATCTGCAGGTCCTGTTCAAGTGCGCAATGCCTAGAAGGTTTATTTCCTATTCGTTGTATGGATATAATCATTGACATAAAGCAATTCCTTAGCCAATGACATTTCAAGGTTATCGTAGTAGGATAGAGTTTCATAATACTTTGTAATAATAACAGAATATAGTAGTATTCCATAATACGATGTAATAACAATACAGTACTCTGTTACATTGATTACATTCTTTGGATGCAATCAAATGACATAAAGCGATTACTTATCAGAGTACTTACGGTGTCTTTAGCATGCATTCTAAATGGATATAGTAGGTATATCCCATTCGTTGTATGGGTGTAATCAATGACATAAAATGATTTCTTAGCCAACAAGTATTTCAGGTTATCTCTTACATAGTAGAAGATAGAACTTCATAACACTATATGGTAATACTAGAGAATTTGGAAATAGCACTAGTTGCTTTTGCTTCTTCTTATATGAAGACCATAACAGCTAAATATGTTAGTCTTTACAATGACTTTAACATGCATGCTATATAAATCTGCAGGTCCTGTTCAAGTGCGCAATGCCTAGAAGGTTTATTTCCTATAAGTTGTATGGATGTAATCATTGACATAAAGCAATTCCTTAGCCAATGACATTTCAAGGTTATCATAGTAGGATATAATTTCATAATACTTTGTAATAATAACAGAATGTAGTAGTATTCCATAATACTATGTAATAACAATCCATTACTCTGTTACATTGATTACATTCTTTGGATGCAATCAAATGACATAAAGAGATTACTTATCAGAGTACTTACGGTGTCTTTAGCATGCATTCTATATGGATATAGTAGGTATATCCCATTCGTTGTATGGTTGTAATCAATGACATAAAATGATTTCTTAGCCAACAAGTATTTCAGGTTATCTCATACATAGTAGAAGATAGAACTTCATAACACTATATGGTAATACTAGAGAATTTGGAAATAGCACTAGTTGCTTTTGCTTCTTCTTATATGAAGACCATAACAGCTAAATATGTTAGTCTTTACAATTACTTTAACATGCATGCTATATAAATCTGCAGGTCCTGTTCAAGAGCGCAATGCCTAGAAGATTTATTTCCTATTCGTTGTATGGATGTAATCATTGACATTAAGCAATTCCTTAGCCAATGACATTTCAAGGTTATCGTAGTAGGATAGAGTTTCATAATACTTTGTAATAATAACAGAATATAGTAGTATTCCATAATACGATGTAATAACAATACAGTACTCTGTTACATTGATTACATTCTTTGGATGCAATCAAATGACATAAAGCGATTACTTATCAGAGTACTTACGGTGTCTTTAGCATGCATTCTAAATGGATATAGTAGGTATATCCCATTCGTTGTATGGGTGTAATCAATGACATAAAATGATTTCTTAGCCAACAAGTATTTCAGGTTATCTCTTACATAGTAGAAGATAGAACTTCATAACACTATATGGTAATACTAGAGAATTTGGAAATAGCACTAGCTTTTGCTTCTTCTTATATGAAGACCATAACAGCTAAATATGTTAGTCTTTACAATGACTTTAACATGCATGCTATATAAATCTGCAGGTCCTGTTCAAGTGCGCAATGCCTAGAAGGTTTATTTCCTATAAGTTGTATGGATGTAATCATTGACATAAAGCAATTCCTTAGCCAATGACATTTCAAGGTTATCATAGTAGGATATAATTTCATAATACTTTGTAATAATAACAGAATATAGTAGTATTCCATAATACTATGTAATAACAATCCATTACTCTGTTACATTGATTACATTCTTTGGATGCAATCAAATGACATAAAGAGATTACTTATCAGAGTACTTACGGTGTCTTTAGCATGCATTCTATATGGATATAGTAGGTATATCCCATTCGTTGTATGGTTGTAATCAATGACATAAAATGATTTCTTAGCCAACAAGTATTTCAGGTTATCTCATACATAGTAGAAGATAGAACTTCATAACACTATATGGTAATACTAGAGAATTTGGAAATAGCACTAGTTGCTTTTGCTTCTTCTTATATGAAGACCATAACAGCTAAATATGTTAGTCTTTACAATTACTTTAACATGCATGCTATATAAATCTGCAGGTCCTGTTCAAGAGCGCAATGCCTAGAAGGTTTATTTCCTATTCGTTGTATGGATGTAATCATTGACATAAAGCAATTCCTTAGCCAATGACATTTCAAGGTTATCGTAGTAGGATAGAGTTTCATAATACTTTGTAATAATAACAGAATATAGTAGTATTCCATAATATGATGTAATAACAATACAGTACTCTGTTACATTGATTACATTCTTTGGATGCAATCAAATGACATAAAGCAATTACTTATCAGAGTACTTACGGTGTCTTTAGCATGCATTCTAAATGGATATAGTAGGTATATCCCATTCGTTGTATGGGTGTAATCAATGACATAAAATGATTTCTTAGCCAACAAGTATTTCAGGTTATCTCTTACATAGTAGAAGATAGAACTTCATAACACTATATGGTAATACTAGAGAATTTGGAAATAGCACTAGTTGCTTTTGCTTCTTCTTATATGAAGACCATAACAGCTAAATATGTTAGTCTTTACAATGACTTTAACATGCATGCTATATAAATCTGCAGGTCCTGTTCAAGTGCGCAATGCCTAGAAGGTTTATTTCCTATAAGTTGTATGGATGTAATCATTGACATAAAGCAATTCCTTAGCCAATGACATTTCAAGGTTATCATAGTAGGATATAATTTCATAATACTTTGTAATAATAACAGAATATAGTAGTATTCCATAATACTATGTAATAACAATCCATTACTCTGTTACATTGATTACATTCTTTGGATGCAATCAAATGACATAAAGAGATTACTTATCAGAGTACTTACGGTGTCTTTAGCATGCATTCTATATGGATATAGTAGGTATATCCCATTCGTTGTATGGTTGTAATCAATGACATAAAATGATTTCTTAGCCAACAAGTATTTCAGGTTATCTCATACATAGTAGAAGATAGAACTTCATAACACTATATGGTAATACTAGAGAATTTGGAAATAGCACTAGTTGCTTTTGCTTCTTCTTATATGAAGACCATAACAGCTAAATATGTTAGTCTTTACAATGACTTTAACATGCATGCTATATATGCAGGTCCTGTTCAAGTGCGCAATGCCTAGAAGGTTTATTTCCTATTCGTTGTATGGATGTAATCATTGACATAAAGCAATTCCTTAGCCAATGACATTTCAAGGTTATCGTAGTAGGATAGAGTTTCATAATACTTTGTAATAATAACAGAATATAGTAGTATTCCATAATACGATGTAATAACAATACAGTACTCTGTTACATTGATTACATTCTTTGGATGCAATCAAATGACATAAAGCAATTACTTATCAGAGTACTTACGGTGTCTTTAGCATGCATTCTAAATGGATATAGTAGGTATATCCCATTCGTTGTATGGGTGTAATCAATGACATAAAATGATTTCTTAGCCAACAAGTATTTCAGGTTATCTCTTACATAGTAGAAGATCGAACTTCATAACACTATATGGTAATACTAGAGAATTTGGAAATAGCACTAGTTGCTTTTGCTTCTTCTTATATGAAGACCATAACAGCTAAATATGTTAGTCTTTACAATGACTTTAACATGCATGCTATATAAATCTGCAGGTCCTGTTCAAGTGCGCAATGCCTAGAAGGTTTATTTCCTATTCGTTGTATGGATGTAATCATTGACATAAAGCAATTCCTTAGCCAATGACATTTCAAGGTTATCATAGTAGGATATAATTTCATAATACTTTGTAATAATAACAGAATATAGTAGTATTCCATAATACTATGTAATAACAATCCATTACTCTGTTACATTGATTACATTCTTTGGATGCAATCAAATGACATAAAGAGATTACTTATCAGAGTACTTACGGTGTCTTTAGCATGCATTCTATATGGATATAGTAGGTATATCCCATTCGTTGTATGGTTGCAATCAATGACATAAAATGATTTCTTAGCCAACAAGTATTTCAGGTTATCTCATACATAGTAGAAGATAGAACTTCATAACACTATATGGTAATACTAGAGAATTTGGAAATAGCACTAGTTGCTTTTGCTTCTTCTTATATGAAGACCATAACAGCTAAATATGTTAGTCTTTACAATTACTTTAACATGCATGCTATATAAATCTGCAGGTTCTGTTCAAGAGCGCAATGCCTAGAAGATTTATTTCCTATTCGTTGTATGGATGTAATCATTGACATTAAGCAATTCCTTAGCCAATGACATTTCAAGGTTATCGTAGTAGGATAGAGTTTCATAATACTTTGTAATAATAACAGAATATAGTAGTATTCCATAATACGATGTAATAACAATACAGTACTCTGTTACATTGATTACATTCTTTGGATGCAATCAAATGACATAAAGCGATTACTTATCAGAGTACTTACGGTGTCTTTAGCATGCATTCTAAATGGATATAGTAGGTATATCCCATTCGTTGTATGGGTGTAATCAATGACATAAAATGATTTCTTAGCCAACAAGTATTTCAGGTTATCTCTTACATAGTAGAAGATAGAACTTCATAACACTATATGGTAATACTAGAGAATTTGGAAATAGCACTAGCTTTTGCTTCTTCTTATATGAAGACCATAACAGCTAAATATGTTAGTCTTTACAATGACTTTAACATGCATGCTATATAAATCTGCAGGTCCTGTTCAAGTGCGCAATGCCTAGAAGGTTTATTTCCTATAAGTTGTATGGATGTAATCATTGACATAAAGCAATTCCTTAGCCAATGACATTTCAAGGTTATCATAGTAGGATATAATTTCATAATACTTTGTAATAATAACAGAATATAGTAGTATTCCATAATACTATGTAATAACAATCCATTACTCTGTTACATTGATTACATTCTTTGGATGCAATCAAATGACATAAAGAGATTACTTATCAGAGTACTTACGGTGTCTTTAGCATGCATTCTATATGGATATAGTAGGTATATCCCATTCGTTGTATGGTTGTAATCAATGACATAAAATGATTTCTTAGCCAACAAGTATTTCAGGTTATCTCATACATAGTAGAAGATAGAACTTCATAACACTATATGGTAATACTAGAGAATTTGGAAATAGCACTAGTTGCTTTTGCTTCTTCTTATATGAAGACCATAACAGCTAAATATGTTAGTCTTTACAATTACTTTAACATGCATGCTATATAAATCTGCAGGTCCTGTTCAAGAGCGCAATGCCTAGAAGGTTTATTTCCTATTCGTTGTATGGATGTAATCATTGACATAAAGCAATTCCTTAGCCAATGACATTTCAAGGTTATCGTAGTAGGATAGAGTTTCATAATACTTTGTAATAATAACAGAATATAGTAGTATTCCATAATATGATGTAATAACAATACAGTACTCTGTTACATTGATTACATTCTTTGGATGCAATCAAATGACATAAAGCAATTACTTATCAGAGTACTTACGGTGTCTTTAGCATGCATTCTAAATGGATATAGTAGGTATATCCCATTCGTTGTATGGGTGTAATCAATGACATAAAATGATTTCTTAGCCAACAAGTATTTCAGGTTATCTCTTACATAGTAGAAGATAGAACTTCATAACACTATATGGTAATACTAGAGAATTTGGAAATAGCACTAGTTGCTTTTGCTTCTTCTTATATGAAGACCATAACAGCTAAATATGTTAGTCTTTACAATGACTTTAACATGCATGCTATATAAATCTGCAGGTCCTGTTCAAGTGTGCAATGCCTAGAAGGTTTATTTCCTATAAGTTGTATGGATGTAATCATTGACATAAAGCAATTCCTTAGCCAATGACATTTCAAGGTTATCATAGTAGGATATAATTTCATAATACTTTGTAATAATAACAGAATATAGTAGTATTCCATAATACTATGTAATAACAATCCATTACTCTGTTACATTGATTACATTCTTTGGATGCAATCAAATGACATAAAGAGATTACTTATCAGAGTACTTACGGTGTCTTTAGCATGCATTCTATATGGATATAGTAGGTATATCCCATTCGTTGTATGGTTGTAATCAATGACATAAAATGATTTCTTAGCCAACAAGTATTTCAGGTTATCTCATACATAGTAGAAGATAGAACTTCATAACACTATATGGTAATACTAGAGAATTTGGAAATAGCACTAGTTGCTTTTGCTTCTTCTTATATGAAGACCATAACAGCTAAATATGTTAGTCTTTACAATGACTTTAACATGCATGCTATATATGCAGGTCCTGTTCAAGTGCGCAATGCCTAGAAGGTTTATTTCCTATTCGTTGTATGGATGTAATCATTGACATAAAGCAATTCCTTAGCCAATGACATTTCAAGGTTATCGTAGTAGGATAGAGTTTCATAATACTTTGTAATAATAACAGAATATAGTAGTATTCCATAATACGATGTAATAACAATACAGTACTCTGTTACATTGATTACATTCTTTGGATGCAATCAAATGACATAAAGCAATTACTTATCAGAGTACTTACGGTGTCTTTAGCATGCATTCTAAATGGATATAGTAGGTATATCCCATTCGTTGTATGGGTGTAATCAATGACATAAAATGATTTCTTAGCCAACAAGTATTTCAGGTTATCTCTTACATAGTAGAAGATCGAACTTCATAACACTATATGGTAATACTAGAGAATTTGGAAATAGCACTAGTTGCTTTTGCTTCTTCTTATATGAAGACCATAACAGCTAAATATGTTAGTCTTTACAATGACTTTAACATGCATGCTATATAAATCTGCAGGTCCTGTTCAAGTGCGCAATGCCTAGAAGGTTTATTTCCTATTCGTTGTATGGATGTAATCATTGACATAAAGCAATTCCTTAGCCAATGACATTTCAAGGTTATCATAGTAGGATATAATTTCATAATACTTTGTAATAATAACAGAATATAGTAGTATTCCATAATACTATGTAATAACAATCCATTACTCTGTTACATTGATTACATTCTTTGGATGCAATCAAATGACATAAAGAGATTACTTATCAGAGTACTTACGGTGTCTTTAGCATGCATTCTATATGGATATAGTAGGTATATCCCATTCGTTGTATGGTTGCAATCAATGACATAAAATGATTTCTTAGCCAACAAGTATTTCAGGTTATCTCATACATAGTAGAAGATAGAACTTCATAACACTATATGGTAATACTAGAGAATTTGGAAATAGCACTAGTTGCTTCTGCTTCTTCTTATATGAAGACCATAACAGCTAAGTATGTTAGTCTTTACAATGACTTTAACATGCATGCTATATAAATCTGCAGGTCCTGTTCAAGAGCGCAATGCCTAGAAGGTTTATTTCCTATTCGTTGTATGGATGTAATCATTGACATAAAGCAATTCCTTAGCCAATGACATTTCAAGGTTATCGTAGTAGGATAGAGTTTCATAATACTTTGTAATAATAACAGAATATAGTAGTATTCCATAATACGATGTAATAACAATACAGTACTCTGTTACATTGATTACATTCTTTGGATGCAATCAAATGACATAAAGCAATTACTTATCAGAGTACTTACGGTGTCTTTAGCATGCATTCTATATGGATATAGTAGGTATATCCCATTCGTTGTATGGTTGTAATCAATGACATAAAATGATTTCTTAGCCAACAAGTATTTCAGGTTATCTCATACATAGTAGAAGATAGAACTTCATAACACTATATGGTAATACTAGAGAATTTGGAAATAGCACTAGTTGCTTTTGCTTCTTCTTATATGAAGACCATAACAGCTAAATATGTTAGTCTTTACAATGACTTTAACATGCATGCTATATATGCAGGTCCTGTTCAAGTGCGCAATGCCTAGAAGGTTTATTTCCTATTCGTTGTATGGATGTAATCATTGACATAAAGCAATTCCTTAGCCAATGACATTTCAAGGTTATCGTAGTAGGATAGAGTTTCATAATACTTTGTAATAATAACAGAATATAGTAGTATTCCATAATACGATGTAATAACAATCCATTACTCTGTTACATTGATTACATTCTTTGGATGCAATCAAATGACATAAAGAGATTACTTATCAGAGTACTTACGGTGTCTTTAGCATGCATTCTATATGGATATAGTAGGTATATCCCATTCGTTGTATGGTTGCAATCAATGACATAAAATGATTTCTTAGCCAACAAGTATTTCAGGTTATCTCATACATAGTAGAAGATAGAACTTCATAACACTATATGGTAATACTAGAGAATTTGGAAATAGCACTAGTTGCTTCTGCTTCTTCTTATATGAAGACCATAACAGCTAAGTATGTTAGTCTTTACAATGACTTTAACATGCATGCTATATAAATCTGCAGGTCCTGTTCAAGAGCGCAATGCCTAGAAGGTTTATTTCCTATTCGTTGTATGGATGTAATCATTGACATAAAGCAATTCCTTAGCCAATGACATTTCAAGGTTATCGTAGTAGGATAGAGTTTCATAATACTTTGTAATAATAACAGAATATAGTAGTATTCCATAATACGATGTAATAACAATACAGTACTCTGTTACATTGATTACATTCTTTGGATGCAATCAAATGACATAAAGCAATTACTTATCAGAGTACTTACGGTGTCTTTAGCATGCATTCTATATGGATATAGTAGGTATATCCCATTCGTTGTATGGTTGTAATCAATGACATAAAATGATTTCTTAGCCAACAAGTATTTCAGGTTATCTCATACATAGTAGAAGATAGAACTTCATAACACTATATGGTAATACTAGAGAATTTGGAAATAGCACTAGTTGCTTTTGCTTCTTCTTATATGAAGACCATAACAGCTAAATATGTTAGTCTTTACAATGACTTTAACATGCATGCTATATATGCAGGTCCTGTTCAAGTGCGCAATGCCTAGAAGGTTTATTTCCTATTCGTTGTATGGATGTAATCATTGACATAAAGCAATTCCTTAGCCAATGACATTTCAAGGTTATCGTAGTAGGATAGAGTTTCATAATACTTTGTAATAATAACAGAATATAGTAGTATTCCATAATACGATGTAATAACAATCCATTACTCTGTTACATTGATTACATTCTTTGGATGCAATCAAATGACATAAAGAGATTACTTATCAGAGTACTTACGGTGTCTTTAGCATGCATTCTATATGGATATAGTAGGTATATCCCATTCGTTGTATGGTTGCAATCAATGACATAAAATGATTTCTTAGCCAACAAGTATTTCAGGTTATCTCATACATAGTAGAAGATAGAACTTCATAACACTATATGGTAATACTAGAGAATTTGGAAATAGCACTAGTTGCGTCTGCTTCTTCTTATATGAAGACCATAGCAGCTAAATATGTTAGTCTTTACAATGACTTTAACATGCATGCTATATAAATCTGCAGGTCCTGTTCAAGTGCGCAATGCCTAGAAGGTTTATTTTCTATTCGTTGTATGGATATAATCATTGACATAAAGCAATTCCTTAGCCAATGACATTTCAAGGTTATCGTAGTAGGATAGAGTTTCATAATACTTTGTAATAATAACAGAATATAGTAGTATTCCATAATACGATGTAATAACAATACAGTACTCTGTTACATTGATTACATTCTTTGGATGCAATCAAATGACATAAAGCGATTACTTATCAGAGTACTTACGGTGTCTTTAGCATGCATTCTAAATGGATATAGTAGGTATATCCCATTCGTTGTATGGGTGTAATCAATGACATAAAATGATTTCTTAGCCAACAAGTATTTCAGGTTATCTCATACATAGTAGAAGATAGAACTTCATAACACTATATGGTAATACTAGAGAATTTGGAAATAGCACTAGTTGCTTTTGCTTCTTCTTATATGAAGACCATAACAGCTAAATATGTTAGTCTTTACAATGACTTTAACATGCATGCTATATAAATCTGCAGGTCCTGTTCAAGTGCGCAATGCCTAGAAGGTTTATTTCCTATTCGTTGTATGGATGTAATCATTGACATAAAGCAATTCCTTAGCCAATGACATTTCAAGGTTATCGTAGTAGGATAGAGTTTCATAATACTTTGTAATAATAACAGAATATAGTAGTATTCCATAATACGATGTAATAACAATACAGTACTCTGTTACATTGATTACATTCTTTGGATGCAATCAAATGACATAAAGCAATTACTTATCAGAGTACTTACGGTGTCTTTAGCATGCATTCTAAATGGATATAGTAGGTATATCCCATTCGTTGTATGGGTGTAATCAATGACATAAAATGATTTCTTAGCCAACAAGTATTTCAGGTTATCTCTTACATAGTAGAAGATCGAACTTCATAACACTATATGGTAATACTAGAGAATTTGGAAATAGCACTAGTTGCTTTTGCTTCTTCTTATATGAAGACCATAACAGCTAAATATGTTAGTCTTTACAATGACTTTAACATGCATGCTATATAAATCTGCAGGTCCTGTTCAAGTGCGCAATGCCTAGAAGGTTTATTTCCTATTCGTTGTATGGATGTAATCATTGACATAAAGCAATTCCTTAGCCAATGACATTTCAAGGTTATCATAGTAGGATATAATTTCATAATACTTTGTAATAATAACAGAATATAGTAGTATTCCATAATACTATGTAATAACAATCCATTACTCTGTTACATTGATTACATTCTTTGGATGCAATCAAATGACATAAAGAGATTACTTATCAGAGTACTTACGGTGTCTTTAGCATGCATTCTATATGGATATAGTAGGTATATCCCATTCGTTGTATGGTTGCAATCAATGACATAAAATGATTTCTTAGCCAACAAGTATTTCAGGTTATCTCATACATAGTAGAAGATAGAACTTCATAACACTATATGGTAATACTAGAGAATTTGGAAATAGCACTAGTTGCTTCTGCTTCTTCTTATATGAAGACCATAGCAGCTAAATATGTTAGTCTTTACAATGACTTTAACATGCATGCTATATAAATCTGCAGGTCCTGTTCAAGTGCGCAATGCCTAGAAGGTTTATTTTCTATTCGTTGTATGGATATAATCATTGACATAAAGCAATTCCTTAGCCAATGACATTTCAAGGTTATCGTAGTAGGATAGAGTTTCATAATACTTTGTAATAATAACAGAATATAGTAGTATTCCATAATACGATGTAATAACAATACAGTACTCTGTTACATTGATTACATTCTTTGGATGCAATCAAATGACATAAAGCGATTACTTATCAGAGTACTTACGGTGTCTTTAGCATGCATTCTAAATGGATATAGTAGGTATATCCCATTCGTTGTATGGGTGTAATCAATGACATAAAATGATTTCTTAGCCAACAAGTATTTCAGGTTATCTCATACATAGTAGAATATAGAACTTCATAACACTATATGGTAATACTAGAGAATTTGGAAATAGCACTAGTTGCTTTTGCTTCTTCTTATATGAAGACCATAACAGCTAAATATGTTAGTCTTTACAATGACTTTAACATGCATGCTATATAAATCTGCAGGTCCTGTTCAAGTGCGCAATGCCTAGAAGGTTTATTTCCTATTCGTTGTATGGATGTAATCATTGACATAAAGCAATTCCTTAGCCAATGACATTTCAAGGTTATCGTAGTAGGATAGAGTTTCATAATACTTTGTAATAATAACAGAATATAGTAGTATTCCATAATACGATGTAATAACAATACAGTACTCTGTTACATTGATTACATTCTTTGGATGCAATCAAATGACATAAAGCAATTACTTATCAGAGTACTTACGGTGTCTTTAGCATGCATTCTAAATGGATATAGTAGGTATATCCCATTCGTTGTATGGGTGTAATCAATGACATAAAATGATTTCTTAGCCAACAAGTATTTCAGGTTATCTCTTACATAGTAGAAGATCGAACTTCATAACACTATATGGTAATACTAGAGAATTTGGAAATAGCACTAGTTGCTTTTGTTTCTTCTTATATGAAGACCATAACAGCTAAATATGTTAGTCTTTACAATGACTTTAACATGCATGCTATATAAATCTGCAGGTCCTGTTCAAGTGCGCAATGCCTAGAAGGTTTATTTCCTATTCGTTGTATGGATGTAATCATTGACATAAAGCAATTCCTTAGCCAATGACATTTCAAGGTTATCGTAGTAGGATAGAGTTTCATAATACTTTGTAATAATAACAGAATATAGTAGTATTCCATAATACGATGTAATAACAATACAGTACTCTGTTACATTGATTACATTCTTTGGATGCAATCAAATGACATAAAGCAATTACTTATCAGAGTACTTACGGTGTCTTTAGCATGCATTCTAAATGGATATAGTAGGTATATCCCATTCGTTGTATGGGTGTAATCAATGACATAAAATGATTTCTTAGCCAACAAGTATTTCAGGTTATCTCTTACATAGTAGAAGATCGAACTTCATAACACTATATGGTAATACTAGAGAATTTGGAAATAGCACTAGTTGCTTTTGTTTCTTCTTATATGAAGACCATAACAGCTAAATATGTTAGTCTTTACAATGACTTTAACATGCATGCTATATAAATCTGCAGGTCCTGTTCAAGTGCGCAATGCCTAGAAGGTTTATTTCCTATTCGTTGTATGGATGTAATCATTGACATAAAGCAATTCCTTAGCCAATGACATTTCAAGGTTATCATAGTAGGATATAATTTCATAATACTTTGTAATAATAACAGAATATAGTAGTATTCCATAATACTATGTAATAACAATCCATTACTCTGTTACATTGATTACATTCTTTGGATGCAATCAAATGACATAAAGAGATTACTTATCAGAGTACTTACGGTGTCTTTAGCATGCATTCTATATGGATATAGTAGGTATATCCCATTCGTTGTATGGTTGTAATCAATGACATAAAATGATTTCTTAGCCAACAAGTATTTCAGGTTATCTCATACATAGTAGAAGATAGAACTTCATAACACTATATGGTAATACTAGAGAATTTGGAAATAGCACTAGTTGCTTTTGCTTCTTCTTATATGAAGACCATAACAGCTAAATATGTTAGTCTTTACAATGACTTTAACATGCATGCTATATAAATCTGCAGGTCCTGTTCAAGTGCGCAATGCCTAGAAGGTTTATTTCCTATTCGTTGTATGGATGTAATCATTGACATAAAGCAATTCCTTAGCCAATGACATTTCAAGGTTATCGTAGTAGGATAGAGTTTCATAATACTTTGTAATAATAACAGAATATAGTAGTATTCCATAATACGATGTAATAACAATACAGTACTCTGTTACATTGATTACATTCTTTGGATGCAATCAAATGACATAAAGCAATTACTTATCAGAGTACTTACGGTGTCTTTAGCATGCATTCTAAATGGATATAGTAGGTATATCCCATTCGTTGTATGGGTGTAATCAATGACATAAAATGATTTCTTAGCCAACAAGTATTTCAGGTTATCTCTTACATAGTAGAAGATCGAACTTCATAACACTATATGGTAATACTAGAGAATTTGGAAATAGCACTAGTTGCTTTTGTTTCTTCTTATATGAAGACCATAACAGCTAAATATGTTAGTCTTTACAATGACTTTAACATGCATGCTATATAAATCTGCAGGTCCTGTTCAAGTGCGCAATGCCTAGAAGGTTTATTTCCTATTCGTTGTATGGATGTAATCATTGACATAAAGCAATTCCTTAGCCAATGACATTTCAAGGTTATCATAGTAGGATATAATTTCATAATACTTTGTAATAATAACAGAATATAGTAGTATTCCATAATACTATGTAATAACAATCCATTACTCTGTTACATTGATTACATTCTTTGGATGCAATCAAATGACATAAAGAGATTACTTATCAGAGTACTTACGGTGTCTTTAGCATGCATTCTATATGGATATAGTAGGTATATCCCATTCGTTGTATGGTTGTAATCAATGACATAAAATGATTTCTTAGCCAACAAGTATTTCAGGTTATCTCATACATAGTAGAAGATAGAACTTCATAACACTATATGGTAATACTAGAGAATTTGGAAATAGCACTAGTTGCTTTTGCTTCTTCTTATATGAAGACCATAACAGCTAAATATGTTAGTCTTTACAATGACTTTAACATGCATGCTATATAAATCTGCAGGTCCTGTTCAAGTGCGCAATGCCTAGAAGGTTTATTTCCTATTCGTTGTATGGATGTAATCATTGACATAAAGCAATTCCTTAGCCAATGACATTTCAAGGTTATCGTAGTAGGATAGAGTTTCATAATACTTTGTAATAATAACAGAATATAGTAGTATTCCATAATACGATGTAATAACAATACAGTACTCTGTTACATTGATTACATTCTTTGGATGCAATCAAATGACATAAAGCAATTACTTATCAGAGTACTTACGGTGTCTTTAGCATGCATTCTAAATGGATATAGTAGGTATATCCCATTCGTTGTATGGGTGTAATCAATGACATAAAATGATTTCTTAGCCAACAAGTATTTCAGGTTATCTCTTACATAGTAGAAGATCGAACTTCATAACACTATATGGTAATACTAGAGAATTTGGAAATAGCACTAGTTGCTTTTGTTTCTTCTTATATGAAGACCATAACAGCTAAATATGTTAGTCTTTACAATGACTTTAACATGCATGCTATATAAATCTGCAGGTCCTGTTCAAGTGCGCAATGCCTAGAAGGTTTATTTCCTATTCGTTGTATGGATGTAATCATTGACATAAAGCAATTCCTTAGCCAATGACATTTCAAGGTTATCATAGTAGGATATAATTTCATAATACTTTGTAATAATAACAGAATATAGTAGTATTCCATAATACTATGTAATAACAATCCATTACTCTGTTACATTGATTACATTCTTTGGATGCAATCAAATGACATAAAGAGATTACTTATCAGAGTACTTACGGTGTCTTTAGCATGCATTCTATATGGATATAGTAGGTATATCCCATTCGTTGTATGGTTGTAGTCAATGACATAAAATGATTTCTTAGCCAACAAGTATTTCAGGTTATCTCATACATAGTAGAAGATAGAACTTCATAACACTATATGGTAATACTAGAGAATTTGGAAATAGCACTAGTTGCTTTTGCTTCTTCTTATATGAAGACCATAACAGCTAAATATGTTAGTCTTTACAATGACTTTAACATGCATGCTATATAAATCTGCAGGTCCTGTTCAAGTGCGCAATGCCTAGAAGGTTTATTTCCTATTCGTTGTATGGATGTAATCATTGACATAAAGCAATTCCTTAGCCAATGACATTTCAAGGTTATCGTAGTAGGATAGAGTTTCATAATACTTTGTAATAATAACAGAATATAGTAGTATTCCATAATACGATGTAATAACAATACAGTACTCTGTTACATTGATTACATTCTTTGGATGCAATCAAATGACATAAAGCAATTACTTATCAGAGTACTTACGGTGTCTTTAGCATGCATTCTAAATGGATATAGTAGGTATATCCCATTCGTTGTATGGGTGTAATCAATGACATAAAATGATTTCTTAGCCAACAAGTATTTCAGGTTATCTCTTACATAGTAGAAGATCGAACTTCATAACACTATATGGTAATACTAGAGAATTTGGAAATAGCACTAGTTGCTTTTGTTTCTTCTTATATGAAGACCATAACAGCTAAATATGTTAGTCTTTACAATGACTTTAACATGCATGCTATATAAATCTGCAGGTCCTGTTCAAGTGCGCAATGCCTAGAAGGTTTATTTCCTATTCGTTGTATGGATGTAATCATTGACATAAAGCAATTCCTTAGCCAATGACATTTCAAGGTTATCATAGTAGGATATAATTTCATAATACTTTGTAATAATAACAGAATATAGTAGTATTCCATAATACTATGTAATAACAATCCATTACTCTGTTACATTGATTACATTCTTTGGATGCAATCAAATGACATAAAGAGATTACTTATCAGAGTACTTACGGTGTCTTTAGCATGCATTCTATATGGATATAGTAGGTATATCCCATTCGTTGTATGGTTGTAATCAATGACATAAAATGATTTCTTAGCCAACAAGTATTTCAGGTTATCTCATACATAGTAGAAGATAGAACTTCATAACACTATATGGTAATACTAGAGAATTTGGAAATAGCACTAGTTGCTTTTGCTTCTTCTTATATGAAGACCATAACAGCTAAATATGTTAGTCTTTACAATGACTTTAACATGCATGCTATATAAATCTGCAGGTCCTGTTCAAGTGCGCAATGCCTAGAAGGTTTATTTCCTATTCGTTGTATGGATGTAATCATTGACATAAAGCAATTCCTTAGCCAATGACATTTCAAGGTTATCGTAGTAGGATAGAGTTTCATAATACTTTGTAATAATAACAGAATATAGTAGTATTCCATAATACGATGTAATAACAATACAGTACTCTGTTACATTGATTACATTCTTTGGATGCAATCAAATGACATAAAGCAATTACTTATCAGAGTACTTACGGTGTCTTTAGCATGCATTCTAAATGGATATAGTAGGTATATCCCATTCGTTGTATGGGTGTAATCAATGACATAAAATGATTTCTTAGCCAACAAGTATTTCAGGTTATCTCTTACATAGTAGAAGATCGAACTTCATAACACTATATGGTAATACTAGAGAATTTGGAAATAGCACTAGTTGCTTTTGTTTCTTCTTATATGAAGACCATAACAGCTAAATATGTTAGTCTTTACAATGACTTTAACATGCATGCTATATAAATCTGCAGGTCCTGTTCAAGTGCGCAATGCCTAGAAGGTTTATTTCCTATTCGTTGTATGGATGTAATCATTGACATAAAGCAATTCCTTAGCCAATGACATTTCAAGGTTATCATAGTAGGATATAATTTCATAATACTTTGTAATAATAACAGAATATAGTAGTATTCCATAATACTATGTAATAACAATCCATTACTCTGTTACATTGATTACATTCTTTGGATGCAATCAAATGACATAAAGAGATTACTTATCAGAGTACTTACGGTGTCTTTAGCATGCATTCTATATGGATATAGTAGGTATATCCCATTCGTTGTATGGTTGTAGTCAATGACATAAAATGATTTCTTAGCCAACAAGTATTTCAGGTTATCTCATACATAGTAGAAGATAGAACTTCATAACACTATATGGTAATACTAGAGAATTTGGAAATAGCACTAGTTGCTTTTGCTTCTTCTTATATGAAGACCATAACAACTAAATATGTTAGTCTTTACAATGACTTTAACATGCATGCTATATAAATCTGCAGGTCCTGTTCAAGTGCGCAATGCCTAGAAGGTTTATTTCCTATTCGTTGTATGGATGTAATCATTGACATAAAGCAATTCCTTAGCCAATGACATTTCAAGGTTATCGTAGTAGGATAGAGTTTCATAATACTTTGTAATAATAACAGAATATAGTAGTATTCCATAATACGATGTAATAACAATACAGTACTCTGTTACATTGATTACATTCTTTGGATGCAATCAAATGACATAAAGCAATTACTTATCAGAGTACTTACGGTGTCTTTAGCATGCATTCTAAATGGATATAGTAGGTATATCCCATTCGTTGTATGGGTGTAATCAATGACATAAAATGATTTCTTAGCCAACAAGTATTTCAGGTTATCTCTTACATAGTAGAAGATCGAACTTCATAACACTATATGGTAATACTAGAGAATTTGGAAATAGCACTAGTTGCTTTTGTTTCTTCTTATATGAAGACCATAACAGCTAAATATGTTAGTCTTTACAATGACTTTAACATGCATGCTATATAAATCTGCAGGTCCTGTTCAAGTGCGCAATGCCTAGAAGGTTTATTTCCTATTCGTTGTATGGATGTAATCATTGACATAAAGCAATTCCTTAGCCAATGACATTTCAAGGTTATCATAGTAGGATATAATTTCATAATACTTTGTAATAATAACAGAATATAGTAGTATTCCATAATACTATGTAATAACAATCCATTACTCTGTTACATTGATTACATTCTTTGGATGCAATCAAATGACATAAAGAGATCACTTATCAGAGTACTTACGGTGTCTTTAGCATGCATTCTATATGGATATAGTAGGTATATCCCATTCGTTGTATGGGTGTAATCAATGACATAAAATGATTTCTTAGCCAACAAGTATTTCAGGTTATCTCTTACATAGTAGAAGATCGAACTTCATAACACTATATGGTAATACTAGAGAATTTGGAAATAGCACTAGTTGCTTTGCTTCTTCTTATATGAAGACCATAACAGCTAAATATGTTAGTCTTTACAATGACTTTAACATGCATGCTATATAAATCTGCAGGTCCTGTTCAAGTGCGCAATGCCTAGAAGGTTTATTTCCTATTCGTTGTATGGATGTAATCATTGACATAAAGCAATTCCTTAGCCAATGACATTTCAAGGTTATCATAGTAGGATATAATTTCATAATACTTTGTAATAATAACAGAATATAGTAGTATTCCATAATACTATGTAATAACAATCCATTACTCTGTTACATTGATTACATTCTTTGGATGCAATCAAATGACATAAAGAGATTACTTATCAGAGTACTTACGGTGTCTTTAGCATGCATTCTATATGGATATAGTAGGTATATCCCATTCGTTGTATGGTTGTAATCAATGACATAAAATGATTTTTTAGCCAACAAGTATTTCAGGTTATCTCATACATAGTAGAAGATAGAACTTCATAACACTATATGGTAATACTAGAGAATTTGGAAATAGCACTAGTTGCTTTTGCTTCTTCTTATATGAAGACCATAGCAGCTAAATATGTTAGTCTTTACAATGACTTTAACATGCATGCTATATAAATCTGCAGGTCCTGTTCAAGTGCGCAATGCCTAGAAGGTTTATTTTCTATTCGTTGTATGGATATAATCATTGACATAAAGCAATTCCTTAGCCAATGACATTTCAAGGTTATCGTAGTAGGATAGAGTTTCATAATACTTTGTAATAATAACAGAATATAGTAGTATTCCATAATACGATGTAATAACAATCCATTACTCTGTTACATTGATTACATTCTTTGGATGCAATCAAATGACATAAAGAGATTACTTATCAGAGTACTTACGGTGTCTTTAGCATGCATTCTAAATGGATATAGTAGGAATATCCCATTCGTTGTATGGGTGTAATCAATGACATAAAATGATTTCTTAGCCAACAAGTATTTCAGGTTATCTCTTACATAGTAGAAGATAGAACTTCATAACACTATATGGTAAAACTAGAGAATTTGGAAATAGCACTAGTAGCTTTTGCTTCTTCTTATATGAAGACCATAACAGCTAAATGTGTTAGTCTTTACAATGACTTTAACATGCATGCTATATAAATCTGCAGGTCCTGTTCAAGTGCGCAATGCCTAGAAGGTTTATTTCCTATTCGTTGTATGGATGTAATCATTGACATAAAGCAATTCCTTAGCCAATGACATTTCAAGGTTATCATAATAGGATATAATTTCATAATACTTTGTAATAATAACAGAATATAGTAGTATTCCATAATACTATGTAATAACAATCCATTACTCTGTTACATTGATTACATTCTTTGGATGCAATCAAATGACATAAAGAGATTACTTATCAGAGTACTTACGGTGTCTTTAGCATGCATTCTATATGGATATAGTAGGTATATCCCATTCGTTGTATGGGTGTAATCAATGACATAAAATGATTTCTTAGCCAACAAGTATTTCAGGTTATCTCTTACATAGTAGAAGATCGAACTTCATAACACTATATGGTAATACTAGAGAATTTGGAAATAGCACTAGTTGCTTTGCTTCTTCTTATATGAAGACCATAACAGCTAAATATGTTAGTCTTTACAATGACTTTAACATGCATGCTATATAAATCTGCAGGTCCTGTTCAAGTGCGCAATGCCTAGAAGGTTTATTTCCTATTCGTTGTATGGATGTAATCATTGACATAAAGCAATTCCTTAGCCAATGACATTTCAAGGTTATCATAGTAGGATATAATTTCATAATACTTTGTAATAATAACAGAATATAGTAGTATTCCATAATACTATGTAATAACAATCCATTACTCTGTTACATTGATTACATTCTTTGGATGCAATCAAATGACATAAAGAGATTACTTATCAGAGTACTTACGGTGTCTTTAGCATGCATTCTAAATGGATATAGTAGGTATATCCCATTCGTTGTATGGTTGTAATCAATGACATAAAATGATTTCTTAGCCAACAAGTATTTCAGGTTATCTCATACATAGTAAAAGATAGAACTTCATAACACTATATGGTAATACTAGAGAATTTGGAAATAGCACTAGTTGCTTTTGCTTCTTCTTATATGAAGACCATAACAGCTAAATATGTTAGTCTTTACAATGACTTTAACATGCATGCTATATAAATCTGCAGGTCCTGTTCAAGTGCGCAATGCCTAGAAGGTTTATTTCCTATTCGTTGTATGGATGTAATCATTGACATAAAGCAATTCCTTAGCCAATGACATTTCAAGGTTATCGTAGTAGGATAGAGTTTCATAATACTTTGTAATAATAACAGAATATAGTAGTATTCCATAATACTATGTAATAACAATCCATTACTCTGTTACATTGATTACATTCTTTGGATGCAATCAAATGACATAAAGAGATTACTTATCAGAGTACTTACGGTGTCTTTAGCATGGATTCTATATGGATATAGTAGGTATATCCCATTCGTTGTATGGTTGTAATCAATGACATAAAATGATTTCTTTGCCAACAAGTATTTCAGGTTATCTCATACATAGTAGAAGATAGAACTTCATAACACTATATGGTAATACTAGAGAATTTGGAAATAGCACTAGTTGCTTTTGCTTCTTCTTATATGAAGACCATAACAGCTAAATATGTTAGTCTTTACAATGACTTTAACATGCATGCTATATAAATCTGCAGGTCCTGTTCAAGTGCGCAATGCCTAGAAGGTTTATTTCCTATTCGTTGTATGGATGTAATCATTGACATAAAGCAATTCCTTAGCCAATGACATTTCAAGGTTATCATAGTAGGATATAATTTCATAATACTTTGTAATAATAACAGAATATAGTAGTATTCCATAATACTATGTAATAACAATCCATTACTCTGTTACATTGATAACATTCTTTGGATGCAATGAAATGACATAAAGAGATTACTTATCAGAGTACTTACGGTGTCTTTAGCATGCATTCTATATGGATATAGTAGGTATATCCCATTCGTTGTATGGTTGTAATCAATGACATAAAATGATTTCTTAGCCAACAAGTATTTCAGGTTATCTCATACATAGTAGAAGATAGAACTTCATAACACTATATGGTAATACTAGAGAATTTGGAAATAGCACTAGTTGCTTTTGCTTCTTCTTATATGAAGACCATAACAGCTAAATATGTTAGTCTTTACAATGACTTTAACATGCATGCTATATAAATCTGCAGGTCCTGTTCAAGTGCGCAATGCCTAGAAGGTTTATTTCCTATTCGTTGTATGGATGTAATCATTGACATAAAGCAATTCCTTAGCCAATGACATTTCAAGGTTATTGTAGTAGGATAGAGTTTCATAATACTTTGTAATAATAACAGAATATAGTAGTATTCCATAATACGATGTAATAACAATACAGTACTCTGTTACATTGATTACATTCTTTGGATGCAATCAAATGACATAAAGCAATTACTTATCAGAGTACTTACGGTGTCTTTAGCATGCATTCTATATGGATATAGTAGGTATATCCCATTCGTTGTATGGTTGTAATCAATGACATAAAATGATTTCTTAGACAACAAGTATTTCAGGTTATCTCATACATAGTAGAAGATAGAACTTCATAACACTATATGGTAATACTAGAGAATTTGGAAATAGCACTAGTTGCTTTTGCTTCTTCTTATATGAAGACCATAACAGCTAAATCTGTTAGTCTTTACAATGACTTTAACATGCATGCTATATAAATCTGCAGGTCCTGTTCAAGTGCGCAATGCCTAGAAGGTTTATTTCCTATTCGTTGTATGGATGTAATCATTGACATAAAGCAATTCCTTAGCCAATGACATTTCAAGGTTATCGTAGTAGGATAGAGTTTCATAATACTTTGTAATAATAACAGAATATAGTAGTATTCCATAATACGATGTAATAACAATACAGTACTCTGTTACATTGATTACATTCTTTGGATGCAATCAAATGACATAAAGCAATTACTTATCAGAGTACTTACGGTGTCTTTAGCATGCATTCTAAATGGATATAGTAGGTATATCCCATTCGTTGTATGGGTGTAATCAATGACATAAAATGATTTCTTAGCCAACAAGTATTTCAGGTTATCTCTTACATAGTAGAAGATAGAACTTCATAACACTATATGGTAATACTAGAGAATTTGGAAATAGCACTAGTTGCTTTTGCTTCTTCTTATATGAAGACCATAACAGCTAAATATGTTAGTCTTTACAATGACTTTAACATGCATGCTATATAAATCTGCAGGTCCTGTTCAAGTGCGCAATGCCTAGAAGGTTTATTTCCTATTCGTTGTATGGATGTAATCATTGACATAAAGCAATTCCTTAGCCAATGACATTTCAAGGTTATCATAGTAGGATAGAATTTCATAATACTTTGTAATAAGGGCGAATGGGACTTACCCCGGGCGCGTTTGCCGCTGCGGGGAAGCCCTCGCCGAAGGAACGCAGGGAAGGGGACTACAAGTCCCAGCGATCCCTGGGGCGGCGATCGGGAGCGCGGCAAAAGGACGGCTGGGGAAGGAGGGGGCCAGGTCGGCTCTTCCCAGCCTCCTTTGCCCGCTCCATATATGGAAGAGTCGGAGAGGCTTCTGCCTCTTTCCCGCTTCTCTGCCGACGAGGTTGGAGCTACTGACAGGAGCTCCAGTCTCGGCCTAGCTTAGGAGCACTGAGGGAAAGAGTTGAGGAGGAGGAGCGCTCTGTGTGACGTAGCGTCTTTTTTAAAAGCGAAAAGCCTTGAGGCTTCAGTGCGGCGCGGCCGATTTAAAAAAAAAAATAACCTTTTTTATTTTACTTTGTTTTGTTCATTTCGATTGTTTGTTTGTTATTTTCATTTATTTTAAGGGCAAGAGAAGCGGGGAGAGCATGGTGGGGCGTCGCGCAGCGGCCCGGTCTGAACGGGCGCGGCCTGCGGGCCGTTGGGATTCGGGCCGTTCGCCATCAATCCAGCCACGGGAAAAACAGGGGGCTGCGCAGGGAGCCCGGGCTAGAACAGCTGCCCGTGGACAGCCTGTCCCCAGTCAGTTGCCAGAGTCCACATCAGTGGGGCTCCAGGGTGCAGGAGGCTTGGTCGAAATGGGGCCTGGGCCTTCTCCCTATGGCACTAGGGGAGCCTCTCGCAGGGCGCGGGAGCGGTCCTGGGTTAATCCCCCACCATCGCCAGGCACTGCAGCGGCAGTGGGGCTAGAGCCCATGGCTAGAGGGCTGCCTGAGGCCGTAAGGGGTATAGGCCAGACCACAGGAGATGCGCCCCTTTTGTTAGGGGCAGGTCAAACTGGCCAGGCTCAAGTTTTTTGCTGTTCAGGCAGGGAATTCTGGTCAGGCTGCTCCCTCACCAGTGGCCCCTGGTTTTGGATGGTGGCAGGGGTAGGAAAATTCAGCCCCTGCTCAATGTTACATTCCCACTGCATAGGGCATGGTCCAGGTTGGGGGCGGCCAGTCAGGTTGGCCCACTACGGGGCAGGCGGCATGGCCATATATGGGCATGCAAAATACATGGCCCGCGGTGGGGATGCAGGCAAGTTGGCCTCCACTGTACCCACAGGGGCACTTGGCAGGCCAGCTACTCGGGGGTCCTGGGGTGCGTTTATCGGCACCCTTGAGCGTGGGGGGTGTTAGGAGTTCTGCCCCATCGGTGCTCGCAGGCAATTGGCAGGAACCAAGGGAGCCTGCTTCGGCTCAGCAGGGACTTGTTGCGGTAACGCAGCAACCGGTCCTTCGACAACAATCGGCCTCTAATGACCAGGCCGGTGTTGCTGGGTGGGTGACCCAAGCTCCAACTTTGTTACCCGTGACTGAGTCATCGGGGACTGCAGCGGAGGAAGGGCAAGCACGACCGGGGGAGTCAGCACCTGCTCCTGGAGCTTCGGGTCCTGGGCAAGCACAGCCGCTGATGGGAGACAGAGTTCTGGCCGAGCAAAAGGGCAAGAAGCGCAGAAGGCATGGGCACAGCAGGCGCTCTGGGGCAAGCTCTTCTAGTGAGTCCTCATCTTCTGAAGATGAGATGGTGGTGGGCCAAAAGGACGTTGCATACTGGCTCCAAGGGGCCATGGTTCCGGGCATCCCGGCATGGCTAGCAGGCTTTCGAGAAGCCACTAGGGTCTACTATAAGGAGGGAGCAGGGATGGGAAAGCCAACTCAACCCCCAATTGGTTTCCCGGCGGGGGATGATCCACCTGGGACCCATCTATCCAGGAAGCAACGCATGCGGGCCCTGTTAGGTTATTATGTTGATGTTTTTGAATTTGTGAGACCCGATGATGATGCCCCCAAAACTGGTATTAAGAAAAGGCGGCCTCGCAGGGATCGGGTAGCGGTTGAGAGAACCTTTACGAACTGGATCAGGTGGTATGGGGAATATATGTGCCTAGTGGCCGGGGCCTTCCCTGAACGGGGATGGCATTTGATACGGCACTTCAATAATGTCATGGAGGCCATGGTACTATCAGGAGATGCGGCTGCGATAATGTACGACACAAAAGCCAGGGAGAAAGCGTCCAACAATGCGCAAGCTAGATGGGATTTAAGGGAAAGGGACTCTTGGATGGTAAAAGTGGGCCCCTATGTCCAGAGAAATGAGCCTGAGAGGCGCTGGTCAAGCGGCAAGAGGGAGGTGAAAGGCCTATGTTGGGATTTCCAGAAAGGGTCCTGCCAACGTCGCCGCTGTAGATTTGAACACAGCTGTGAAGCTTGTGGGGGAGGGCATGGAAAACACGACTGCAATCGCCAGGGTTTGAATCGCCCCTTTCGATCCGGCCGATCCACCGCCAAGAAGGGGAGTGGATCGGCGAACTCAAGTGCAGCGGGGACCCAAAAAGCAGAATGAAGTCCCTTTGGAACTTACCACCTTGGCTATCTCCCCCATTAAGGTTGCCGCCTTGTTGGCACTGTTAAAGGACTATCCAAATCGGGAGTCAGCCGAGTACCTGGCTTCTGGATTTGCGGTGGGTTTTCGCATTCCATACGAGGGAAAGCGGGAGGCTACTACTAGCCCAAATCTGAAGTCTGCTATGCAAATGCCGGAAGTGGTGGCAGACAAGATCCGGAAAGAGTGCCAGGCTGGCCGTATGGCTGGCCCATATCCCAAGCCACCCCTAACTAACTTGAGAGTGTCACCATTAGGGGTAGTCCCCAAGAAGGCCCCGGGACAATTTAGACTAATACACCATTTGTCTTATCCAAAAGGGATGTCAGTGAATGACGGGATTGCTCCTGAGCTCAGCTCGGTCACCTATGCATCCTTAGACCAGGCAATATCATTGGTCAAGGATTGCGGCCCTGGGGCGCTACTCGCCAAGTGCGATATTCAATCAGCCTTCAGGCTGTTGCCGGTACATCCGGAGGATTTTTGTTTACTGGGGTGCAACTTTCGGAATTCTTGGTATGTGGACAAGGCCATGCCGATGGGGTGCTCCATCGCATGCTTTGCCTTTGAATCCTTCAGTACCTTTTTAGAATGGGTAATGAAGTACCGCTCTGGGAGCCCGCATATCACGCACTACTTAGATGACTTTTTGCTCATTGGCCCGGCAGGAACCTCTGCATGCCATGACAAGTTGTTAATGTTTCAAAGGTTGGCTGAGGAATTGGGGGTGCCATTGGCAACAGAGAAGACTGAAGGCCCGTCTTCCTGTTTGACCTATCCGGGTATTACGTTGGATTCGGTGGCTGGTTTATCCAAATTGCCAGAAGAAAAGGTGTTGGCGCTGAGGGCTTTGCTAGGGCAGCTTTTGTCAAAGAGGAAGTGTACCTTAAAAGAAATGCAAAGTATTTTGGGACACTTAAACTTTGCCTGTAAGGCTGTTTCACCTGGCAGGGCATTTTGCGCACGCCTGGCCAGAGCTACGGCGGGCATTAAGGCTCCACACCATCATATACGTTTATCACGGTCACTGAAAGAAGATTTACGTGTGTGGCATGACTTCCTAGCAAGTTTCAATGGGGTATCTATCTGGCAGACGCCAGTCTCCCCGGAAACATCTTTTCAAGTGCATTCCGATGCATCGGGTAGTCTGGGGTTTGGAGTTTTCTTTCGTAACCGTTGGTTCGCAGAGAGGTGGCCACAGGAATGGTCGGGGTCCCCTATCCTTCGGGACCTTACCTTCTTGGAACTATTTCCAATTGTGGCGGCAGTTATTGTGTGGAAAGATTTATTTCAGGACAGCAAAGTTTTATTTTGGTGCGACAATCAAGCAGTTGTGCGCATTATAAATCGGCAATCGAGCAAATCCCCCCGGGTAATGGGTTTAGTGAGGAAACTAGTTAGGGTTTGCTTGGGGAGCAACATCTCCTTTGCGGCCCGTCATGTCCCGGGCGCCACTAATGAAATCGCTGACGCTCTGTCTCGGTTCCAGGAGCAGAGGTTTCGCCAGTTGGCGCCAGAGGCGAACATGTGTCCAGACCGTTTCCTGGAGGAGTTGTGGAGGATTGGCATGGAATGATCCTCGAGGCCGTGGAACATTCCCTCGCTCCGGCAACACGTCGGGCATATACAGCAGCGGTTCGGGGTTACATGGAATACATGGAGCAGGAAGAGGGCCTTAGGGCCTTACCTCCAACAGAGGACTTAGTGCTGCGCTACCTCGTCCATTTACGTTCCCGCAAAATGTCCCCGGGGTCCATGAACATACAAGTGGCGGGGCTATCCTTTTTCTGCAAAACCAGGGGTTGGTGGGATCCCTCATCATCCTTTCTGATCCGAAAAGCCATCGCAGGATGGAAGAGGATCAGCCCAGTTACAGCTGACCCCAGGCGGCCTATTTCGTTAGACATTTTGAGGAACATGGTGATTCAATTGCCTGCTGTATGCTCTGACGGTTACGAGGTTGCCCTTTTTGCGGCAGCGTTTACTCTGGCATTTTTTGGGGCTTTCCGGTGCTCGGAGCTTGTATCGGGGTCCCGTTCAGGCACGGGCGATCAAGCAGTTGCGAGGGGAGATGTGCAACTCACTGACGAAGAGCTGCACATCACTCTTCGCCGTTCAAAAACTGATCAGCTGGGCAGAGGATCCTACATAGTGTTAAGGAGGGGTTGGGGTGACGCTCCCTGCCCGGTCTCCATCGTGGGGGCCTTTTTAGCTGTGAGGCCAAAGATTGACGGCCCTTTGTTGATTCACGAAAATGGCACTTGCTTGTCAAGGTATCAGTTTGGGGCTGTTTTGAGGAGCACGCTCCACCAGCTGGGCCTTCCGTCAAAACAATTCGGCACCCACTCATTTCGAATTGGGGCGGCAACCGAAGCAGCTGCTTCTGGAGTGCCTCCGGATGAGCTCAGGGCAGTGGGCCGGTGGCGTTCAGTGGCATATAAGAAATATGTGCGTCCAGATTTGTTGCTGTAACGTTTCTATACCGTATTCATGTTGCAGGTTTGGTCCAAGTTGCCCCGAAAGTGCTGGTTATCGGGCACAGTATCGTCCATTGGGCTGCGCGTTATGCAGTAAGATCCGGTTGGAACAATGACCTGGGCCTGGTTGGTCGTTATCATATATCCTGGGCAGGCCGCCGAGGCATGCGCTGGGCATCCCTGGAAAGGGATCTGGATTCGGCTATTCATCATACCGGGGTTCCTGACTTTCTGGTGGTACATCTTGGAGAGAACGACCTCACCAGTGTAACAGCAGTGGGCTTAGCTGATGCCATCAGACGTGACTTCAAGCAACTTTCTTGTCGTTTTCCTGGGCTTCGTATCTGGTGGTCTGCCTTGTTAGAGCGGCGTATTTGGAGAGGGGCCGTTTCCCCAAAAAAGGTTGACGTGGCCCGAAAAAAGGTCAACAAAATGGTTGCCAAGTTCCTTATTCCAGAAGGTGGTGTGTGCATCCCACACCCTGACATTTGTCATCGTTCATGGGCCCTGTATAGGGCGGATGGAGTCCATCTCTCCTAATGGGGGATGGACTTCTGGTTGGATGATTTGAGGCACGCCTTGTTGGGCGTTTCTGGTTCGTAAGAGCGTTGGCGGGAGCGCGGCGATGGAGGAACCCATCCCCTTGCTCTGTGGCGGGTTTTGGGCATGGGGGAGGAACCATTGGCAAGCAAGCCCAGCCTGCGTGCTGGCATGCTTTTGTGGGGGACCTCCGTAAGAGGTTGTGGGTAAGCGGTGCCGAAAGGCCATCACTCATGGAGGATGAGCTCGGGCGGCAGATCCGCATTTCCGGGTGGCCCGGAACCCGGCAGGGGTTCACGCCTCAACGGGTTCCCAAGAGGTGGTCACCTCCCCTTTTCATCCATCAGGGCATTGGGGGCACGGGGAGCCCAAGGGGGTGTTGGAGGGCCCCGTGCATACCTGATGATGTTGCGTGTGGCTGCCTTGTGGTCAGGGGACCACAAGAGGGCTGGTTCGATTCTCCCCCATGCTGGTCAACGCTCTATCGTTAATAAAAGTTGTGGCCTATTTACTACCATTAAGTGTCTGTTGGTTCATTTGGCGAAAAGTATTCCCCTGCACGGCAAGGGCGAATGGGACTTACCCCGGGCGCGTTTGCCGCTGCGGGGAAGCCCTCGCCGAAGGAACGCAGGGAAGGGGACTACAAGTCCCAGCGATCCCTGGGGCGGCGATCGGGAGCGCGGCAAAAGGACGGCTGGGGAAGGAGGGGGCCAGGTCGGCTCTTCCCAGCCTCCTTTGCCCGCTCCATATAGGGAAGCGTCGGAGAGGCTTCTGCCTCTTTCCCGCTTCTCTGCCGACGAGGTTGCCCACCCTCCCTCCCTATTTACAGTGGATTATATTAATTCCATGTTTCAGCTTTGTAGAATTTAAGATGAATAGAAATTGTTAAGAATGTATATGTTACTATATTCTCATGTTATGTTTGCTATATTGCTAACATCTTTGTCACAACTGGCGGGTTTTGGGCATGGGGGAGGAACCATTGGCAAGCAAGCCCAGCCTGCGTGCTGGCATGCTTTTGTGGGGGACCTCCGTAAGAGGTTGTGGGTAAGCGGTGCCGAAACGCCATCACTCATGGAGGATGAGCTCGGGCGGCAGATCCGCATTTCCGGGTGGCCCGGAACCCGGCAGGGGTTCACGCCTCAACAGGTTCCCAAGAGGTGGTCACCTCCTCTTTTCATCCATCAGGGCATTGGGGGCACGGGGAGCCCAAGGGGGTGTTGGAGGGCCCCGTGCATACCTGATGATGTTGCGTGTGGCTGCCTTGTGGTCAGGGGACCACAAGAGGGCTGGTTCGATTCTCCCCCATGCTGGTCAACGCTCTATCGTTAATAAAAGTTGTTGCCTATTTACTGCCATTAAGTGTCTCTTGGTTCATTTGGCGAAAAGTATTCCCCTGCACGGCAATAACAGAATATAGTAGTATTCCATAATACTATGTAATAACAATCCATTACTCTGTTACATTGATTACATTCTTTGGATGCAATCAAATGACATAAAGCGATTACTTATCAGAGTACTTACGGTGTCTTTAGCATGCATTCTATATGGATATAGTAGGTATATCCAATTCGTTGTATGGGTGTAATCAATGACATAAAATGATTTCTTAGCCAACAAGTATTTCAGGTTATCTCATACATAGTAGAAGATAGAACTTCATAACACTATATGGTAATACTAGAGAATTTGGAAATAGCACTAGTTGCTTTTGCTTATTCTTATGTGAAGACCATAACAGCTAAATATGTTAGTCTTTACAATGACTTTAACATGCATGCTAATCTGCAGGTCCTGTTCAAGTGCGCAATGCCTAGAAGGTTTATTTCCTATTCGTTGTATGGATGTAATCATTGACATAAAGCAATATCTTAGCCAATGACATTTCAAGGTTATCATAGTAGGATAGAGTTTCATAATACTTTGTAATAATAACAGAATATAGTAGTATTCCATAATACTATGTAATAACAATACATTACTCTGTTACATTGATTACATTCTTTGGATGCAATCAAATGACATAAAGCGATTACTTATCAGAGTACTTACGGTGTCTTTAGCATGCATTCTATATGGATATAGTAGGTATATCCCATTCATTGTATGGGTGTAATCAATGACATAAAATGATTTCTTAGGCAACAAGTATTTCAGGTTATCTCTTACATAGTAGAAGATAGAACTTCATAACACTATATGGTAATACTAGAGAATTTGGAAATAGCACTAGTTGCTTTTGCTTCTTCTTATATGAAGACCATAACAGCTAAATATGTTAGTCTTTACAATGACATGCTATATAAATCTGCAGGTCCTGTTCATGTGCGCAATGCCTAGAAGGTTTATTTCCTATTCGTTGTATGGATGTAATCATTGACATAAAGCAATTCCTTAGCCAATGACATTTCAAGGTTATCATAGTAGGATAGAATTTCATAATACTTTGTAATAATAACAGAATATAGTAGTATTCCATAATACTATGTAATAACAATACATTACTTGTTACATTGATTACATTCTTTGGATGCAATCAAATGACATAAAGCGATTACTTATCAGAGTACTTACGGTGTCTTTAGCATGCATTCTATATGGATATAGTAGGTATATCCCATTCTTTGTATGGGTGTAATCAATGACATAAAATGATTTCTTAGCCAACAAGTATTTCAGGTTATCTCTTACATAGTAGAAGATCGAACTTCATAACACTATATGGTAATACTAGAGAATTTGGAAATAGCACTAGTTGCTTTTGCTTATTCTTATGTGAAGACCATAACAGCTAAATATGTTAGTCTTTACTATGACTTTAACATGCATGCTATATAAATCTGCAGGTCCTGTTCAAGTGCGCAATGCCTAGAAGGTTTATTTCCTATTCGTTGTATGGATGTAATCATTGACATAAAGCAATTCCTTAGCCAATGACATTTCAAGGTTATCATAGTAGGATATAATTTCATAATACTTTGTAATAACAACAGAATATAGTAGTATTCCATAATACTATGTAATAACAATCCATTACTCTGTTACATTGATTACATTCTTTGGATGCAATCAAATGACATAAAGAGATTACTTATCAGAGTACTTACGGTGTCTTTAGCATGCATTCTATATGGATATAGTAGGTATATCCCATTCGTTGTATGGGTGTAATCAATGACATAAAATGATTTCTTAGCCAACAAGTATTTCAGGTTATCTCTTACATAGTAGAAGATCGAACTTCATAACACTATATGGTAATACTAGAGAATTTGGAAATAGCACTAGTTGCTTTGCTTCTTCTTATATGAAGACCATAACAGCTAAATATGTTAGTCTTTACAATGACTTTAACATGCATGCTATATAAATCTGCAGGTCCTGTTCAAGTGCGCAATGCCTAGAAGGTTTATTTCCTATTCGTTGTATGGATGTAATCATTGACATAAAGCAATTCCTTAGCCAATGACATTTCAAGGTTATCATAGTAGGATATAATTTCATAATACTTTGTAATAATAACAGAATATAGTAGTATTCCATAATACTATGTAATAACAATCCATTACTCTGTTACATTGATTACATTCTTTGGATGCAATCAAATGACATAAAGAGATTACTTATCAGAGTACTTACGGTGTCTTTAGCATGCATTCTATATGGATATAGTAGGTATATCCCATTCGTTGTATGGTTGTAATCAATGACATAAAATGATTTTTTAGCCAACAAGTATTTCAGGTTATCTCATACATAGTAGAAGATAGAACTTCATAACACTATATGGTAATACTAGAGAATTTGGAAATAGCACTAGTTGCTTTTGCTTCTTCTTATATGAAGACCATAGCAGCTAAATATGTTAGTCTTTACAATGACTTTAACATGCATGCTATATAAATCTGCAGGTCCTGTTCAAGTGCGCAATGCCTAGAAGGTTTATTTTCTATTCGTTGTATGGATATAATCATTGACATAAAGCAATTCCTTAGCCAATGACATTTCAAGGTTATCGTAGTAGGATAGAGTTTCATAATACTTTGTAATAATAACAGAATATAGTAGTATTCCATAATACGATGTAATAACAATCCATTACTCTGTTACATTGATTACATTCTTTGGATGCAATCAAATGACATAAAGAGATTACTTATCAGAGTACTTACGGTGTCTTTAGCATGCATTCTAAATGGATATAGTAGGAATATCCCATTCGTTGTATGGGTGTAATCAATGACATAAAATGATTTCTTAGCCAACAAGTATTTCAGGTTATCTCTTACATAGTAGAAGATAGAACTTCATAACACTATATGGTAAAACTAGAGAATTTGGAAATAGCACTAGTAGCTTTTGCTTCTTCTTATATGAAGACCATAACAGCTAAATGTGTTAGTCTTTACAATGACTTTAACATGCATGCTATATAAATCTGCAGGTCCTGTTCAAGTGCGCAATGCCTAGAAGGTTTATTTCCTATTCGTTGTATGGATGTAATCATTGACATAAAGCAATTCCTTAGCCAATGACATTTCAAGGTTATCATAATAGGATATAATTTCATAATACTTTGTAATAATAACAGAATATAGTAGTATTCCATAATACTATGTAATAACAATCCATTACTCTGTTACATTGATTACATTCTTTGGATGCAATCAAATGACATAAAGAGATTACTTATCAGAGTACTTACGGTGTCTTTAGCATGCATTCTATATGGATATAGTAGGTATATCCCATTCGTTGTATGGGTGTAATCAATGACATAAAATGATTTCTTAGCCAACAAGTATTTCAGGTTATCTCTTACATAGTAGAAGATCGAACTTCATAACACTATATGGTAATACTAGAGAATTTGGAAATAGCACTAGTTGCTTTGCTTCTTCTTATATGAAGACCATAACAGCTAAATATGTTAGTCTTTACAATGACTTTAACATGCATGCTATATAAATCTGCAGGTCCTGTTCAAGTGCGCAATGCCTAGAAGGTTTATTTCCTATTCGTTGTATGGATGTAATCATTGACATAAAGCAATTCCTTAGCCAATGACATTTCAAGGTTATCATAGTAGGATATAATTTCATAATACTTTGTAATAATAACAGAATATAGTAGTATTCCATAATACTATGTAATAACAATCCATTACTCTGTTACATTGATTACATTCTTTGGATGCAATCAAATGACATAAAGAGATTACTTATCAGAGTACTTACGGTGTCTTTAGCATGCATTCTATATGGATATAGTAGGTATATCCCATTCGTTGTATGGTTGTAATCAATGACATAAAATGATTTCTTACCCAACAAGTATTTCAGGTTATCTCATACATAGTAGAAGATAGAACTTCATAACACTATATGGTAATACTAGAGAATTTGGAAATAGGACTAGTTGCTTTTGCTTCTTCTTATATGAAGACCATAACAGCTAAATATGTTAGTCTTTACAATGACTTTAACATGCATGCTATATAAATCTGCAGGTCCTGTTCAAGTGCGCAATGCCTAGAAGGTTTATTTCCTATTCGTTGTATGGATGTAATCATTGAAGAAAGCAATTCCTTAGCCAATGACATTTCAAGGTTATCGTAGTAGGATAGAGTTTCATAATACTTTGTAATAATAACAGAATATAGTAGTATTCCATAATATGATGTAATAACAATACAGTACTCTGTTACATTGATTACATTCTTTGGATGCAATCAAATGACATAAAGCGATTACTTATCAGAGTACTTACGGTGTCTTTAGCATGCATTCTAAATGGATATAGTAGGTATATCCCATTCGTTGTATGGGTGTAATCAATGACATAAAATGATTTCAGCCAACAAGTATTTCAGGTTATCTCTTACATAGTAGAAGATAGAACTTCATAACACTATATGGTAATACTAGAGAATTTGGAAATAGCACTAGTAGCTTTTGCTTCTTCTTATATGAAGACCATAACAGCTAAATATGTTAGTCTTTACAACGACTTTAACATGCATGCTATATAAATCTGCAGGTCCTGTTCAAGTGCGCAATGCCTAGAAGGTTTATTTCCTATTCGTTGTATGGATGTAATCATTGACATAAAGCAATTCCTTAGCCAATGACATTTCAAGGTTATCATAGTAGGATATAATTTCATAATACTTTGTAATAATAACAGAATATAGTAGTATTCCATAATACTATGTAATAACAATCCATTACGCTGTTACATTGATTACATTCTTTGGATGCAATCAAATGACATAAAGAGATTACTTATCAGAGTACTTACGGTGTCTTTAGCATGCATTCTATATGGATATAGTAGGTATATCCCATTCGTTGTATGGTTGTAATCAATGACATAAAATGATTTCTTAGCCAACAAGTATTTCAGGTTATCTCATACATAGTAGAAGATAGAACTTCATAACACTATATGGTAATACTAGAGAATTTGGAAATAGGACTAGTTGCTTTTGCTTCTTCTTATATGAAGACCATAACAGCTAAATATGTTAGTCTTTACAATGACTTTAACATGCATGCTATATAAATCTGCAGGTCCTGTTCAAGTGCGCAATGCCTAGAAGGTTTATTTCCTATTCGTTGTATGGATGTAATCATTGAAGAAAGCAATTCCTTAGCCAATGACATTTCAAGGTTATCGTAGTAGGATAGAGTTTCATAATACTTTGTAATAATAACAGAATATAGTAGTATTCCATAATATGATGTAATAACAATACAGTACTCTGTTACATTGATTACATTCTTTGGATGCAATCAAATGACATAAAGCGATTACTTATCAGAGTACTTACGGTGTCTTTAGCATGCATTCTAAATGGATATAGTAGGTATATCCCATTCGTTGTATGGGTGTAATCAATGACATAAAATGATTTCAGCCAACAAGTATTTCAGGTTATCTCTTACATAGTAGAAGATAGAACTTCATAACACTATATGGTAATACTAGAGAATTTGGAAATAGCACTAGTAGCTTTTGCTTCTTCTTATATGAAGACCATAACAGCTAAATATGTTAGTCTTTACAACGACTTTAACATGCATGCTATATAAATCTGCAGGTCCTGTTCAAGTGCGCAATGCCTAGAAGGTTTATTTCCTATTCGTTGTATGGATGTAATCATTGACATAAAGCAATTCCTTAGCCAATGACATTTCAAGGTTATCATAGTAGGAAATAATTTCATAATACTTTGTAATAATAACAGAATATAGTAGTATTCCATAATACTATGTAATAACAATCCATTACTCTGTTACATTGATTACATTCTTTGGATGCAATCAAATGACATAAAGAGATTACTTATCAGAGGACTTACGGTGCCTTTAGCATGCATTCTATATGGATATAGTGGGTATATCCCATTCGTTGTATGGTTGTAATCAATGACATAAAATGATTTCTTAGCCAACAAGTATTTCAGGTTATCTCATACATAGTAGAAGATAGAACTTCATAACACTATATGGTAATACTAGAGAATTTGGAAATAGCACTAGTTGCTTTTGCTTATTCTTATATGAAGACCATAACAGCTAAATATGTTAGTCTTTACAATGACTTTAACATGCATGCTATATAAATCTGCAGGTCCTGTTCAAGTGCGCAATGCCTAGAAGGTTTATTTCCTATTCGTTGTATGGATGTAATCATTGACATAAAGCAATTCCTTAGCCAATGACATTTCAAGGTTATAGTAGTAGGATAGTTTCATAATACTTTGTAATAATAACAGAATATAGTAGTATTCCATAATACGATGTAATAACAATACAGTACTCTGTTACATTGATTACATTCTTTGGATGCAATCAAATGACATAAAGCGATTACTTAACAGAGTACTTACGGTGTCTTTAGCATGCATTCTAAATGGATATAGTAGGTATATCCCATTCGTTGTATGGGTGTAATCAATGACATAAAATGATTTCAGCCAACAAGTATTTCAGGTTATCTCTTACATAGTAGAAGATAGAACTTCATAACACTATATGGTAATACTAGAGAATTTGGAAATAGCACTAGTTGCTTTTGCTTATTCTTATGTGAAGACCATAACAGCTAAATATGTTAGTCTTTACAATGACTTTAACATGCATGCTAATCTGCAGGTCCTGTTCAAGTGCGCAATGCCTAGAAGGTTTATTTCCTATTCGTTGTATGGATGTAATCATTGACATAAAGCAATTCCTTAGCCAATGACATTTCAAGGTTATCATAGTAGGATAGAGTTTCATAATACTTTGTAATAATAACAGAATATAGTAGTATTCCATAATACTATGTAATAACAATCGATTACTCTGTTACATTGATTACATTCTTTGGATGCAATCAAATGACATAAAGAGATTACTTATCAGAGTACTTACGGTGTCTTTAGCATGCATTCTATATGGATATAGTAGGTATATCCCATTCATTGTATTGGTGTAATCAATGACATAAAATGATTTCTTAGCCAACAAGTATTTCACGTTATCTCTTACATAGTAGAAGATAGAAATTCATAACACTATATGGTAATACTAGAGAATTTGGAAATAGCACTAGTTGCTTTTGCTTCTTCTTATATGAAGACCATAACAGCTAAATATGTTTTTAAATATGTAAACAGCTAAATATGTCTTTACAATGACATGCTATATAAATCTGCAGGTCCTGTTCATGTGCGCAATGCCTAGAAGGTTTATTTCCTATTCGTTGTATGGATGTAATCATTGACATAAAGCAATTCCTTAGCCAATGACATTTCAAGGTTATCATAGTAGGATATAATTTCATAATACTTTGTAATAATAACAGAATATAGTAGTATTCCATAATACTATGTAATAACAATCGATTACTCTGTTACATTGATTACATTCTTTGGATGCAATCAAATGACATAAAGAGATTACTTATCAGAGTACTTACGGTGTCTTTAGCATGCATTCTATATGGATATAGTGGGTATATCCCATTCGTTGTATGGTTGTAATCAATGACATAAAATGATTTCTTAGCCAACAAGTATTTCAGGTTATCTCATACATAGTAGAAGATAGAACTTCATAACACTATATGCTAATACTAGAGAATTTGGAAATAGCACTAGTTGCTTTTGCTTCTTCTTATATGAAGACCATAACAGCTAAATATGTTAGTCTTTACAATGACTTTAACATGCATGCTATATAAATCTGCAGGTCCTGTTCAAGTGCGCAATGCCTAGAAGGTTTATTTCCTATTCGTTGTATGGATGTAATCATTGACAGAAAGCAATTCCTTAGCCAATGACATTTCAAGGTTATCGTAGTAGGATAGAGTTTCATAATACTTTGTAATAATAACAGAATATAGTAGTATTCCATAATACGATGTAATAACAATACAGTACTCTGTTACATTGATTACATTCTTTGGATGCAATCAAATGACATAAAGCGATTACTTATGAGAGTACTTACGGTGTCTTTAGCATGCATTCTAAATGGATATAGTAGGTATATCCCATTCGTTGTATGGGTGTAATCAATGACATAAAATGATTTCAGCCAACAAGTATTTCAGGTTATCTCTTACATAGTAGAAGATAGAACTTCATAACACTATATGGTAATACTAGAGAATTTGGAAATAGCACTAGTAGCTTTTGCTTCTTCTTATATGAAGACATTAACAGCTAAATATGTTAGTCTTTACAATGACTTTAACATGCATGCTATATAAATCTGCAGGTCCTGTTCAAGTGCGCAATGCCTAGAAGGTTTATTTCCTATTCGTTGTATGGATGTAATCATTGACATAAAGCAATTCCTTAGCCTATGACATTTCAAGGTTATCATAGTAGGATATAGTTTCATAATACTTTGTAATAATAACAGAATATAGTAGTATTCCATAATACTATGTAATAACAATCCATTACGCTGTTACATTGATTACATTCTTTGGATGCAATCAAATGACATAAAGAGATTACTTATCAGAGTACTTACGGTGTCTTTAGCAAGCATTCTATATGGATATAGTAGGTATATCCCATTCGTTGTATGGTTGTAATCAATGACATAAAATGATTTCTTAGCCAACAAGTATTTCAGGTTATCTCATACATAGTAGAAGATAGAACTTCATAACACTATATGATAATACTAGAGAATTTGGAAATAGCACTAGTTGCTTTTGCTTCTTCTTATATGAAGACCATAACAGCTAAATATGTTAGTCTTTACAATGACTTTAACATGCATGCTATATAAATCTGCAGGTCCTGTTCAAGTGCGCAATGCCTAGAAGGTTTATTTCCTATTCGTTGTATGGATGTAATCATTGACATAAAGCAATTCCTTAGCCAATGACATTTCAAGGTTATCGTAGTAGGATAGAGTTTCATAATACTTTGTAATAATAACAGAATATAGTAGTATTCCATAATACGATGTAATAACAATACAGTACTCTGTTACATTGATTACATTCTTTGGATGCAATCAAATGACATAAAGCGATTACTTATCAGAGTACTTACGGTGTCTTTAGCATGCATTCTAAATGGATATAGTAGGTATATCCCATTCGTTGTATGGGTGTAATCAATGACATAAAATGATTTCTTAGCCAACAAGTATTTCAGGTTATCTCATACATAGTAGAAGATAGAACTTCATAACACTATATGGTAATACTAGAGAATTTGGAAATAGCACTAGTTGCTTTTGCTTATTCTTATATGAAGACCATAACAGCTAAATATGTTAGTCTTTACAATGACTTTAACATGCATGCTATATAAATCTGCAGGTCCTGTTCAAGTGCGCAATGCCTAGAAGGTTTATTTCCTATTCGTTGTATGGATGTAATCATTGACATAAAGCAATTCCTTAGCCAATGACATTTCAAGGTTATAGTAGTAGGATAGTTTCATAATACTTTGTAATAATAACAGAATATAGTAGTATTCCATAATACGATGTAATAACAATACAGTACTCTGTTACATTGATTACATTCTTTGGATGCAATCAAATGACATAAAGCGATTACTTATCAGAGTACTTACGGTGTCTTTAGCATGCATTCTAAATGGATATAGTAGGTATATCCCATTCGTTGTATGGGTGTAATCAATGACATAAAATGATTTCAGCCAACAAGTATTTCAGGTTATCTCTTACATAGTAGAAGATAGAACTTCATAACACTATATGGTAATACTAGAGAATTTGGAAATAGCACTAGTTGCTTTTGCTTATTCTTATGTGAAGACCATAACAGCTAAATATGTTAGTCTTTACAATGACTTTAACATGCATGCTAATCTGCAGGTCCTGTTCAAGTGCGCAATGCCTAGAAGGTTTATTTCCTATTCGTTGTATGGATGTAATCATTGACATAAAGCAATTCCTTAGCCAATGACATTTCAAGGTTATCATAGTAGGATAGAGTTTCATAATACTTTGTAATAATAACAGAATATAGTAGTATTCCATAATACTATGTAATAACAATCGATTACTCTGTTACATTGATTACATTCTTTGGATGCAATCAAATGACATAAAGAGATTACTTATCAGAGTACTTACGGTGTCTTTAGCATGCATTCTATATGGATATAGTAGGTATATCCCATTCATTGTATTGGTGTAATCAATGACATAAAATGATTTCTTAGCCAACAAGTATTTCACGTTATCTCTTACATAGTAGAAGATAGAAATTCATAACACTATATGGTAATACTAGAGAATTTGGAAATAGCACTAGTTGCTTTTGCTTCTTCTTATATGAAGACCATAACAGCTAAATATGTTTTTAAATATGTAAACAGCTAAATATGTCTTTACAATGACATGCTATATAAATCTGCAGGTCCTGTTCATGTGCGCAATGCCTAGAAGGTTTATTTCCTATTCGTTGTATGGATGTAATCATTGACATAAAGCAATTCCTTAGCCAATGACATTTCAAGGTTATCATAGTAGGATATAATTTCATAATACTTTGTAATAATAACAGAATATAGTAGTATTCCATAATACTATGTAATAACAATCGATTACTCTGTTACATTGATTACATTCTTTGGATGCAATCAAATGACATAAAGAGATTACTTATCAGAGTACTTACGGTGTCTTTAGCATGCATTCTATATGGATATAGTGGGTATATCCCATTCGTTGTATGGTTGTAATCAATGACATAAAATGATTTCTTAGCCAACAAGTATTTCAGGTTATCTCATACATAGTAGAAGATAGAACTTCATAACACTATATGGTAATACTAGAGAATTTGGAAATAGCACTAGTTGCTTTTGCTTCTTCTTATATGAAGACCATAACAGCTAAATATGTTAGTCTTTACAATGACTTTAACATGCATGCTATATAAATCTGCAGGTCCTGTTCAAGTGCGCAATGCCTAGAAGGTTTATTTCCTATTCGTTGTATGGATGTAATCATTGACATAAAGCAATTCCTTAGCCAATGACATTTCAAGGTTATCGTAGTAGGATAGAGTTTCATAATACTTTGTAATAATAACAGAATATAGTAGTATTCCATAATACGATGTAATAACAATACAGTACTCTGTTACATTGATTACATTCTTTGGATGCAATCAAATGACATAAAGCGATTACTTATGAGAGTACTCACGGTGTCTTTAGCATGCATTCTAAATGGATATAGTAGGTATATCCCATTCGTTGTATGGGTGTAATCAATGACATAAAATGATTTCAGCCAACAAGTATTTCAGGTTATCTCTTACATAGTAGAAGATAGAACTTCATAACACTATATGGTAATACTAGAGAATTTGGAAATAGCACTAGTAGCTTTTGCTTCTTCTTATATGAAGACATTAACAGCTAAATATGTTAGTCTTTACAATGACTTTAACATGCATGCTATATAAATCTGCAGGTCCTGTTCAAGTGCGCAATGCCTAGAAGGTTTATTTCCTATTCGTTGTATGGATGTAATCATTGACATAAAGCAATTCCTTAGCCTATGACATTTCAAGGTTATCATAGTAGGATATAATTTCATAATACTTTGTAATAATAACAGAATATAGTAGTATTCCATAATACTATGTAATAACAATCCATTACGCTGTTACATTGATTACATTCTTTGGATGCAATCAAATGACATAAAGAGATTACTTATCAGAGTACTTACGGTGTCTTTAGCAAGCATTCTATATGGATATAGTAGGTATATCCCATTCGTTGTATGGTTGTAATCAATGACATAAAATGATTTCTTAGCCAACAAGTATTTCAGGTTATCTCATACATAGTAGAAGATAGAACTTCATAACACTATATGATAATACTAGAGAATTTGGAAATAGCACTAGTTGCTTTTGCTTCTTCTTATATGAAGACCATAACAGCTAAATATGTTAGTCTTTACAATGACTTTAACATGCATGCTATATAAATCTGCAGGTCCTGTTCAAGTGCGCAATGCCTAGAAGGTTTATTTCCTATTCGTTGTATGGATGTAATCATTGACATAAAGCAATTCCTTAGCCAATGACATTTCAAGGTTATCATAGTAGGATATAATTTCATAATACTTTGTAATAATAACAGAATATAGTAGTATTCCATAATACTATGTAATAACAATCCATTACTCTGTTACATTGATAACATTCTTTGGATGCAATGAAATGACATAAAGAGATTACTTATCAGAGTACTTACGGTGTCTTTAGCATGCATTCTATATGGATATAGTAGGTATATCCCATTCGTTGTATGGTTGTAATCAATGACATAAAATGATTTCTTAGCCAACAAGTATTTCAGGTTATCTCATACATAGTAGAAGATAGAACTTCATAACACTATATGGTAATACTAGAGAATTTGGAAATAGCACTAGTTGCTTTTGCTTCTTCTTATATGAAGACCATAACAGCTAAATATGTTAGTCTTTACAATGACTTTAACATGCATGCTATATAAATCTGCAGGTCCTGTTCAAGTGCGCAATGCCTAGAAGGTTTATTTCCTATTCGTTGTATGGATGTAATCATTGACATAAAGCAATTCCTTAGCCAATGACATTTCAAGGTTATCGTAGTAGGATAGAGTTTCATAATACTTTGTAATAATAACAGAATATAGTAGTATTCCATAATACGATGTAATAACAATACAGTACTCTGTTACATTGATTACATTCTTTGGATGCAATCAAATGACATAAAGCAATTACTTATCAGAGTACTTACGGTGTCTTTAGCATGCATTCTATATGGATATAGTAGGTATATCCCATTCGTTGTATGGTTGTAATCAATGACATAAAATGATTTCTTAGACAACAAGTATTTCAGGTTATCTCATACATAGTAGAAGATAGAACTTCATAACACTATATGGTAATACTAGAGAATTTGGAAATAGCACTAGTTGCTTTTGCTTCTTCTTATATGAAGACCATAACAGCTAAATCTGTTAGTCTTTACAATGACTTTAACATGCATGCTATATAAATCTGCAGGTCCTGTTCAAGTGCGCAATGCCTAGAAGGTTTATTTCCTATTCGTTGTATGGATGTAATCATTGACATAAAGCAATTCCTTAGCCAATGACATTTCAAGGTTATCGTAGTAGGATAGAGTTTCATAATACTTTGTAATAATAACAGAATATAGTAGTATTCCATAATACGATGTAATAACAATACAGTACTCTGTTACATTGATTACATTCTTTGGATGCAATCAAATGACATAAAGCAATTACTTATCAGAGTACTTACGGTGTCTTTAGCATGCATTCTAAATGGATATAGTAGGTATATCCCATTCGTTGTATGGGTGTAATCAATGACATAAAATGATTTCTTAGCCAACAAGTATTTCAGGTTATCTCTTACATAGTAGAAGATAGAACTTCATAACACTATATGGTAATACTAGAGAATTTGGAAATAGCACTAGTTGCTTTTGCTTCTTCTTATATGAAGACCATAACAGCTAAATATGTTAGTCTTTACAATGACTTTAACATGCATGCTATATAAATCTGCAGGTCCTGTTCAAGTGCGCAATGCCTAGAAGGTTTATTTCCTATTCGTTGTATGGATGTAATCATTGACATAAAGCAATTCCTTAGCCAATGACATTTCAAGGTTATCATAGTAGGATAGAATTTCATAATACTTTGTAATAAGGGCGAATGGGACTTACCCCGGGCGCGTTTGCCGCTGCGGGGAAGCCCTCGCCGAAGGAACGCAGGGAAGGGGACTACAAGTCCCAGCGATCCCTGGGGCGGCGATCGGGAGCGCGGCAAAAGGACGGCTGGGGAAGGAGGGGGCCAGGTCGGCTCTTCCCAGCCTCCTTTGCCCGCTCCATATATGGAAGAGTCGGAGAGGCTTCTGCCTCTTTCCCGCTTCTCTGCCGACGAGGTTGGAGCTACTGACAGGAGCTCCAGTCTTGGCCTAGCTTAGGAGCACTGAGGGAAAGAGTTGAGGAGGAGGAGCGCTCTGTGTGACGTAGCGTCTTTTTTAAAAGCGAAAAGCCTTGAGGCTTCAGTGCGGCGCGGCCGATTTAAAAAAAAAAATAACCTTTTTTATTTTACTTTGTTTTGTTCATTTCGATTGTTTGTTTGTTATTTTCATTTATTTTAAGGGCAAGAGAAGCGGGGAGAGCATGGTGGGGCGTCGCGCAGCGGCCCGGTCTGAACGGGCGCGGCCTGCGGGCCGTTGGGATTCGGGCCGTTCGCCATCAATCCAGCCACGGGAAAAACAGGGGGCTGCGCAGGGAGCCCGGGCTAGAACAGCTGCCCGTGGACAGCCTGTCCCCAGTCAGTTGCCAGAGTCCACATCAGTGGGGCTCCAGGGTGCAGGAGGCTTGGTCGAAATGGGGCCTGGGCCTTCTCCCTATGGCACTAGGGGAGCCTCTCGCAGGGCGCGGGAGCGGTCCTGGGTTAATCCCCCACCATCGCCAGGCACTGCAGCGGCAGTGGGGCTAGAGCCCATGGCTAGAGGGCTGCCTGAGGCCGTAAGGGGTATAGGCCAGACCACAGGAGATGCGCCCCTTTTGTTAGGGGCAGGTCAAACTGGCCAGGCTCAAGTTTTTTGCTGTTCAGGCAGGGAATTCTGGTCAGGCTGCTCCCTCACCAGTGGCCCCTGGTTTTGGATGGTGGCAGGGGTAGGAAAATTCAGCCCCTGCTCAATGTTACATTCCCACTGCATAGGGCATGGTCCAGGTTGGGGGCGGCCAGTCAGGTTGGCCCACTACGGGGCAGGCGGCATGGCCATATATGGGCATGCAAAATACATGGCCCGCGGTGGGGATGCAGGCAAGTTGGCCTCCACTGTACCCACAGGGGCACTTGGCAGGCCAGCTACTCGGGGGTCCTGGGGTGCGTTTATCGGCACCCTTGAGCGTGGGGGGTGTTAGGAGTTCTGCCCCATCGGTGCTCGCAGGCAATTGGCAGGAACCAAGGGAGCCTGCTTCGGCTCAGCAGGGACTTGTTGCGGTAACGCAGCAACCGGTCCTTCGACAACAATCGGCCTCTAATGACCAGGCCGGTGTTGCTGGGTGGGTGACCCAAGCTCCAACTTTGTTACCCGTGACTGAGTCATCGGGGACTGCAGCGGAGGAAGGGCAAGCACGACCGGGGGAGTCAGCACCTGCTCCTGGAGCTTCGGGTCCTGGGCAAGCACAGCCGCTGATGGGAGACAGAGTTCTGGCCGAGCAAAAGGGCAAGAAGCGCAGAAGGCATGGGCACAGCAGGCGCTCTGGGGCAAGCTCTTCTAGTGAGTCCTCATCTTCTGAAGATGAGATGGTGGTGGGCCAAAAGGACGTTGCATACTGGCTCCAAGGGGCCATGGTTCCGGGCATCCCGGCATGGCTAGCAGGCTTTCGAGAAGCCACTAGGGTCTACTATAAGGAGGGAGCAGGGATGGGAAAGCCAACTCAACCCCCAATTGGTTTCCCGGCGGGGGATGATCCACCTGGGACCCATCTATCCAGGAAGCAACGCATGCGGGCCCTGTTAGGTTATTATGTTGATGTTTTTGAATTTGTGAGACCCGATGATGATGCCCCCAAAACTGGTATTAAGAAAAGGCGGCCTCGCAGGGATCGGGTAGCGGTTGAGAGAACCTTTACGAACTGGATCAGGTGGTATGGGGAATATATGTGCCTAGTGGCCGGGGCCTTCCCTGAACGGGGATGGCATTTGATACGGCACTTCAATAATGTCATGGAGGCCATGGTACTATCAGGAGATGCGGCTGCGATAATGTACGACACAAAAGCCAGGGAGAAAGCGTCCAACAATGCGCAAGCTAGATGGGATTTAAGGGAAAGGGACTCTTGGATGGTAAAAGTGGGCCCCTATGTCCAGAGAAATGAGCCTGAGAGGCGCTGGTCAAGCGGCAAGAGGGAGGTGAAAGGCCTATGTTGGGATTTCCAGAAAGGGTCCTGCCAACGTCGCCGCTGTAGATTTGAACACAGCTGTGAAGCTTGTGGGGGAGGGCATGGAAAACACGACTGCAATCGCCAGGGTTTGAATCGCCCCTTTCGATCCGGCCGATCCACCGCCAAGAAGGGGAGTGGATCGGCGAACTCAAGTGCAGCGGGGACCCAAAAAGCAGAATGAAGTCCCTTTGGAACTTACCACCTTGGCTATCTCCCCCATTAAGGTTGCCGCCTTGTTGGCACTGTTAAAGGACTATCCAAATCGGGAGTCAGCCGAGTACCTGGCTTCTGGATTTGCGGTGGGTTTTCGCATTCCATACGAGGGAAAGCGGGAGGCTACTACTAGCCCAAATCTGAAGTCTGCTATGCAAATGCCGGAAGTGGTGGCAGACAAGATCCGGAAAGAGTGCCAGGCTGGCCGTATGGCTGGCCCATATCCCAAGCCACCCCTAACTAACTTGAGAGTGTCACCATTAGGGGTAGTCCCCAAGAAGGCCCCGGGACAATTTAGACTAATACACCATTTGTCTTATCCAAAAGGGATGTCAGTGAATGACGGGATTGCTCCTGAGCTCAGCTCGGTCACCTATGCATCCTTAGACCAGGCAATATCATTGGTCAAGGATTGCGGCCCTGGGGCGCTACTCGCCAAGTGCGATATTCAATCAGCCTTCAGGCTGTTGCCGGTACATCCGGAGGATTTTTGTTTACTGGGGTGCAACTTTCGGAATTCTTGGTATGTGGACAAGGCCATGCCGATGGGGTGCTCCATCGCATGCTTTGCCTTTGAATCCTTCAGTACCTTTTTAGAATGGGTAATGAAGTACCGCTCTGGGAGCCCGCATATCACGCACTACTTAGATGACTTTTTGCTCATTGGCCCGGCAGGAACCTCTGCATGCCATGACAAGTTGTTAATGTTTCAAAGGTTGGCTGAGGAATTGGGGGTGCCATTGGCAACAGAGAAGACTGAAGGCCCGTCTTCCTGTTTGACCTATCCGGGTATTACGTTGGATTCGGTGGCTGGTTTATCCAAATTGCCAGAAGAAAAGGTGTTGGCGCTGAGGGCTTTGCTAGGGCAGCTTTTGTCAAAGAGGAAGTGTACCTTAAAAGAAATGCAAAGTATTTTGGGACACTTAAACTTTGCCTGTAAGGCTGTTTCACCTGGCAGGGCATTTTGCGCACGCCTGGCCAGAGCTACGGCGGGCATTAAGGCTCCACACCATCATATACGTTTATCACGGTCACTGAAAGAAGATTTACGTGTGTGGCATGACTTCCTAGCAAGTTTCAATGGGGTATCTATCTGGCAGACGCCAGTCTCCCCGGAAACATCTTTTCAAGTGCATTCCGATGCATCGGGTAGTCTGGGGTTTGGAGTTTTCTTTCGTAACCGTTGGTTCGCAGAGAGGTGGCCACAGGAATGGTCGGGGTCCCCTATCCTTCGGGACCTTACCTTCTTGGAACTATTTCCAATTGTGGCGGCAGTTATTGTGTGGAAAGATTTATTTCAGGACAGCAAAGTTTTATTTTGGTGCGACAATCAAGCAGTTGTGCGCATTATAAATCGGCAATCGAGCAAATCCCCCCGGGTAATGGGTTTAGTGAGGAAACTAGTTAGGGTTTGCTTGGGGAGCAACATCTCCTTTGCGGCCCGTCATGTCCCGGGCGCCACTAATGAAATCGCTGACGCTCTGTCTCGGTTCCAGGAGCAGAGGTTTCGCCAGTTGGCGCCAGAGGCGAACATGTGTCCAGACCGTTTCCTGGAGGAGTTGTGGAGGATTGGCATGGAATGATCCTCGAGGCCGTGGAACATTCCCTCGCTCCGGCAACACGTCGGGCATATACAGCAGCGGTTCGGGGTTACATGGAATACATGGAGCAGGAAGAGGGCCTTAGGGCCTTACCTCCAACAGAGGACTTAGTGCTGCGCTACCTCGTCCATTTACGTTCCCGCAAAATGTCCCCGGGGTCCATGAACATACAAGTGGCGGGGCTATCCTTTTTCTGCAAAACCAGGGGTTGGTGGGATCCCTCATCATCCTTTCTGATCCGAAAAGCCATCGCAGGATGGAAGAGGATCAGCCCAGTTACAGCTGACCCCAGGCGGCCTATTTCGTTAGACATTTTGAGGAACATGGTGATTCAATTGCCTGCTGTATGCTCTGACGGTTACGAGGTTGCCCTTTTTGCGGCAGCGTTTACTCTGGCATTTTTTGGGGCTTTCCGGTGCTCGGAGCTTGTATCGGGGTCCCGTTCAGGCACGGGCGATCAAGCAGTTGCGAGGGGAGATGTGCAACTCACTGACGAAGAGCTGCACATCACTCTTCGCCGTTCAAAAACTGATCAGCTGGGCAGAGGATCCTACATAGTGTTAAGGAGGGGTTGGGGTGACGCTCCCTGCCCGGTCTCCATCGTGGGGGCCTTTTTAGCTGTGAGGCCAAAGATTGACGGCCCTTTGTTGATTCACGAAAATGGCACTTGCTTGTCAAGGTATCAGTTTGGGGCTGTTTTGAGGAGCACGCTCCACCAGCTGGGCCTTCCGTCAAAACAATTCGGCACCCACTCATTTCGAATTGGGGCGGCAACCGAAGCAGCTGCTTCTGGAGTGCCTCCGGATGAGCTCAGGGCAGTGGGCCGGTGGCGTTCAGTGGCATATAAGAAATATGTGCGTCCAGATTTGTTGCTGTAACGTTTCTATACCGTATTCATGTTGCAGGTTTGGTCCAAGTTGCCCCGAAAGTGCTGGTTATCGGGCACAGTATCGTCCATTGGGCTGCGCGTTATGCAGTAAGATCCGGTTGGAACAATGACCTGGGCCTGGTTGGTCGTTATCATATATCCTGGGCAGGCCGCCGAGGCATGCGCTGGGCATCCCTGGAAAGGGATCTGGATTCGGCTATTCATCATACCGGGGTTCCTGACTTTCTGGTGGTACATCTTGGAGAGAACGACCTCACCAGTGTAACAGCAGTGGGCTTAGCTGATGCCATCAGACGTGACTTCAAGCAACTTTCTTGTCGTTTTCCTGGGCTTCGTATCTGGTGGTCTGCCTTGTTAGAGCGGCGTATTTGGAGAGGGGCCGTTTCCCCAAAAAAGGTTGACGTGGCCCGAAAAAAGGTCAACAAAATGGTTGCCAAGTTCCTTATTCCAGAAGGTGGTGTGTGCATCCCACACCCTGACATTTGTCATCGTTCATGGGCCCTGTATAGGGCGGATGGAGTCCATCTCTCCTAATGGGGGATGGACTTCTGGTTGGATGATTTGAGGCACGCCTTGTTGGGCGTTTCTGGTTCGTAAGAGCGTTGGCGGGAGCGCGGCGATGGAGGAACCCATCCCCTTGCTCTGTGGCGGGTTTTGGGCATGGGGGAGGAACCATTGGCAAGCAAGCCCAGCCTGCGTGCTGGCATGCTTTTGTGGGGGACCTCCGTAAGAGGTTGTGGGTAAGCGGTGCCGAAAGGCCATCACTCATGGAGGATGAGCTCGGGCGGCAGATCCGCATTTCCGGGTGGCCCGGAACCCGGCAGGGGTTCACGCCTCAACGGGTTCCCAAGAGGTGGTCACCTCCCCTTTTCATCCATCAGGGCATTGGGGGCACGGGGAGCCCAAGGGGGTGTTGGAGGGCCCCGTGCATACCTGATGATGTTGCGTGTGGCTGCCTTGTGGTCAGGGGACCACAAGAGGGCTGGTTCGATTCTCCCCCATGCTGGTCAACGCTCTATCGTTAATAAAAGTTGTGGCCTATTTACTGCCATTAAGTGTCTGTTGGTTCATTTGGCGAAAAGTATTCCCCTGCACGGCAAGGGCGAATGGGACTTACCCCGGGCGCGTTTGCCGCTGCGGGGAAGCCCTCGCCGAAGGAACGCAGGGAAGGGGACTACAAGTCCCAGCGATCCCTGGGGCGGCGATCGGGAGCGCGGCAAAAGGACGGCTGGGGAAGGAGGGGGCCAGGTCGGCTCTTCCCAGCCTCCTTTGCCCGCTCCATATAGGGAAGCGTCGGAGAGGCTTCTGCCTCTTTCCCGCTTCTCTGCCGACGAGGTTGCCCACCCTCCCTCCCTATTTACAGTGGATTATATTAATTCCATGTTTCAGCTTTGTAGAATTTAAGATGAATAGAAATTGTTAAGAATGTATATGTTACTATATTCTCATGTTATGTTTGCTATATTGCTAACATCTTTGTCACAACTGGCGGGTTTTGGGCATGGGGGAGGAACCATTGGCAAGCAAGCCCAGCCTGCGTGCTGGCATGCTTTTGTGGGGGACCTCCGTAAGAGGTTGTGGGTAAGCGGTGCCGAAACGCCATCACTCATGGAGGATGAGCTCGGGCGGCAGATCCGCATTTCCGGGTGGCCCGGAACCCGGCAGGGGTTCACGCCTCAACGGGTTCCCAAGAGGTGGTCACCTCCTCTTTTCATCCATCAGGGCATTGGGGGCACGGGGAGCCCAAGGGGGTGTTGGAGGGCCCCGTGCATACCTGATGATGTTGCGTGTGGCTGCCTTGTGGTCAGGGGACCACAAGAGGGCTGGTTCGATTCTCCCCCATGCTGGTCAACGCTCTATCGTTAATAAAAGTTGTTGCCTATTTACTGCCATTAAGTGTCTCTTGGTTCATTTGGCGAAAAGTATTCCCCTGCACGGCAATAACAGAATATAGTAGTATTCCATAATACTATGTAATAACAATCCATTACTCTGTTACATTGATTACATTCTTTGGATGCAATCAAATGACATAAAGCGATTACTTATCAGAGTACTTACGGTGTCTTTAGCATGCATTCTATATGGATATAGTAGGTATATCCCATTCGTTGTATGGGTGTAATCAATGACATAAAATGATTTCTTAGCCAACAAGTATTTCAGGTTATCTCATACATAGTAGAAGATAGAACTTCATAACACTATATGGTAATACTAGAGAATTTGGAAATAGCACTAGTTGCTTTTGCTTATTCTTATGTGAAGACCATAACAGCTAAATATGTTAGTCTTTACAATGACTTTAACATGCATGCTAATCTGCAGGTCCTGTTCAAGTGCGCAATGCCTAGAAGGTTTATTTCCTATTCGTTGTATGGATGTAATCATTGACATAAAGCAATATCTTAGCCAATGACATTTCAAGGTTATCATAGTAGGATAGAGTTTCATAATACTTTGTAATAATAACAGAATATAGTAGTATTCCATAATACTATGTAATAACAATACATTACTCTGTTACATTGATTACATTCTTTGGATGCAATCAAATGACATAAAGCGATTACTTATCAGAGTACTTACGGTGTCTTTAGCATGCATTCTATATGGATATAGTAGGTATATCCCATTCATTGTATGGGTGTAATCAATGACATAAAATGATTTCTTAGGCAACAAGTATTTCAGGTTATCTCTTACATAGTAGAAGATAGAACTTCATAACACTATATGGTAATACTAGAGAATTTGGAAATAGCACTAGTTGCTTTTGCTTCTTCTTATATGAAGACCATAACAGCTAAATATGTTAGTCTTTACAATGACATGCTATATAAATCTGCAGGTCCTGTTCATGTGCGCAATGCCTAGAAGGTTTATTTCCTATTCGTTGTATGGATGTAATCATTGACATAAAGCAATTCCTTAGCCAATGACATTTCAAGGTTATCATAGTAGGATAGAATTTCATAATACTTTGTAATAATAACAGAATATAGTAGTATTCCATAATACTATGTAATAACAATCCATTACTCTGTTACATTGATTACATTCTTTGGATGCAATCAAATGACATAAAGAGATTACTTATCAGAGTACTTACGGTGTCTTTAGCATGCATTCTATATGGATATAGTAGGTATATCCCATTCGTTGTATGGGTGTAATCAATGACATAAAATGATTTCTTAGCCAACAAGTATTTCAGGTTATCTCTTACATAGTAGAAGATCGAACTTCATAACACTATATGGTAATACTAGAGAATTTGGAAATAGCACTAGTTGCTTTGCTTCTTCTTATATGAAGACCATAACAGCTAAATATGTTAGTCTTTACAATGACTTTAACATGCATGCTATATAAATCTGCAGGTCCTGTTCAAGTGCGCAATGCCTAGAAGGTTTATTTCCTATTCGTTGTATGGATGTAATCATTGACATAAAGCAATTCCTTAGCCAATGACATTTCAAGGTTATCATAGTAGGATATAATTTCATAATACTTTGTAATAATAACAGAATATAGTAGTATTCCATAATACTATGTAATAACAATCCATTACTCTGTTACATTGATTACATTCTTTGGATGCAATCAAATGACATAAAGAGATTACTTATCAGAGTACTTACGGTGTCTTTAGCATGCATTCTATATGGATATAGTAGGTATATCCCATTCGTTGTATGGTTGTAATCAATGACATAAAATGATTTTTTAGCCAACAAGTATTTCAGGTTATCTCATACATAGTAGAAGATAGAACTTCATAACACTATATGGTAATACTAGAGAATTTGGAAATAGCACTAGTTGCTTTTGCTTCTTCTTATATGAAGACCATAGCAGCTAAATATGTTAGTCTTTACAATGACTTTAACATGCATGCTATATAAATCTGCAGGTCCTGTTCAAGTGCGCAATGCCTAGAAGGTTTATTTTCTATTCGTTGTATGGATATAATCATTGACATAAAGCAATTCCTTAGCCAATGACATTTCAAGGTTATCGTAGTAGGATAGAGTTTCATAATACTTTGTAATAATAACAGAATATAGTAGTATTCCATAATACGATGTAATAACAATCCATTACTCTGTTACATTGATTACATTCTTTGGATGCAATCAAATGACATAAAGAGATTACTTATCAGAGTACTTACGGTGTCTTTAGCATGCATTCTAAATGGATATAGTAGGAATATCCCATTCGTTGTATGGGTGTAATCAATGACATAAAATGATTTCTTAGCCAACAAGTATTTCAGGTTATCTCTTACATAGTAGAAGATAGAACTTCATAACACTATATGGTAAAACTAGAGAATTTGGAAATAGCACTAGTAGCTTTTGCTTCTTCTTATATGAAGACCATAACAGCTAAATGTGTTAGTCTTTACAATGACTTTAACATGCATGCTATATAAATCTGCAGGTCCTGTTCAAGTGCGCAATGCCTAGAAGGTTTATTTCCTATTCGTTGTATGGATGTAATCATTGACATAAAGCAATTCCTTAGCCAATGACATTTCAAGGTTATCATAATAGGATATAATTTCATAATACTTTGTAATAATAACAGAATATAGTAGTATTCCATAATACTATGTAATAACAATCCATTACTCTGTTACATTGATTACATTCTTTGGATGCAATCAAATGACATAAAGAGATTACTTATCAGAGTACTTACGGTGTCTTTAGCATGCATTCTATATGGATATAGTAGGTATATCCCATTCGTTGTATGGGTGTAATCAATGACATAAAATGATTTCTTAGCCAACAAGTATTTCAGGTTATCTCTTACATAGTAGAAGATCGAACTTCATAACACTATATGGTAATACTAGAGAATTTGGAAATAGCACTAGTTGCTTTGCTTCTTCTTATATGAAGACCATAACAGCTAAATATGTTAGTCTTTACAATGACTTTAACATGCATGCTATATAAATCTGCAGGTCCTGTTCAAGTGCGCAATGCCTAGAAGGTTTATTTCCTATTCGTTGTATGGATGTAATCATTGACATAAAGCAATTCCTTAGCCAATGACATTTCAAGGTTATCATAGTAGGATATAATTTCATAATACTTTGTAATAATAACAGAATATAGTAGTATTCCATAATACTATGTAATAACAATCCATTACTCTGTTACATTGATTACATTCTTTGGATGCAATCAAATGACATAAAGAGATTACTTATCAGAGTACTTACGGTGTCTTTAGCATGCATTCTATATGGATATAGTAGGTATATCCCATTCGTTGTATGGTTGTAATCAATGACATAAAATGATTTCTTACCCAACAAGTATTTCAGGTTATCTCATACATAGTAGAAGATAGAACTTCATAACACTATATGGTAATACTAGAGAATTTGGAAATAGGACTAGTTGCTTTTGCTTCTTCTTATATGAAGACCATAACAGCTAAATATGTTAGTCTTTACAATGACTTTAACATGCATGCTATATAAATCTGCAGGTCCTGTTCAAGTGCGCAATGCCTAGAAGGTTTATTTCCTATTCGTTGTATGGATGTAATCATTGAAGAAAGCAATTCCTTAGCCAATGACATTTCAAGGTTATCGTAGTAGGATAGAGTTTCATAATACTTTGTAATAATAACAGAATATAGTAGTATTCCATAATATGATGTAATAACAATACAGTACTCTGTTACATTGATTACATTCTTTGGATGCAATCAAATGACATAAAGCGATTACTTATCAGAGTACTTACGGTGTCTTTAGCATGCATTCTAAATGGATATAGTAGGTATATCCCATTCGTTGTATGGGTGTAATCAATGACATAAAATGATTTCAGCCAACAAGTATTTCAGGTTATCTCTTACATAGTAGAAGATAGAACTTCATAACACTATATGGTAATACTAGAGAATTTGGAAATAGCACTAGTAGCTTTTGCTTCTTCTTATATGAAGACCATAACAGCTAAATATGTTAGTCTTTACAACGACTTTAACATGCATGCTATATAAATCTGCAGGTCCTGTTCAAGTGCGCAATGCCTAGAAGGTTTATTTCCTATTCGTTGTATGGATGTAATCATTGACATAAAGCAATTCCTTAGCCAATGACATTTCAAGGTTATCATAGTAGGATATAATTTCATAATACTTTGTAATAATAACAGAATATAGTAGTATTCCATAATACTATGTAATAACAATCCATTACGCTGTTACATTGATTACATTCTTTGGATGCAATCAAATGACATAAAGAGATTACTTATCAGAGTACTTACGGTGTCTTTAGCATGCATTCTATATGGATATAGTAGGTATATCCCATTCGTTGTATGGTTGTAATCAATGACATAAAATGATTTCTTAGCCAACAAGTATTTCAGGTTATCTCATACATAGTAGAAGATAGAACTTCATAACACTATATGGTAATACTAGAGAATTTGGAAATAGGACTAGTTGCTTTTGCTTCTTCTTATATGAAGACCATAACAGCTAAATATGTTAGTCTTTACAATGACTTTAACATGCATGCTATATAAATCTGCAGGTCCTGTTCAAGTGCGCAATGCCTAGAAGGTTTATTTCCTATTCGTTGTATGGATGTAATCATTGAAGAAAGCAATTCCTTAGCCAATGACATTTCAAGGTTATCGTAGTAGGATAGAGTTTCATAATACTTTGTAATAATAACAGAATATAGTAGTATTCCATAATATGATGTAATAACAATACAGTACTCTGTTACATTGATTACATTCTTTGGATGCAATCAAATGACATAAAGCGATTACTTATCAGAGTACTTACGGTGTCTTTAGCATGCATTCTAAATGGATATAGTAGGTATATCCCATTCGTTGTATGGGTGTAATCAATGACATAAAATGATTTCAGCCAACAAGTATTTCAGGTTATCTCTTACATAGTAGAAGATAGAACTTCATAACACTATATGGTAATACTAGAGAATTTGGAAATAGCACTAGTAGCTTTTGCTTCTTCTTATATGAAGACCATAACAGCTAAATATGTTAGTCTTTACAACGACTTTAACATGCATGCTATATAAATCTGCAGGTCCTGTTCAAGTGCGCAATGCCTAGAAGGTTTATTTCCTATTCGTTGTATGGATGTAATCATTGACATAAAGCAATTCCTTAGCCAATGACATTTCAAGGTTATCATAGTAGGATATAATTTCATAATACTTTGTAATAATAACAGAATATAGTAGTATTCCATAATACTATGTAATAACAATCCATTACTCTGTTACATTGATTACATTCTTTGGATGCAATCAAATGACATAAAGAGATTACTTATCAGAGGACTTACGGTGCCTTTAGCATGCATTCTATATGGATATAGTGGGTATATCCCATTCGTTGTATGGTTGTAATCAATGACATAAAATGATTTCTTAGCCAACAAGTATTTCAGGTTATCTCATACATAGTAGAAGATAGAACTTCATAACACTATATGGTAATACTAGAGAATTTGGAAATAGCACTAGTTGCTTTTGCTTATTCTTATATGAAGACCATAACAGCTAAATATGTTAGTCTTTACAATGACTTTAACATGCATGCTATATAAATCTGCAGGTCCTGTTCAAGTGCGCAATGCCTAGAAGGTTTATTTCCTATTCGTTGTATGGATGTAATCATTGACATAAAGCAATTCCTTAGCCAATGACATTTCAAGGTTATAGTAGTAGGATAGTTTCATAATACTTTGTAATAATAACAGAATATAGTAGTATTCCATAATACGATGTAATAACAATACAGTACTCTGTTACATTGATTACATTCTTTGGATGCAATCAAATGACATAAAGCGATTACTTATCAGAGTACTTACGGTGTCTTTAGCATGCATTCTAAATGGATATAGTAGGTATATCCCATTCGTTGTATGGGTGTAATCAATGACATAAAATGATTTCAGCCAACAAGTATTTCAGGTTATCTCTTACATAGTAGAAGATAGAACTTCATAACACTATATGGTAATACTAGAGAATTTGGAAATAGCACTAGTTGCTTTTGCTTATTCTTATGTGAAGACCATAACAGCTAAATATGTTAGTCTTTACAATGACTTTAACATGCATGCTAATCTGCAGGTCCTGTTCAAGTGCGCAATGCCTAGAAGGTTTATTTCCTATTCGTTGTATGGATGTAATCATTGACATAAAGCAATTCCTTAGCCAATGACATTTCAAGGTTATCATAGTAGGATAGAGTTTCATAATACTTTGTAATAATAACAGAATATAGTAGTATTCCATAATACTATGTAATAACAATCGATTACTCTGTTACATTGATTACATTCTTTGGATGCAATCAAATGACATAAAGAGATTACTTATCAGAGTACTTACGGTGTCTTTAGCATGCATTCTATATGGATATAGTAGGTATATCCCATTCATTGTATTGGTGTAATCAATGACATAAAATGATTTCTTAGCCAACAAGTATTTCACGTTATCTCTTACATAGTAGAAGATAGAAATTCATAACACTATATGGTAATACTAGAGAATTTGGAAATAGCACTAGTTGCTTTTGCTTCTTCTTATATGAAGACCATAACAGCTAAATATGTTTTTAAATATGTAAACAGCTAAATATGTCTTTACAATGACATGCTATATAAATCTGCAGGTCCTGTTCATGTGCGCAATGCCTAGAAGGTTTATTTCCTATTCGTTGTATGGATGTAATCATTGACATAAAGCAATTCCTTAGCCAATGACATTTCAAGGTTATCATAGTAGGATATAATTTCATAATACTTTGTAATAATAACAGAATATAGTAGTATTCCATAATACTATGTAATAACAATCGATTACTCTGTTACATTGATTACATTCTTTGGATGCAATCAAATGACATAAAGAGATTACTTATCAGAGTACTTACGGTGTCTTTAGCATGCATTCTATATGGATATAGTGGGTATATCCCATTCGTTGTATGGTTGTAATCAATGACATAAAATGATTTCTTAGCCAACAAGTATTTCAGGTTATCTCATACATAGTAGAAGATAGAACTTCATAACACTATATGGTAATACTAGAGAATTTGGAAATAGCACTAGTTGCTTTTGCTTCTTCTTATATGAAGACCATAACAGCTAAATATGTTAGTCTTTACAATGACTTTAACATGCATGCTATATAAATCTGCAGGTCCTGTTCAAGTGCGCAATGCCTAGAAGGTTTATTTCCTATTCGTTGTATGGATGTAATCATTGACAGAAAGCAATTCCTTAGCCAATGACATTTCAAGGTTATCGTAGTAGGATAGAGTTTCATAATACTTTGTAATAATAACAGAATATAGTAGTATTCCATAATACGATGTAATAACAATACAGTACTCTGTTACATTGATTACATTCTTTGGATGCAATCAAATGACATAAAGCGATTACTTATGAGAGTACTTACGGTGTCTTTAGCATGCATTCTAAATGGATATAGTAGGTATATCCCATTCGTTGTATGGGTGTAATCAATGACATAAAATGATTTCAGCCAACAAGTATTTCAGGTTATCTCTTACATAGTAGAAGATAGAACTTCATAACACTATATGGTAATACTAGAGAATTTGGAAATAGCACTAGTAGCTTTTGCTTCTTCTTATATGAAGACATTAACAGCTAAATATGTTAGTCTTTACAATGACTTTAACATGCATGCTATATAAATCTGCAGGTCCTGTTCAAGTGCGCAATGCCTAGAAGGTTTATTTCCTATTCGTTGTATGGATGTAATCATTGACATAAAGCAATTCCTTAGCCTATGACATTTCAAGGTTATCATAGTAGGATATAATTTCATAATACTTTGTAATAATAACAGAATATAGTAGTATTCCATAATACTATGTAATAACAATCCATTACGCTGTTACATTGATTACATTCTTTGGATGCAATCAAATGACATAAAGAGATTACTTATCAGAGTACTTACGGTGTCTTTAGCAAGCATTCTATATGGATATAGTAGGTATATCCCATTCGTTGTATGGTTGTAATCAATGACATAAAATGATTTCTTAGCCAACAAGTATTTCAGGTTATCTCATACATAGTAGAAGATAGAACTTCATAACACTATATGATAATACTAGAGAATTTGGAAATAGCACTAGTTGCTTTTGCTTCTTCTTATATGAAGACCATAACAGCTAAATATGTTAGTCTTTACAATGACTTTAACATGCATGCTATATAAATCTGCAGGTCCTGTTCAAGTGCGCAATGCCTAGAAGGTTTATTTCCTATTCGTTGTATGGATGTAATCATTGACATAAAGCAATTCCTTAGCCAATGACATTTCAAGGTTATCGTAGTAGGATAGAGTTTCATAATACTTTGTAATAATAACAGAATATAGTAGTATTCCATAATACGATGTAATAACAATACAGTACTCTGTTACATTGATTACATTCTTTGGATGCAATCAAATGACATAAAGCGATTACTTATCAGAGTACTTACGGTGTCTTTAGCATGCATTCTAAATGGATATAGTAGGTATATCCCATTCGTTGTATGGGTGTAATCAATGACATAAAATGATTTCTTAGCCAACAAGTATTTCAGGTTATCTCATACATAGTAGAAGATAGAACTTCATAACACTATATGGTAATACTAGAGAATTTGGAAATAGCACTAGTTGCTTTTGCTTATTCTTATATGAAGACCATAACAGCTAAATATGTTAGTCTTTACAATGACTTTAACATGCATGCTATATAAATCTGCAGGTCCTGTTCAAGTGCGCAATGCCTAGAAGGTTTATTTCCTATTCGTTGTATGGATGTAATCATTGACATAAAGCAATTCCTTAGCCAATGACATTTCAAGGTTATAGTAGTAGGATAGTTTCATAATACTTTGTAATAATAACAGAATATAGTAGTATTCCATAATACGATGTAATAACAATACAGTACTCTGTTACATTGATTACATTCTTTGGATGCAATCAAATGACATAAAGCGATTACTTATCAGAGTACTTACGGTGTCTTTAGCATGCATTCTAAATGGATATAGTAGGTATATCCCATTCGTTGTATGGGTGTAATCAATGACATAAAATGATTTCAGCCAACAAGTATTTCAGGTTATCTCTTACATAGTAGAAGATAGAACTTCATAACACTATATGGTAATACTAGAGAATTTGGAAATAGCACTAGTTGCTTTTGCTTATTCTTATGTGAAGACCATAACAGCTAAATATGTTAGTCTTTACAATGACTTTAACATGCATGCTAATCTGCAGGTCCTGTTCAAGTGCGCAATGCCTAGAAGGTTTATTTCCTATTCGTTGTATGGATGTAATCATTGACATAAAGCAATTCCTTAGCCAATGACATTTCAAGGTTATCATAGTAGGATAGAGTTTCATAATACTTTGTAATAATAACAGAATATAGTAGTATTCCATAATACTATGTAATAACAATCGATTACTCTGTTACATTGATTACATTCTTTGGATGCAATCAAATGACATAAAGAGATTACTTATCAGAGTACTTACGGTGTCTTTAGCATGCATTCTATATGGATATAGTAGGTATATCCCATTCATTGTATTGGTGTAATCAATGACATAAAATGATTTCTTAGCCAACAAGTATTTCACGTTATCTCTTACATAGTAGAAGATAGAAATTCATAACACTATATGGTAATACTAGAGAATTTGGAAATAGCACTAGTTGCTTTTGCTTCTTCTTATATGAAGACCATAACAGCTAAATATGTTTTTAAATATGTAAACAGCTAAATATGTCTTTACAATGACATGCTATATAAATCTGCAGGTCCTGTTCATGTGCGCAATGCCTAGAAGGTTTATTTCCTATTCGTTGTATGGATGTAATCATTGACATAAAGCAATTCCTTAGCCAATGACATTTCAAGGTTATCATAGTAGGATATAATTTCATAATACTTTGTAATAATAACAGAATATAGTAGTATTCCATAATACTATGTAATAACAATCGATTACTCTGTTACATTGATTACATTCTTTGGATGCAATCAAATGACATAAAGAGATTACTTATCAGAGTACTTACGGTGTCTTTAGCATGCATTCTATATGGATATAGTGGGTATATCCCATTCGTTGTATGGTTGTAATCAATGACATAAAATGATTTCTTAGCCAACAAGTATTTCAGGTTATCTCATACATAGTAGAAGATAGAACTTCATAACACTATATGGTAATACTAGAGAATTTGGAAATAGCACTAGTTGCTTTTGCTTCTTCTTATATGAAGACCATAACAGCTAAATATGTTAGTCTTTACAATGACTTTAACATGCATGCTATATAAATCTGCAGGTCCTGTTCAAGTGCGCAATGCCTAGAAGGTTTATTTCCTATTCGTTGTATGGATGTAATCATTGACATAAAGCAATTCCTTAGCCAATGACATTTCAAGGTTATCGTAGTAGGATAGAGTTTCATAATACTTTGTAATAATAACAGAATATAGTAGTATTCCATAATACGATGTAATAACAATACAGTACTCTGTTACATTGATTACATTCTTTGGATGCAATCAAATGACATAAAGCGATTACTTATGAGAGTACTTACGGTGTCTTTAGCATGCATTCTAAATGGATATAGTAGGTATATCCCATTCGTTGTATGGGTGTAATCAATGACATAAAATGATTTCAGCCAACAAGTATTTCAGGTTATCTCTTACATAGTAGAAGATAGAACTTCATAACACTATATGGTAATACTAGAGAATTTGGAAATAGCACTAGTAGCTTTTGCTTCTTCTTATATGAAGACATTAACAGCTAAATATGTTAGTCTTTACAATGACTTTAACATGCATGCTATATAAATCTGCAGGTCCTGTTCAAGTGCGCAATGCCTAGAAGGTTTATTTCCTATTCGTTGTATGGATGTAATCATTGACATAAAGCAATTCCTTAGCCTATGACATTTCAAGGTTATCATAGTAGGATATAATTTCATAATACTTTGTAATAATAACAGAATATAGTAGTATTCCATAATACTATGTAATAACAATCCATTACGCTGTTACATTGATTACATTCTTTGGATGCAATCAAATGACATAAAGAGATTACTTATCAGAGTACTTACGGTGTCTTTAGCAAGCATTCTATATGGATATAGTAGGTATATCCCATTCGTTGTATGGTTGTAATCAATGACATAAAATGATTTCTTAGCCAACAAGTATTTCAGGTTATCTCATACATAGTAGAAGATAGAACTTCATAACACTATATGATAATACTAGAGAATTTGGAAATAGCACTAGTTGCTTTTGCTTCTTCTTATATGAAGACCATAACAGCTAAATATGTTAGTCTTTACAATGACTTTAACATGCATGCTATATAAATCTGCAGGTCCTGTTCAAGTGCGCAATGCCTAGAAGGTTTATTTCCTATTCGTTGTATGGATGTAATCATTGACATAAAGCAATTCCTTAGCCAATGACATTTCAAGGTTATCGTAGTAGGATAGAGTTTCATAATACTTTGTAATAATAACAGAATATAGTAGTATTCCATAATACGATGTAATAACAATACAGTACTCTGTTACATTGATTACATTCTTTGGATGCAATCAAATGACATAAAGCGATTACTTATCAGAGTACTTACGGTGTCTTTAGCATGCATTCTAAATGGATATAGTAGGTATATCCCATTCGTTGTATGGGTGTAATCAATGACATAAAATGATTTCTTAGCCAACAAGTATTTCAGGTTATCTCTTACATAGTAGAAGATAGAACTTCATAACACTATATGGTAATACTAGAGAATTTGGAAATAGCACTAGTTGCTTTTGCTTCTTCTTATATGAAGACCATAACAGCTAAATATGTTAGTCTTTACAATGACTTTAACATGCATGCTATATAAATCTGCAGGTCCTGTTCAAGTGCGCAATGCCTAGAAGGTTTATTTCCTATTCGTTGTATGGATGTAATCATTGACATAAAGCAATTCCTTAGCCAATGACATTTCAAGGTTATCGTAGTAGGATAGAGTTTCATAATACTTTGTAATAATAACAGAATATAGTAGTATTCCATAATACGATGTAATAACAATACAGTACTCTGTTACATTGATTACATTCTTTGGATGCAATCAAATGACATAAAGCGATTACTTATCAGAGTACTTACGGTGTCTTTAGCATGCATTCTAAATGGATATAGTAGGTATATCCCATTCGTTGTATGGGTGTAATCAATGACATAAAATGATTTCTTAGCCAACAAGTATTTCAGGTTATCTCTTACATAGTAGAAGATAGAACTTCATAACACTATATGGTAATACTAGAGAATTTGGAAATAGCACTAGTTGCTTTTGCTTCTTCTTATATGAAGACCATAACAGCTAAATATGTTAGTCTTTACAATGACTTTAACATGCATGCTATATAAATCTGCAGGTCCTGTTCAAGTGCGCAATGCCTAGAAGGTTTATTTCCTATTCGTTGTATGGATGTAATCATTGACATAAAGCAATTCCTTAGCCAATGACATTTCAAGGTTATCGTAGTAGGATAGAGTTTCATAATACTTTGTAATAATAACAGAATATAGTAGTATTCCATAATACGATGTAATAACAATACAGTACTCTGTTACATTGATTACATTCTTTGGATGCAATCAAATGACATAAAGCGATTACTTATGAGAGTACTTACGGTGTCTTTAGCATGCATTCTAAATGGATATAGTAGGTATATCCCATTCGTTGTATGGGTGTAATCAATGACATAAAATGATTTCAGCCAACAAGTATTTCAGGTTATCTCTTACATAGTAGAAGATAGAACTTCATAACACTATATGGTAATACTAGAGAATTTGGAAATAGCACTAGTAGCTTTTGCTTCTTCTCATATGAAGACATTAACAGCTAAATATGTTAGTCTTTACAATGACTTTAACATGCATGCTATATAAATCTGCAGGTCCTGTTCAAGTGCGCAATGCCTAGAAGGTTTATTTCCTATTCGTTGTATGGATGTAATCATTGACATAAAGCAATTCCTTAGCCTATGACATTTCAAGGTTATCATAGTAGGATATAATTTCATAATACTTTGTAATAATAACAGAATATAGTAGTATTCCATAATACTATGTAATAACAATCCATTACGCTGTTACATTGATTACATTCTTTGGATGCAATCAAATGACATAAAGAGATTACTTATCAGAGTACTTACGGTGTCTTTAGCAAGCATTCTATATGGATATAGTAGGTATATCCCATTCGTTGTATGGTTGTAATCAATGACATAAAATGATTTCTTAGCCAACAAGTATTTCAGGTTATCTCATACATAGTAGAAGATAGAACTTCATAACACTATATGATAATACTAGAGAATTTGGAAATAGCACTAGTTGCTTTTGCTTCTTCTTATATGAAGACCATAACAGCTAAATATGTTAGTCTTTACAATGACTTTAACATGCATGCTATATAAATCTGCAGGTCCTGTTCAAGTGCGCAATGCCTAGAAGGTTTATTTCCTATTCGTTGTATGGATGTAATCATTGACATAAAGCAATTCCTTAGCCAATGACATTTCAAGGTTATCGTAGTAGGATAGAGTTTCATAATCCTTTGTAATAATAACAGAATATAGTAGTATTCCATAATACGATGTAATAACAATACAGTACTCTGTTACATTGATTACATTCTTTGGATGCAATCAAATGACATAAAGCGATTACTTATCAGAGTACTTACGGTGTCTTTAGCATGCATTCTAAATGGATATAGTAGGTATATCCCATTCGTTGTATGGGTGTAATCAATGACATAAAATGATTTCTTAGCCAACAAGTATTTCAGGTTATCTCTTACATAGTAGAAGACAGAACTTCATAACACTATATGGTAATACTAGAGAATTTGGAAATAGCACTAGTTGCTTTTGCTTCTTCTTATATGAAGACCATAACAGCTAAATATGTTAGTCTTTACAATGACTTTAACATGCATGTTATATAAATCTGCAGGTCCTGTTCAAGTGCGCAATGCCTAGAAGGTTTATTTCCTATTCGTTGTATGGATGTAATCATTGACATAAAGCAATTCCTTAGCCAATGACATTTCAAGGTTATCATAGTAGGATAGAATTTCATAATACTTTGTAATAATAACAGAATATAGTAGTATTCCATAATACTATGTAATAACAATACATTACTTGTTACATTGATTACATTCTTTGGATGCAATCAAATGACATAAAGCGATTACTTATCAGAGTACTTACGGTGTCTTTAGCATGCATTCTATATGGATATAGTAGGTATATCCCATTCGTTGTATGGGTGTAATCAATGACATAAAATGATTTCTTAGCCAACAAGTATTTCAGGTTATCTCATACATAGTAGAAGATAGAACTTCATAACACTATATGGTAATACTAGAGAATTTGGAAATAGCACTAGTTGCTTTTGCTTATTCTTATGTGAAGACCATAACAGCTAAATATGTTAGTCTTTACAATGACTTTAACATGCATGCTAATCTGCAGGTCCTGTTCAAGTGCGCAATGCCTAGAAGGTTTATTTCCTATTCGTTGTATGGATGTAATCATTGACATAAAGCAATTCCTTAGCCAGTGACATTTCAAGGTTATCATAGTAGGATAGAATTTCATAATACTTTGTAATAATAACAGAATATAGTAGTATTCCATAATACTATGTAATAACAATCCATTACTCTGTTACATTGATTACATTCTTTGGATGCAATCAAATGACATAAAGCGATTACTTATCAGAGTACTTACGGTGTCTTTAGCATGCATTCTATATGGATATAGTAGGTATATCCCATTCGTTGTATGGGTGTAATCAATGACATAAAATGATTTCTTAGCCAACAAGTATTTCAGGTTATCTCATACATAGTAGAAGATAGAACTTCATAACACTATATGGAAATACTAGAGAATTTGGAAATAGCACTAGTTGCTTTTGCTTCTTCTTATATGAAGACCATAACAGCTAAATATGTTAGTCTTTACAATGACTTTAACATGCATGCTATATAAATCTGCAGGTCCTGTTCAAGTGCGCAATGCCTAGAAGGTTTATTTCCTATTCGTTGTATGGATGTAATCATTGACATAAAGCAATTCGTTAGCCAATGACATTTCAAGGTTATCGTAGTAGGATAGTTTCATAATACTTTGTAATAATAACAGAATATAGTAGTATTCCATAATACGATGTAATAACAATACAGTACTCTGTTACATTGATTACATTCTTTGGATGCAATCAAATGACATAAAGCGATTACTTATCAGAGTACTTACGGTGTCTTTAGCATGCATTCTAAATGGATATAGTAGGTATATCCCATTCGTTGTATGGGTGTAATCAATGACATAAAATGATTTCAGCCAACAAGTATTTCAGGTTATCTCTTACATAGTAGAAGATAGAACTTCATAACACTATATGGTAATACTAGAGAATTTGGAAATAGCACTAGTTGCTTTTGCTTATTCTTATGTGAAGACCATAACAGCTAAATATGTTAGTCTTTACAATGACTTTAACATGCATGCTAATCTGCAGGTCCTGTTCAAGTGCGCAATGCCTAGAAGGTTTATTTCCTATTCGTTGTATGGATGTAATCATTGACATAAAGCAATTACTTAGCCAATGACATTTCAAGGTTATCATAGTAGGATAGAGTTTCATAATACTTTGTAATAATAACAGAATATAGTAGTATTCCATAATACTATGTAATAACAATACATTACTCTGATACATTGATTACATTCTTTGGATGCAATCAAATGACATAAAGCGATTACTTATCAGAGTACTTACGGTGTCTTTAGCATGCATTCTATATGGATATAGTAGGTATATCCCATTCATTGTATGGGTGTAATCAATGACATAAAATGATTTCTTAGCCAACAAGTATTTCAGGTTATCTCATACATAGTAGAAGATAGAACTTCATAACACTATATGGAAATACTAGAGAATTTGGAAATAGCACTAGTTGCTTTTGCTTCTTCTTATATGAAGACCATAACAGCTAAATATGTTAGTCTTTACAATGACTTTAACATGCATGCTATATAAATCTGCAGGTCCTGTTCAAGTGCGCAATGCCTAGAAGGTTTATTTCCTATTCGTTGTATGGATGTAATCATTGACATAAAGCAATTCGTTAGCCAATGACATTTCAAGGTTATCGTAGTAGGATAGTTTCATAATACTTTGTAATAATAACAGAATATAGTAGTATTCCATAATACGATGTAATAACAATACAGTACTCTGTTACATTGATTACATTCTTTGGATGCAATCAAATGACATAAAGCGATTACTTATCAGAGTACTTACGGTGTCTTTAGCATGCATTCTAAATGGATATAGTAGGTATATCCCATTCGTTGTATGGGTGTAATCAATGACATAAAATGATTTCAGCCAACAAGTATTTCAGGTTATCTCTTACATAGTAGAAGATAGAACTTCATAACACTATATGGTAATACTAGAGAATTTGGAAATAGCACTAGTTGCTTTTGCTTATTCTTATGTGAAGACCATAACAGCTAAATATGTTAGTCTTTACAATGACTTTAACATGCATGCTAATCTGCAGGTCCTGTTCAAGTGCGCAATGCCTAGAAGGTTTATTTCCTATTCGTTGTATGGATGTAATCATTGACATAAAGCAATTACTTAGCCAATGACATTTCAAGGTTATCATAGTAGGATAGAGTTTCATAATACTTTGTAATAATAACAGAATATAGTAGTATTCCATAATACTATGTAATAACAATACATTACTCTGATACATTGATTACATTCTTTGGATGCAATCAAATGACATAAAGCGATTACTTATCAGAGTACTTACGGTGTCTTTAGCATGCATTCTATATGGATATAGTAGGTATATCCCATTCATTGTATGGGTGTAATCAATGACATAAAATGATTTCTTAGCCAACAAGTATTTCACGTTATCTCTTACATAGTAGAAGATAGAACTTCATAACACTATATGGTAATACTAGAGAATTTGGAAATAGCACTAGTTGCTTTTGCTTCTTCTTATGTGAAGACCATAACAGCTAAATATGTTAGTCTTTACAATGACTTTAACATGCATGCTAATCTGCAGGTCCTGTTCAAGTGCGCAATGCCTAGAAGGTTTATTTCCTATTCGTTGTATGGATGTAATCATTGACATAAAGCAATTACTTAGCCAATGACATTTCAAGGTTATCATAGTAGGATAGAGTTTCATAATACTTTGTAATAATAACAGAATATAGTAGTATTCCATAATACTATGTAATAACAATACATTACTCTGATACATTGATTACATTCTTTGGATGCAATCAAATGACATAAAGCGATTACTTATCAGAGTACTTACGGTGTCTTTAGCATGCATTCTATATGGATATAGTAGGTATATCCCATTCATTGTATGGGTGTAATCAATGACATAAAATGATTTCTTAGCCAACAAGTATTTCACGTTATCTCTTACATAGTAGAAGATAGAACTTCATAACACTATATGGTAATACTAGAGAATTTGGAAATAGCACTAGTTGCTTTTGCTTCTTCTTATATGAAGACCATAACAGCTAAATATGTTAGTCTTTACAATGACATGCTATATAAATCTGCAGGTCCTGTTCATGTGCGCAATGCCTAGAAGGTTTATTTCCTATTCGTTGTATGGATGTAATCATTGACATAAAGCAATTCCTTAGCCAATGACATTTCAAGGTTATCATAGTAGGATATAATTTCATAATACTTTGTAATAATAACAGAATATAGTAGTATTCCATAATACTATGTAATAACAATCCATTACTCTGTTACATTGATTACATTCTTTGGATGCAATCAAATGACATAAAGAGATTACTTATCAGAGTACTTACGGTGTCTTTAGCATGCATTCTATATGGATATAGTAGGTATATCCCATTCGTTGTATGGTTGTAATCAATGACATAAAATGATTTCTTAGCCAACAAGTATTTCAGGTTATCTCATACATAGTAGAAGATAGAACTTCATAACACTATATGGTAATACTAGAGAATTTGGAAATAGGACTAGTTGCTTTTGCTTCTTCTTATATGAAGACCATAACAGCTAAATATGTTAGTCTTTACAATGACTTTAACATGCATGCTATATAAATCTGCAGGTCCTGTTCAAGTGCGCAATGCCTAGAAGGTTTATTTCCTATTCGTTGTATGGATGTAATCATTGAAGAAAGCAATTCCTTAGCCAATGACATTTCAAGGTTATCGTAGTAGGATAGAGTTTCATAATACTTTGTAATAATAACAGAATATAGTAGTATTCCATAATATGATGTAATAACAATACAGTACTCTGTTACATTGATTACATTCTTTGGATGCAATCAAATGACATAAAGCGATTACTTATCAGAGTACTTACGGTGTCTTTAGCATGCATTCTAAATGGATATAGTAGGTATATCCCATTCGTTGTATGGGTGTAATCAATGACATAAAATGATTTCAGCCAACAAGTATTTCAGGTTATCTCTTACATAGTAGAAGATAGAACTTCATAACACTATATGGTAATACTAGAGAATTTGGAAATAGCACTAGTAGCTTTTGCTTCTTCTTATATGAAGACCATAACAGCTAAATATGTTAGTCTTTACAACGACTTTAACATGCATGCTATATAAATCTGCAGGTCCTGTTCAAGTGCGCAATGCCTAGAAGGTTTATTTCCTATTCGTTGTATGGATGTAATCATTGACATAAAGCAATTCCTTAGCCAATGACATTTCAAGGTTATCATAGTAGGATATAATTTCATAATACTTTGTAATAATAACAGAATATAGTAGTATTCCATAATACTATGTAATAACAATCCATTACGCTGTTACATTGATTACATTCTTTGGATGCAATCAAAGAGATTACTTATCAGAGTACTTACGGTGTCTTTAGCATGCATTCTATATGGATATAGTAGGTATATCCCATTCGTTGTATGGTTGTAATCAATGACATAAAATGATTTCTTAGCCAACAAGTATTTCAGGTTATCTCATACATAGTAGAAGATAGAACTTCATAACACTATATGATAATACTAGAGAATTTGGAAATAGCACTAGTTGCTTTTGCTTCTTCTTATATGAAGACCATAACAGCTAAATATGTTAGTCTTTACAATGACTTTAACATGCATGCTATATAAATCTGCAGGTCCTGTTCAAGTGCGCAATGCCTAGAAGGTTTATTTCCTATTCGTTGTATGGATGTAATCATTGACATAAAACAATTCCTTAGCCAATGACATTTCAAGGTTATCGTTGTAGGATAGAGTTTCATAATACTTTGTAATAATAACAGAATATAGTAGTATTCCATAATACGATGTAATAACAATACAGTACTCTGTTACATTGATTACATTCTTTGGATGCAATCAAATGACATAAAGCGATTACTTATCAGAGTACTTACGGTGTCTTTAGCATGCATTCTAAATGGATATAGTAGGTATATCCCATTCGTTGTATGGGTGTAATCAATGACATAAAATGATTTCTTAGCCAACAAGTATTTCAGGTTATCTCTTACATAGTAGAAGATCGAACTTCATAACACTATATGGTAATACTAGAGAATTTGGAAATAGCACTAGTTGCTTTTGCTTCTTCTTATATGAAGACCATAACAGCTAAATATGTTAGTCTTTAAAATGACATGCTATATAAATCTGCAGGTCCTGTTCAAGTGCGCAATGCCTAGAAGTTTTATTTCCTATTCTTTGTATGGATGTAATCATTGACATAAAGCAATTCCTTAGCCAATGACATTTCAAGGTTATCATAGTAGGATATAATTTCATAATACTTTGTAATAGTAATAGAATATAGTAGTATTCCATAATACTATGTAATAACAATCCATTACTCTGTTACATTGATTACATTCTTTGGATGCAATCAAATGACATAAAGAGATTACTTATCAGAGGACTTACGGTGCCTTTAGCATGCATTCTATATGGATATAGTGGGTATATCCCATTCGTTGTATGGTTGTAATCAATGACATAAAATGATTTCTTAGCCAACAAGTATTTCAGGTTATCTCATACATAGTAGAAGATAGAACTTCATAACACTATATGGTAATACTAGAGAATTTGGAAATAGCACTAGTTGCTTTTGCTTATTCTTATATGAAGACCATAACAGCTAAATATGTTAGTCTTTACAATGACTTTAACATGCATGCTATATAAATCTGCAGGTCCTGTTCAAGTGCGCAATGCCTAGAAGGTTTATTTCCTATTCGTTGTATGGATGTAATCATTGACATAAAGCAATTCCTTAGCCAATGACATTTCAAGGTTATAGTAGTAGGATAGTTTCATAATACTTTGTAATAATAACAGAATATAGTAGTATTCCATAATACGATGTAATAACAATACAGTACTCTGTTACATTGATTACATTCTTTGGATGCAATCAAATGACATAAAGCGATTACTTATCAGAGTACTTACGGTGTCTTTAGCATGCATTCTAAATGGATATAGTAGGTATATCCCATTCGTTGTATGGGTGTAATCAATGACATAAAATGATTTCAGCCAACAAGTATTTCAGGTTATCTCTTACATAGTAGAAGATAGAACTTCATAACACTATATGGTAATACTAGAGAATTTGGAAATAGCACTAGTTGCTTTTGTTTCTTCTTATGTGAAGACCATAACAGCTAAATATGTTAGTCTTTACAATGACTTTAACATGCATGCTAATCTGCAGGTCCTGTTCAAGTGCGCAATGCCTAGAAGGTTTATTTCCTATTCGTTGTATGGATGTAATCATTGACATAAAGCAATTCCTTAGCCAATGACATTTCAAGGTTATCATAGTAGGATAGAGTTTCATAATACTTTGTAATAATAACAGAATATAGTAGTATTCCATAATACTATGTAATAACAATCGATTACTCTGTTACATTGATTACATTCTTTGGATGCAATCAAATGACATAAAGAGATTACTTATCAGAGTACTTACGGTGTCTTTAGCATGCATTCTATATGGATATAGTAGGTATATCCCATTCATTGTATTGGTGTAATCAATGACATAAAATGATTTCTTAGCCAACAAGTATTTCACGTTATCTCTTACATAGTAGAAGATAGAAATTCATAACACTATATGGTAATACTAGAGAATTTGGAAATAGCACTAGTTGCTTTTGCTTCTTCTTATATGAAGACCATAACAGCTAAATATGTTTTTAAATATGTAAACAGCTAAATATGTCTTTACAATGACATGCTATATAAATCTGCAGGTCCTGTTCATGTGCGCAATGCCTAGAAGGTTTATTTCCTATTCGTTGTATGGATGTAATCATTGACATAAAGCAATTCCTTAGCCAATGACATTTCAAGGTTATCATAGTAGGATATAATTTCATAATACTTTGTAATAATAACAGAATATAGTAGTATTCCATAATACTATGTAATAACAATCGATTACTCTGTTACATTGATTACATTCTTTGGATGCAATCAAATGACATAAAGCGATTACTTATCAGAGTACTTACGGTGTCTTTAGCATGCATTCTAAATGGATATAGTAGGTATATCCCATTCGTTGTATGGGTGTAATCAATGACATAAAATGATTTCAGCCAACAAGTATTTCAGGTTATCTCTTACATAGTAGAAGATAGAACTTCATAACACTATATGGTAATACTAGAGAATTTGGAAATAGCACTAGTTGCTTTTGCTTATTCTTATGTGAAGACCATAACAGCTAAATATGTTAGTCTTTACAATGACTTTAACATGCATGCTAATCTGCAGGTCCTGTTCAAGTGCGCAATGCCTAGAAGGTTTATTTCCTATTCGTTGTATGGATGTAATCATTGACATAAAGCAATTACTTAGCCAATGACATTTCAAGGTTATCATAGTAGGATAGAGTTTCATAATACTTTGTAATAATAACAGAATATAGTAGTATTCCATAATACTATGTAATAACAATACATTACTCTGATACATTGATTACATTCTTTGGATGCAATCAAATGACATAAAGCGATTACTTATCAGAGTACTTACGGTGTCTTTAGCATGCATTCTATATGGATATAGTAGGTATATCCCATTCGTTGTATGGGTGTAATCAATGACATAAAATGATTTCTTAGCCAACAAGTATTTCACGTTATCTCTTACATAGTAGAAGATAGAACTTCATAACACTATATGGTAATACTAGAGAATTTGGAAATAGCACTAGTTGCTTTTGCTTCTTCTTATATGAAGACCATAACAGCTAAATATGTTAGTCTTTACAATGACATGCTATATAAATCTGCAGGTCCTGTTCATGTGCGCAATGCCTAGAAGGTTTATTTCCTATTCGTTGTATGGATGTAATCATTGACATAAAGCAATTCCTTAGCCAATGACATTTCAAGGTTATCATAGTAGGATATAATTTCATAATACTTTGTAATAATAACAGAATATAGTAGTATTCCATAATACTATGTAATAACAATCCGTTACTCTGTTACATTGATTACATTCCTTGGATGCAATCAAATGACATAAAGAGATTACTTATCAGAGTACTTACGGTGTCTTTAGCATGCATTCTATATGGATATAGTAGGTATATCCCATTCGTTGTATGGTTGTAATCAATGACATAAAATGATTTCTTAGCCAACAAGTATTTCAGGTTATCTCATACATAGTAGAAGTTAGAACTTCATAACACTATATGGTAATACTAGAGAATTTGGAAATAGGACTAGTTGCTTTTGCTTCTTCTTATATGAAGACCATAACAGCTAAATATGTTAGTCTTTACAATGACTTTAACATGCATGCTATATAAATCTGCAGGTCCTGTTCAAGTGCGCAATGCCTAGAAGGTTTATTTCCTATTCGTTGTATGGATGTAATCATTGAAGAAAGCAATTCCTTAGCCAATGACATTTCAAGGTTATCATAGTAGGATAGAGTTTCATAATACTTTGTAATAATAACAGAATATAGTAGTATTCCATAATATGATGTAATAACAATACAGTACTCTGTTACATTGATTACATTCTTTGGATGCAATCAAATGACATAAAGCGATTACTTATCAGAGTACTTACGGTGTCTTTAGCATGCATTCTAAATGGATATAGTAGGTATATCCCATTCGTTGTATGGGTGTAATCAATGACATAAAATGATTTCAGCCAACAAGTATTTCAGGTTATCTCTTACATAGTAGAAGATAGAACTTCATAACACTATATGGTAATACTAGAGAATTTGGAAATAGCACTAGTAGCTTTTGCTTCTTCTTATATGAAGACCATAACAGCTAAATATGTTAGTCTTTACAACGACTTTAACATGCATGCTATATAAATCTGCAGGTCCTGTTCAAGTGCGCAATGCCTAGAAGGTTTATTTCCTATTCGTTGTATGGATGTAATCATTGACATAAAGCAATTCCTTAGCCAATGACATTTCAAGGTTATCATAGTAGGATATAATTTCATAATACTTTGTAATAATAACAGAATATAGTAGTATTCCATAATACTATGTAATAACAATCCATTACGCTGTTACATTGATTACATTCTTTGGATGCAATCAAAGAGATTACTTATCAGAGTACTTACGGTGTCTTTAGCATGCATTCTATATGGATATAGTAGGTATATCCCATTCGTTGTATGGTTGTAATCAATGACATAAAATGATTTCTTAGCCAACAAGTATTTCAGGTGATCTCATACATAGTAGAAGATAGAACTTCATAACACTATATGATAATACTAGAGAATTTGGAAATAGCACTAGTTGCTTTTGCTTCTTCTTATATGAAGACCATAACAGCTAAATATGTTAGTCTTTACAATGACTTTAACATGCATGCTATATAAATCTGCAGGTCCTGTTCAAGTGCGCAATGCCTAGAAGGTTTATTTCCTATTCGTTGTATGGATGTAATCATTGACATAAAACAATTCCTTAGCCAATGACATTTCAAGGTTATCGTTGTAGGATAGAGTTTCATAATACTTTGTAATAATAACAGAATATAGTAGTATTCCATAATACTATGTAATAACAATACATTACTCTGTTACATTGATTACATTCTTTGGATGCAGTCAAATGACATAAAGCGATTACTTATCAGAATACTTACGGTGTCTTTAGCATGCATTCTATATGGAAATAGTAGGTATATCCCATTCGTTGTATGGGTGTAATCAATGAAATAAAATGATTTCTTTGCCAACAAGTATTTCAGGTTATCTCATACATAGTAGAAGATAGAACTTCATAACACTATATGGTAATACTAGAGAATTTGGAAATAGCACTAGTTGCTTTTGCTTCTTCTTATATGAAGACCATAAAAGCTAAATATGTTAATCTTTACAATGACTTTAACATGCATGCTAATCTGCAGGTCCTGTTCAAGTGCGCAATGCCTAGAAGGTTTATTTCCTATTCGTTGTATGGATGTAATCATTGACATAAAGCAATTCCTTAGCCAATGACATTTCAAGGTTATCGTAGTAGGATAGAATTTCATAATACTTTGTAATAATAATAGAATATAGCAGTATTCCATAATACTATGTAATAACAATACATTACACTGTTACATTGTTTACATTCTTTGGATGCAATCACATGACATAAAGCGATTACTTATTAGAGTACTTACGGTGTCTTTAGCATGCATTCTATATGGATATAGTAGGTATATCCCATTCGTTGTATGGGTGTAATCAATGACATAAAATGATTTCTTAGCCAACAAGTATTTCAGGTTATCTCATACATAGTAGAAGATAGAACTTCATAACACTATATGGTAATACTAGAGAATTTGGAAATAGCACTAGTTGCTTTTGCTTCTTCTTATATGAAGACCATAACAGCAAAATATGTTAGTCTTTACAATGACTTTAACATGCATGCTATATAAATCTGCAGGTCCTGTTCAAGTGCGCAATGCCTAGAAGGTTTATTTCCTATTCGTTGTATGGATGTAATCATTGACATAAAGCAATTCCTTAGCCAATGACATTTCAAGGTTATCGTAGTAGGATAGAGTTTCATAATACTTTGTAATAATAACAGTATATAGTAGTATTCCATAATACTATGTAATAACAATACATTACTCTGTTACATTGATTACATTCTTTGGATGCAGTCAAATGACATAAAGCGATTACTTATCAGAATACTTACGGTGTCTTTAGCATGCATTCTATATGGAAATAGTAGGTGTATCCCATTCGTTGTATGGGTGTAATCAATGAAATAAAATGATTTCTTTGCCAACAAGTATTTCAGGTTATCTCATACATAGTAGAAGATAGAACTTCATAACACTATATGGTAATACTAGAGAATTTGGAAATAGCACTAGTTGCTTTTGCTTCTTCTTATATGAAGACCATAAAAGCTAAATATGTTAGTCTTTACAATGACTTTAACATGCATGCTAATCTGCAGGTCCTGTTCAAGTGCGCAATGCCTAGAAGGTTTATTTCCTATTCGTTGTATGGATGTAATCATTGACATAAAGCAATTCCTTAGCCAATGACATTTCAAGGTTATCGTAGTAGGATAGAATTTCATAATAAAAAGGTAAAGGTATCCCCTGTGCAAGCACCGAGTCATGTCTGACCCTTGGGGTGACGCCCTCTAGCGTTTTCATGGCAGACTCAATACGGGGTGGTTTGCCAGTGCCTTCCCCAGTCATGACCGTTTACCCCCCAGCAAGCTGGGTACTCATTTTACCGACCTCGGAAGGATGGAAGGCTGAGTCAACCTTGAGCCGGCTGCTGGGATTGAACTCCCAGCCTTATGGGCAAAGCTTTCAGACGGCTGCCTTACCACTCTGCGCCACAAGAGGCTCTTGAATTTCATAATACTTTGTAATAATAATAGAATATAGCAGTATTCCATAATACTATGTAATAACAATACATTACACTGTTACATTGTTTACATTCTTTGGATGCAATCACATGACATAAAGCGATTACTTATTAGAGTACTTACGGTGTCTTTAGCATGCATTCTATATGGATATAGTAGGTATATCCCATTCGTTGTATGGGTGTAATCAATGACATAAAATGATTTCTTAGCCAACAAGTATTTCAGGTTATCTCATACATAGTAGAAGATAGAACTTCATAACACTATATGGTAATACTAGAGAATTTGGAAATAGCACTAGTTGCTTTTGCTTCTTCTTATATGAAGACCATAACAGCTAAATATGTTAGTCTTTACAACGACTTTAACATGCATGCTATATAAATCTGCAGGTCCTGTTCAAGTGCGCAATGCCTAGAAGGTTTATTTCCTATTCGTTGTATGGATGTAATCATTGACATAAAGCAATTCCTTAGCCAATGACATTTCAAGGTTATCATAGTAGGATATAATTTCATAATACTTTGTAATAATAACAGAATATAGTAGTATTCCATAATACTATGTAATAACAATCCATTACGCTGTTACATTGATTACATTCTTTGGATGCAATCAAAGAGATTACTTATCAGAGTACTTACGGTGTCTTTAGCATGCATTCTATATGGATATAGTAGGTATATCCCATTCGTTGTATGGTTGTAATCAATGACATAAAATGATTTCTTAGCCAACAAGTATTTCAGGTTATCTCATACATAGTAGAAGATAGAACTTCATAACACTATATGATAATACTAGAGAATTTGGAAATAGCACTAGTTGCTTTTGCTTCTTCTTATATGAAGACCATAACAGCTAAATATGTTAGTCTTTACAATGACTTTAACATGCATGCTATATAAATCTGCAGGTCCTGTTCAAGTGCGCAATGCCTAGAAGGTTTATTTCCTATTCGTTGTATGGATGTAATCATTGACATAAAACAATTCCTTAGCCAATGACATTTCAAGGTTATCGTTGTAGGATAGAGTTTCATAATACTTTGTAATAATAACAGAATATAGTAGTATTCCATAATACGATGTAATAACAATACAGTACTCTGTTACATTGATTACATTCTTTGGATGCAATCAAATGACATAAAGCGATTACTTATCAGAGTACTTACGGTGTCTTTAGCATGCATTCTAAATGGATATAGTAGGTATATCCCATTCGTTGTATGGGTGTAATCAATGACATAAAATGATTTCTTAGCCAACAAGTATTTCAGGTTATCTCTTACATAGTAGAAGATCGAACTTCATAACACTATATGGTAATACTAGAGAATTTGGAAATAGCACTAGTTGCTTTTGCTTCTTCTTATATGAAGACCATAACAGCTAAATATGTTAGTCTTTAAAATGACATGCTATATAAATCTGCAGGTCCTGTTCGAGTGCGCAATGCCTAGAAGTTTTATTTCCTATTCTTTGTATGGATGTAATCATTGACATAAAGCAATTCCTTAGCCAATGACATTTCAAGGTTATCATAGTAGGATATAATTTCATAATACTTTGTAATAGTAATAGAATATAGTAGTATTCCATAATACTATGTAATAACAATCCATTACTCTGTTACATTGATTACATTCTTTGGATGCAATCAAATGACATAAAGAGATTACTTATCAGAGGACTTACGGTGCCTTTAGCATGCATTCTATATGGATATAGTGGGTATATCCCATTCGTTGTATGGTTGTAATCAATGACATAAAATGATTTCTTAGCCAACAAGTATTTCAGGTTATCTCATACATAGTAGAAGATAGAACTTCATAACACTATATGGTAATACTAGAGAATTTGGAAATAGCACTAGTTGCTTTTGCTTATTCTTATATGAAGACCATAACAGCTAAATATGTTAGTCTTTACAATGACTTTAACATGCATGCTATATAAATCTGCAGGTCCTGTTCAAGTGCGCAATGCCTAGAAGGTTTATTTCCTATTCGTTGTATGGATGTAATCATTGACATAAAGCAATTCCTTAGCCAATGACATTTCAAGGTTATAGTAGTAGGATAGTTTCATAATACTTTGTAATAATAACAGAATATAGTAGTATTCCATAATACGATGTAATAACAATACAGTACTCTGTTACATTGATTACATTCTTTGGATGCAATCAAATGACATAAAGCGATTACTTATCAGAGTACTTACGGTGTCTTTAGCATGCATTCTAAATGGATATAGTAGGTATATCCCATTCGTTGTATGGGTGTAATCAATGACATAAAATGATTTCAGCCAACAAGTATTTCAGGTTATCTCTTACATAGTAGAAGATAGAACTTCATAACACTATATGGTAATACTAGAGAATTTGGAAATAGCACTAGTTGCTTTTGTTTCTTCTTATGTGAAGACCATAACAGCTAAATATGTTAGTCTTTACAATGACTTTAACATGCATGCTAATCTGCAGGTCCTGTTCAAGTGCGCAATGCCTAGAAGGTTTATTTCCTATTCGTTGTATGGATGTAATCATTGACATAAAGCAATTCCTTAGCCAATGACATTTCAAGGTTATCATAGTAGGATAGAGTTTCATAATACTTTGTAATAATAACAGAATATAGTAGTATTCCATAATACTATGTAATAACAATCGATTACTCTGTTACATTGATTACATTCTTTGGATGCAATCAAATGACATAAAGAGATTACTTATCAGAGTACTTACGGTGTCTTTAGCATGCATTCTATATGGATATAGTAGGTATATCCCATTCATTGTATTGGTGTAATCAATGACATAAAATGATTTCTTAGCCAACAAGTATTTCACGTTATCTCTTACATAGTAGAAGATAGAAATTCATAACACTATATGGTAATACTAGAGAATTTGGAAATAGCACTAGTTGCTTTTGCTTCTTCTTATATGAAGACCATAACAGCTAAATATGTTTTTAAATATGTAAACAGCTAAATATGTCTTTACAATGACATGCTATATAAATCTGCAGGTCCTGTTCATGTGCGCAATGCCTAGAAGGTTTATTTCCTATTCGTTGTATGGATGTAATCATTGACATAAAGCAATTCCTTAGCCAATGACATTTCAAGGTTATCATAGTAGGATATAATTTCATAATACTTTGTAATAATAACAGAATATAGTAGTATTCCATAATACTATGTAATAACAATCGATTACTCTGTTACATTGATTACATTCTTTGGATGCAATCAAATGACATAAAGCGATTACTTATCAGAGTACTTACGGTGTCTTTAGCATGCATTCTAAATGGATATAGTAGGTATATCCCATTCGTTGTATGGGTGTAATCAATGACATAAAATGATTTCAGCCAACAAGTATTTCAGGTTATCTCTTACATAGTAGAAGATAGAACTTCATAACACTATATGGTAATACTAGAGAATTTGGAAATAGCACTAGTTGCTTTTGCTTATTCTTATGTGAAGACCATAACAGCTAAATATGTTAGTCTTTACAATGACTTTAACATGCATGCTAATCTGCAGGTCCTGTTCAAGTGCGCAATGCCTAGAAGGTTTATTTCCTATTCGTTGTATGGATGTAATCATTGACATAAAGCAATTACTTAGCCAATGACATTTCAAGGTTATCATAGTAGGATAGAGTTTCATAATACTTTGTAATAATAACAGAATATAGTAGTATTCCATAATACTATGTAATAACAATACATTACTCTGATACATTGATTACATTCTTTGGATGCAATCAAATGACATAAAGCGATTACTTATCAGAGTACTTACGGTGTCTTTAGCATGCATTCTATATGGATATAGTAGGTATATCCCATTCGTTGTATGGGTGTAATCAATGACATAAAATGATTTCTTAGCCAACAAGTATTTCACGTTATCTCTTACATAGTAGAAGATAGAACTTCATAACACTATATGGTAATACTAGAGAATTTGGAAATAGCACTAGTTGCTTTTGCTTCTTCTTATATGAAGACCATAACAGCTAAATATGTTAGTCTTTACAATGACATGCTATATAAATCTGCAGGTCCTGTTCATGTGCGCAATGCCTAGAAGGTTTATTTCCTATTCGTTGTATGGATGTAATCATTGACATAAAGCAATTCCTTAGCCAATGACATTTCAAGGTTATCATAGTAGGATATAATTTCATAATACTTTGTAATAATAACAGAATATAGTAGTATTCCATAATACTATGTAATAACAATCCATTACTCTGTTACATTGATTACATTCCTTGGATGCAATCAAATGACATAAAGAGATTACTTATCAGAGTACTTACGGTGTCTTTAGCATGCATTCTATATGGATATAGTAGGTATATCCCATTCGTTGTATGGTTGTAATCAATGACATAAAATGATTTCTTAGCCAACAAGTATTTCAGGTTATCTCATACATAGTAGAAGTTAGAACTTCATAACACTATATGGTAATACTAGAGAATTTGGAAATAGGACTAGTTGCTTTTGCTTCTTCTTATATGAAGACCATAACAGCTAAATATGTTAGTCTTTACAATGACTTTAACATGCATGCTATATAAATCTGCAGGTCCTGTTCAAGTGCGCAATGCCTAGAAGGTTTATTTCCTATTCGTTGTATGGATGTAATCATTGAAGAAAGCAATTCCTTAGCCAATGACATTTCAAGGTTATCGTAGTAGGATAGAGTTTCATAATACTTTGTAATAATAACAGAATATAGTAGTATTCCATAATATGATGTAATAACAATACAGTACTCTGTTACATTGATTACATTCTTTGGATGCAATCAAATGACATAAAGCGATTACTTATCAGAGTACTTACGGTGTCTTTAGCATGCATTCTAAATGGATATAGTAGGTATATCCCATTCGTTGTATGGGTGTAATCAATGACATAAAATGATTTCAGCCAACAAGTATTTCAGGTTATCTCTTACATAGTAGAAGATAGAACTTCATAACACTATATGGTAATACTAGAGAATTTGGAAATAGCACTAGTAGCTTTTGCTTCTTCTTATATGAAGACCATAACAGCTAAATATGTTAGTCTTTACAACGACTTTAACATGCATGCTATATAAATCTGCAGGTCCTGTTCAAGTGCGCAATGCCTAGAAGGTTTATTTCCTATTCGTTGTATGGATGTAATCATTGACATAAAGCAATTCCTTAGCCAATGACATTTCAAGGTTATCATAGTAGGATATAATTTCATAATACTTTGTAATAATAACAGAATATAGTAGTATTCCATAATACTATGTAATAACAATCCATTACGCTGTTACATTGATTACATTCTTTGGATGCAATCAAAGAGATTACTTATCAGAGTACTTACGGTGTCTTTAGCATGCATTCTATATGGATATAGTAGGTATATCCCATTCGTTGTATGGTTGTAATCAATGACATAAAATGATTTCTTAGCCAACAAGTATTTCAGGTGATCTCATACATAGTAGAAGATAGAACTTCATAACACTATATGATAATACTAGAGAATTTGGAAATAGCACTAGTTGCTTTTGCTTCTTCTTATATGAAGACCATAACAGCTAAATATGTTAGTCTTTACAATGACTTTAACATGCATGCTATATAAATCTGCAGGTCCTGTTCAAGTGCGCAATGCCTAGAAGGTTTATTTCCTATTCGTTGTATGGATGTAATCATTGACATAAAACAATTCCTTAGCCAATGACATTTCAAGGTTATCGTTGTAGGATAGAGTTTCATAATACTTTGTAATAATAACAGAATATAGTAGTATTCCATAATACTATGTAATAACAATACATTACTCTGTTACATTGATTACATTCTTTGGATGCAGTCAAATGACATAAAGCGATTACTTATCAGAATACTTACGGTGTCTTTAGCATGCATTCTATATGGAAATAGTAGGTATATCCCATTCGTTGTATGGGTGTAATCAATGAAATAAAATGATTTCTTTGCCAACAAGTATTTCAGGTTATCTCATACATAGTAGAAGATAGAACTTCATAACACTATATGGTAATACTAGAGAATTTGGAAATAGCACTAGTTGCTTTTGCTTCTTCTTATATGAAGACCATAAAAGCTAAATATGTTAATCTTTACAATGACTTTAACATGCATGCTAATCTGCAGGTCCTGTTCAAGTGCGCAATGCCTAGAAGGTTTATTTCCTATTCGTTGTATGGATGTAATCATTGACATAAAGCAATTCCTTAGCCAATGACATTTCAAGGTTATCGTAGTAGGATAGAATTTCATAATACTTTGTAATAATAATAGAATATAGCAGTATTCCATAATACTATGTAATAACAATACATTACACTGTTACATTGTTTACATTCTTTGGATGCAATCACATGACATAAAGCGATTACTTATTAGAGTACTTACGGTGTCTTTAGCATGCATTCTATATGGATATAGTAGGTATATCCCATTCGTTGTATGGGTGTAATCAATGACATAAAATGATTTCTTAGCCAACAAGTATTTCAGGTTATCTCATACATAGTAGAAGATAGAACTTCATAACACTATATGGTAATACTAGAGAATTTGGAAATAGCACTAGTTGCTTTTGCTTCTTCTTATATGAAGACCATAACAGCAAAATATGTTAGTCTTTACAATGACTTTAACATGCATGCTATATAAATCTGCAGGTCCTGTTCAAGTGCGCAATGCCTAGAAGGTTTATTTCCTATTCGTTGTATGGATGTAATCATTGACATAAAGCAATTCCTTAGCCAATGACATTTCAAGGTTATCGTAGTAGGATAGAGTTTCATAATACTTTGTAATAATAACAGTATATAGTAGTATTCCATAATACTATGTAATAACAATACATTACTCTGTTACATTGATTACATTCTTTGGATGCAGTCAAATGACATAAAGCGATTACTTATCAGAATACTTACGGTGTCTTTAGCATGCATTCTATATGGAAATAGTAGGTGTATCCCATTCGTTGTATGGGTGTAATCAATGAAATAAAATGATTTCTTTGCCAACAAGTATTTCAGGTTATCTCATACATAGTAGAAGATAGAACTTCATAACACTATATGGTAATACTAGAGAATTTGGAAATAGCACTAGTTGCTTTTGCTTCTTCTTATATGAAGACCATAAAAGCTAAATATGTTAGTCTTTACAATGACTTTAACATGCATGCTAATCTGCAGGTCCTGTTCAAGTGCGCAATGCCTAGAAGGTTTATTTCCTATTCGTTGTATGGATGTAATCATTGACATAAAGCAATTCCTTAGCCAATGACATTTCAAGGTTATCGTAGTAGGATAGAATTTCATAATAAAAAGGTAAAGGTATCCCCTGTGCAAGCACCGAGTCATGTCTGACCCTTGGGGTGACGCCCTCTAGCGTTTTCATGGCAGACTCAATACGGGGTGGTTTGCCAGTGCCTTCCCCAGTCATGACCGTTTACCCCCCAGCAAGCTGGGTACTCATTTTACCGACCTCGGAAGGATGGAAGGCTGAGTCAACCTTGAGCCGGCTGCTGGGATTGAACTCCCAGCCTTATGGGCAAAGCTTTCAGACGGCTGCCTTACCACTCTGCGCCACAAGAGGCTCTTGAATTTCATAATACTTTGTAATAATAATAGAATATAGCAGTATTCCATAATACTATGTAATAACAATACATTACACTGTTACATTGTTTACATTCTTTGGATGCAATCACATGACATAAAGCGATTACTTATTAGAGTACTTACGGTGTCTTTAGCATGCATTCTATATGGATATAGTAGGTATATCCCATTCGTTGTATGGGTGTAATCAATGACATAAAATGATTTCTTAGCCAACAAGTATTTCAGGTTATCTCATACATAGTAGAAGATAGAACTTCATAACACTATATGGTAATACTAGAGAATTTGGAAATAGCACTAGTTGCTTTTGCTTCTTCTTATATGAAGACCATAACAGCAAAATATGTTAGTCTTTACAATGACTTTAACATGCATGCTATATAAATCTGCAGGTCCTGTTCAAGTGCGCAATGCCTAGAAGGTTTATTTCCTATTCGTTGTATGGATGTAATCATTGACATAAAGCAATTCCTTAGCCAATGACATTTCAAGGTTATCGTAGTAGGATAGAGTTTCATAATACTTTGTAATAATAACAGTATATAGTAGTATTCCATAATACTATGTAATAACAATACATTACTCTGTTACATTGATTACATTCTTTGGATGCAGTCAAATGACATAAAGCGATTACTTATCAGAATACTTACGGTGTCTTTAGCATACATTCTATATGGAAATAGTAGGTATATCCCATTCGTTGTATGGGTGTAATCAATGAAATAAAATGATTTCTTTGCCAACAAGTATTTCAGGTTATCTCATACATAGTAGAAGATAGAACTTCATAACACTATATGGTAATACTAGAGAATTTGGAAATAGCACTAGTTGCTTTTGCTTCTTCTTATATGAAGACCATAAAAGCTAAATATGTTAGTCTTTACAATGACTTTAACATGCATGCTAATCTGCAGGTCCTGTTCAAGTGCGCAATGCCTAGAAGGTTTATTTCCTATTCGTTGTATGGATGTAATCATTGACATAAAGCAATTCCTTAGCCAATGACATTTCAAGGTTATCGTAGTAGGATAGAATTTCATAATACTTTGTAATAATAATAGAATATAGCAGTATTCCATAATACTATGTAATAACAATACATTACACTGTTACATTGTTTACATTCCTTGGATGCAATCACATGACATAAAGCGATTACTTATCAGAGTACTTACGGTGTCTTTAGCATGCATTCTATATGGATATAGTAGGTATATCCCATTCGTTGTATGGGTGTAATCAATGACATAAAATGATTTCTTAGCCAACAAGTATTTCAGGTTATCTCATACATAGTAGAAGATAGAACTTCATAACACTATATGGTAATACTAGAGAATTTGGAAATAGCACTAGTTGCTTTTGCTTCTTCTTATATGAAGACCATAACAGCAAAATATGTTAGTCTTTACAATGACTTTAACATGCATGCTATATAAATCTGCAGGTCCTGTTCAAGTGCGCAATGCCTAGAAGGTTTATTTCCTATTCGTTGTATGGATGTAATCATTGACATAAAGCAATTCCTTAGCCAATGACATTTCAAGGTTATCGTAGTAGGATAGAGTTTCATAATACTTTGTAATAATAACAGTATATAGTAGTATTCCATAATACTATGTAATAACAATACATTACTCTGTTACATTGATTACATTCTTTGGATGCAGTCAAATGACATAAAGCGATTACTTATCAGAATACTTACGGTGTCTTTAGCATGCATTCTATATGGAAATAGTAGGTATATCCCATTCGTTGTATGGGTGTAATCAATGAAATAAAATGATTTCTTTGCCAACAAGTATTTCAGTTTATCTCATACATAGTAGAAGATAGAACTTCATAACACTATATGGTAATACTAGAGAATTTGGAAATAGCACTAGTTGCTTTTGCTTCTTCTTATATGAAGACCATAAAAGCTAAATATGTTAATCTTTACAATGACTTTAACATGCATGCTAATCTGCAGGTCCTGTTCAAGTGCGCAATGCCTAGAAGGTTTATTTCCTATTCGTTGTATGGATGTAATCATTGACATAAAGCAATTCCTTAGCCAATGACATTTCAAGGTTATCGTAGTAGGATAGAATTTCATAATACTTTGTAATAATAATAGAATATAGCAGTATTCCATAATACTATGTAATAACAATACATTACACTGTTACATTGTTTACATTCTTTGGATGCAATCACATGACATAAAGCGATTACTTATTAGAGTACTTACGGTGTCTTTAGCATGCATTCTATATGGATATAGTAGGTATATCCCATTCGTTGTATGGGTGTAATCAATGACATAAAATGATTTCAGCCAACAAGTATTTCAGGTTATCTCTTACATAGTAGAAGATAGAACTTCATAACACTATATGGTAATACTAGAGAATTTGGAAATAGCACTAGTTGCTTTTGTTTCTTCTTATGTGAAGACCATAACAGCTAAATATGTTAGTCTTTACAATGACTTTAACATGCATGCTAATCTGCAGGTCCTGTTCAAGTGCGCAATGCCTAGAAGGTTTATTTCCTATTCGTTGTATGGATGTAATCATTGACATAAAGCAATTCCTTAGCCAATGACATTTCAAGGTTATCATAGTAGGATAGAGTTTCATAATACTTTGTAATAATAACAGAATATAGTAGTATTCCATAATACTATGTAATAACAATCGATTACTCTGTTACATTGATTACATTCTTTGGATGCAATCAAATGACATAAAGAGATTACTTATCAGAGTACTTACGGTGTCTTTAGCATGCATTCTATATGGATATAGTAGGTATATCCCATTCATTGTATTGGTGTAATCAATGACATAAAATGATTTCTTAGCCAACAAGTATTTCACGTTATCTCTTACATAGTAGAAGATAGAAATTCATAACACTATATGGTAATACTAGAGAATTTGGAAATAGCACTAGTTGCTTTTGCTTCTTCTTATATGAAGACCATAACAGCTAAATATGTTTTTAAATATGTAAACAGCTAAATATGTCTTTACAATGACATGCTATATAAATCTGCAGGTCCTGTTCATGTGCGCAATGCCTAGAAGGTTTATTTCCTATTCGTTGTATGGATGTAATCATTGACATAAAGCAATTCCTTAGCCAATGACATTTCAAGGTTATCATAGTAGGATATAATTTCATAATACTTTGTAATAATAACAGAATATAGTAGTATTCCATAATACTATGTAATAACAATCGATTACTCTGTTACATTGATTACATTCTTTGGATGCAATCAAATGACATAAAGCGATTACTTATCAGAGTACTTACGGTGTCTTTAGCATGCATTCTAAATGGATATAGTAGGTATATCCCATTCGTTGTATGGGTGTAATCAATGACATAAAATGATTTCAGCCAACAAGTATTTCAGGTTATCTCTTACATAGTAGAAGATAGAACTTCATAACACTATATGGTAATACTAGAGAATTTGGAAATAGCACTAGTTGCTTTTGCTTATTCTTATGTGAAGACCATAACAGCTAAATATGTTAGTCTTTACAATGACTTTAACATGCATGCTAATCTGCAGGTCCTGTTCAAGTGCGCAATGCCTAGAAGGTTTATTTCCTATTCGTTGTATGGATGTAATCATTGACATAAAGCAATTACTTAGCCAATGACATTTCAAGGTTATCATAGTAGGATAGAGTTTCATAATACTTTGTAATAATAACAGAATATAGTAGTATTCCATAATACTATGTAATAACAATACATTACTCTGATACATTGATTACATTCTTTGGATGCAATCAAATGACATAAAGCGATTACTTATCAGAGTACTTACGGTGTCTTTAGCATGCATTCTATATGGATATAGTAGGTATATCCCATTCGTTGTATGGGTGTAATCAATGACATAAAATGATTTCTTAGCCAACAAGTATTTCACGTTATCTCTTACATAGTAGAAGATAGAACTTCATAACACTATATGGTAATACTAGAGAATTTGGAAATAGCACTAGTTGCTTTTGCTTCTTCTTATATGAAGACCATAACAGCTAAATATGTTAGTCTTTACAATGACATGCTATATAAATCTGCAGGTCCTGTTCATGTGCGCAATGCCTAGAAGGTTTATTTCCTATTCGTTGTATGGATGTAATCATTGACATAAAGCAATTCCTTAGCCAATGACATTTCAAGGTTATCATAGTAGGATATAATTTCATAATACTTTGTAATAATAACAGAATATAGTAGTATTCCATAATACTATGTAATAACAATCCATTACTCTGTTACATTGATTACATTCCTTGGATGCAATCAAATGACATAAAGAGATTACTTATCAGAGTATTTACGGTGTCTTTAGCATGCATTCTATATGGATATAGTAGGTATATCCCATTCGTTGTATGGTTGTAATCAATGACATAAAATGATTTCTTAGCCAACAAGTATTTCAGGTTATCTCATACATAGTAGAAGTTAGAACTTCATAACACTATATGGTAATACTAGAGAATTTGGAAATAGGACTAGTTGCTTTTGCTTCTTCTTATATGAAGACCATAACAGCTAAATATGTTAGTCTTTACAATGACTTTAACATGCATGCTATATAAATCTGCAGGTCCTGTTCAAGTGCGCAATGCCTAGAAGGTTTATTTCCTATTCGTTGTATGGATGTAATCATTGAAGAAAGCAATTCCTTAGCCAATGACATTTCAAGGTTATCGTAGTAGGATAGAGTTTCATAATACTTTGTAATAATAACAGAATATAGTAGTATTCCATAATATGATGTAATAACAATACAGTACTCTGTTACATTGATTACATTCTTTGGATGCAATCAAATGACATAAAGCGATTACTTATCAGAGTACTTACGGTGTCTTTAGCATGCATTCTAAATGGATATAGTAGGTATATCCCATTCGTTGTATGGGTGTAATCAATGACATAAAATGATTTCAGCCAACAAGTATTTCAGGTTATCTCTTACATAGTAGAAGATAGAACTTCATAACACTATATGGTAATACTAGAGAATTTGGAAATAGCACTAGTAGCTTTTGCTTCTTCTTATATGAAGACCATAACAGCTAAATATGTTAGTCTTTACAACGACTTTAACATGCATGCTATATAAATCTGCAGGTCCTGTTCAAGTGCGCAATGCCTAGAAGGTTTATTTCCTATTCGTTGTATGGATGTAATCATTGACATAAAGCAATTCCTTAGCCAATGACATTTCAAGGTTATCATAGTAGGATATAATTTCATAATACTTTGTAATAATAACAGAATATAGTAGTATTCCATAATACTATGTAATAACAATCCATTACGCTGTTACATTGATTACATTCTTTGGATGCAATCAAAGAGATTACTTATCAGAGTACTTACGGTGTCTTTAGCATGCATTCTATATGGATATAGTAGGTATATCCCATTCGTTGTATGGTTGTAATCAATGACATAAAATGATTTCTTAGCCAACAAGTATTTCAGGTGATCTCATACATAGTAGAAGATAGAACTTCATAACACTATATGATAATACTAGAGAATTTGGAAATAGCACTAGTTGCTTTTGCTTCTTCTTATATGAAGACCATAACAGCTAAATATGTTAGTCTTTACAATGACTTTAACATGCATGCTATATAAATCTGCAGGTCCTGTTCAAGTGCGCAATGCCTAGAAGGTTTATTTCCTATTCGTTGTATGGATGTAATCATTGACATAAAACAATTCCTTAGCCAATGACATTTCAAGGTTATCGTTGTAGGATAGAGTTTCATAATACTTTGTAATAATAACAGAATATAGTAGTATTCCATAATACTATGTAATAACAATACATTACTCTGTTACATTGATTACATTCTTTGGATGCAGTCAAATGACATAAAGCGATTACTTATCAGAATACTTACGGTGTCTTTAGCATGCATTCTATATGGAAATAGTAGGTATATCCCATTCGTTGTATGGGTGTAATCAATGAAATAAAATGATTTCTTTGCCAACAAGTATTTCAGGTTATCTCATACATAGTAGAAGATAGAACTTCATAACACTATATGGTAATACTAGAGAATTTGGAAATAGCACTAGTTGCTTTTGCTTCTTCTTATATGAAGACCATAAAAGCTAAATATGTTAATCTTTACAATGACTTTAACATGCATGCTAATCTGCAGGTCCTGTTCAAGTGCGCAATGCCTAGAAGGTTTATTTCCTATTCGTTGTATGGATGTAATCATTGACATAAAGCAATTCCTTAGCCAATGACATTTCAAGGTTATCGTAGTAGGATAGAATTTCATAATACTTTGTAATAATAATAGAATATAGCAGTATTCCATAATACTATGTAATAACAATACATTACACTGTTACATTGTTTACATTCTTTGGATGCAATCACATGACATAAAGCGATTACTTATTAGAGTACTTACGGTGTCTTTAGCATGCATTCTATATGGATATAGTAGGTATATCCCATTCGTTGTATGGGTGTAATCAATGACATAAAATGATTTCTTAGCCAACAAGTATTTCAGGTTATCTCATACATAGTAGAAGATAGAACTTCATAACACTATATGGTAATACTAGAGAATTTGGAAATAGCACTAGTTGCTTTTGCTTCTTCTTATATGAAGACCATAACAGCAAAATATGTTAGTCTTTACAATGACTTTAACATGCATGCTATATAAATCTGCAGGTCCTGTTCAAGTGCGCAATGCCTAGAAGGTTTATTTCCTATTCGTTGTATGGATGTAATCATTGACATAAAGCAATTCCTTAGCCAATGACATTTCAAGGTTATCGTAGTAGGATAGAGTTTCATAATACTTTGTAATAATAACAGTATATAGTAGTATTCCATAATACTATGTAATAACAATACATTACTCTGTTACATTGATTACATTCTTTGGATGCAGTCAAATGACATAAAGCGATTACTTATCAGAATACTTACGGTGTCTTTAGCATGCATTCTATATGGAAATAGTAGGTGTATCCCATTCGTTGTATGGGTGTAATCAATGAAATAAAATGATTTCTTTGCCAACAAGTATTTCAGGTTATCTCATACATAGTAGAAGATAGAACTTCATAACACTATATGGTAATACTAGAGAATTTGGAAATAGCACTAGTTGCTTTTGCTTCTTCTTATATGAAGACCATAAAAGCTAAATATGTTAGTCTTTACAATGACTTTAACATGCATGCTAATCTGCAGGTCCTGTTCAAGTGCGCAATGCCTAGAAGGTTTATTTCCTATTCGTTGTATGGATGTAATCATTGACATAAAGCAATTCCTTAGCCAATGACATTTCAAGGTTATCGTAGTAGGATAGAATTTCATAATAAAAAGGTAAAGGTATCCCCTGTGCAAGCACCGAGTCATGTCTGACCCTTGGGGTGACGCCCTCTAGCGTTTTCATGGCAGACTCAATACGGGGTGGTTTGCCAGTGCCTTCCCCAGTCATGACCGTTTACCCCCCAGCAAGCTGGGTACTCATTTTACCGACCTCGGAAGGATGGAAGGCTGAGTCAACCTTGAGCCGGCTGCTGGGATTGAACTCCCAGCCTTATGGGCAAAGCTTTCAGACGGCTGCCTTACCACTCTGCGCCACAAGAGGCTCTTGAATTTCATAATACTTTGTAATAATAATAGAATATAGCAGTATTCCATAATACTATGTAATAACAATACATTACACTGTTACATTGTTTACATTCTTTGGATGCAATCACATGACATAAAGCGATTACTTATTAGAGTACTTACGGTGTCTTTAGCATGCATTCTATATGGATATAGTAGGTATATCCCATTCGTTGTATGGGTGTAATCAATGACATAAAATGATTTCTTAGCCAACAAGTATTTCAGGTTATCTCATACATAGTAGAAGATAGAACTTCATAACACTATATGGTAATACTAGAGAATTTGGAAATAGCACTAGTTGCTTTTGCTTCTTCTTATATGAAGACCATAACAGCAAAATATGTTAGTCTTTACAATGACTTTAACATGCATGCTATATAAATCTGCAGGTCCTGTTCAAGTGCGCAATGCCTAGAAGGTTTATTTCCTATTCGTTGTATGGATGTAATCATTGACATAAAGCAATTCCTTAGCCAATGACATTTCAAGGTTATCGTAGTAGGATAGAGTTTCATAATACTTTGTAATAATAACAGTATATAGTAGTATTCCATAATACTATGTAATAACAATACATTACTCTGTTACATTGATTACATTCTTTGGATGCAGTCAAATGACATAAAGCGATTACTTATCAGAATACTTACGGTGTCTTTAGCATACATTCTATATGGAAATAGTAGGTATATCCCATTCGTTGTATGGGTGTAATCAATGAAATAAAATGATTTCTTTGCCAACAAGTATTTCAGGTTATCTCATACATAGTAGAAGATAGAACTTCATAACACTATATGGTAATACTAGAGAATTTGGAAATAGCACTAGTTGCTTTTGCTTCTTCTTATATGAAGACCATAAAAGCTAAATATGTTAGTCTTTACAATGACTTTAACATGCATGCTAATCTGCAGGTCCTGTTCAAGTGCGCAATGCCTAGAAGGTTTATTTCCTATTCGTTGTATGGATGTAATCATTGACATAAAGCAATTCCTTAGCCAATGACATTTCAAGGTTATCGTAGTAGGATAGAATTTCATAATACTTTGTAATAATAATAGAATATAGCAGTATTCCATAATACTATGTAATAACAATACATTACACTGTTACATTGTTTACATTCCTTGGATGCAATCACATGACATAAAGCGATTACTTATCAGAGTACTTACGGTGTCTTTAGCATGCATTCTATATGGATATAGTAGGTATATCCCATTCGTTGTATGGGTGTAATCAATGACATAAAATGATTTCTTAGCCAACAAGTATTTCAGGTTATCTCATACATAGTAGAAGATAGAACTTCATAACACTATATGGTAATACTAGAGAATTTGGAAATAGCACTAGTTGCTTTTGCTTCTTCTTATATGAAGACCATAACAGCAAAATATGTTAGTCTTTACAATGACTTTAACATGCATGCTATATAAATCTGCAGGTCCTGTTCAAGTGCGCAATGCCTAGAAGGTTTATTTCCTATTCGTTGTATGGATGTAATCATTGACATAAAGCAATTCCTTAGCCAATGACATTTCAAGGTTATCGTAGTAGGATAGAGTTTCATAATACTTTGTAATAATAACAGTATATAGTAGTATTCCATAATACTATGTAATAACAATACATTACTCTGTTACATTGATTACATTCTTTGGATGCAGTCAAATGACATAAAGCGATTACTTATCAGAATACTTACGGTGTCTTTAGCATGCATTCTATATGGAAATAGTAGGTATATCCCATTCGTTGTATGGGTGTAATCAATGAAATAAAATGATTTCTTTGCCAACAAGTATTTCAGTTTATCTCATACATAGTAGAAGATAGAACTTCATAACACTATATGGTAATACTAGAGAATTTGGAAATAGCACTAGTTGCTTTTGCTTCTTCTTATATGAAGACCATAAAAGCTAAATATGTTAATCTTTACAATGACTTTAACATGCATGCTAATCTGCAGGTCCTGTTCAAGTGCGCAATGCCTAGAAGGTTTATTTCCTATTCGTTGTATGGATGTAATCATTGACATAAAGCAATTCCTTAGCCAATGACATTTCAAGGTTATCGTAGTAGGATAGAATTTCATAATACTTTGTAATAATAATAGAATATAGCAGTATTCCATAATACTATGTAATAACAATACATTACACTGTTACATTGTTTACATTCTTTGGATGCAATCACATGACATAAAGCGATTACTTATTAGAGTACTTACGGTGTCTTTAGCATGCATTCTATATGGATATAGTAGGTATATCCCATTCGTTGTATGGGTGTAATCAATGACATAAAATGATTTCTTAGCCAACAAGTATTTCAGGTTATCTCATACATAGTAGAAGATAGAACTTCATAACACTATATGGTAATACTAGAGAATTTGGAAATAGCACTAGTTGCTTTTGCTTCTTCTTATATGAAGACCATAACAGCAAAATATGTTAGTCTTTACAATGACTTTAACATGCATGCTATATAAATCTGCAGGTCCTGTTCAAGTGCGCAATGCCTAGAAGGTTTATTTCCTATTCGTTGTATGGATGTAATCATTGACATAAAGCAATTCCTTAGCCAATGACATTTCAAGGTTATCGTAGTAGGATAGAGTTTCATAATACTTTGTAATAATAACAGTATATAGTAGTATTCCATAATACTATGTAATAACAATACATTACTCTGTTACATTGATTACATTCTTTGGATGCAGTCAAATGACATAAAGCGATTACTTATCAGAATACTTACGGTGTCTTTAGCATGCATTCTATATGGAAATAGTAGGTATATCCCATTCGTTGTATGGGTGTAATCAATGAAATAAAATGATTTCTTTGCCAACAAGTATTTCAGGTTATCTCATACATAGTAGAAGATAGAACTTCATAACACTATATGGTAATACTAGAGAATTTGGAAATAGCACTAGTTGCTTTTGCTTCTTCTTATATGAAGACCATAAAAGCTAAATATGTTAATCTTTACAATGACTTTAACATGCATGCTAATCTGCAGGTCCTGTTCAAGTGCGCAATGCCTAGAAGGTTTATTTCCTATTCGTTGTATGGATGTAATCATTGACATAAAGCAATTCCTTAGCCAATGACATTTCAAGGTTATCGTAGTAGGATAGAATTTCATAATACTTTGTAATAATAATAGAATATAGCAGTATTCCATAATACTATGTAATAACAATACATTACACTGTTACATTGTTTACATTCTTTGGATGCAATCACATGACATAAAGCGATTACTTATTAGAGTACTTACGGTGTCTTTAGCATGCATTCTATATGGATATAGTAGGTATATCCCATTCGTTGTATGGGTGTAATCAATGACATAAAATGATTTCTTAGCCAACAAGTATTTCAGGTTATCTCATACATAGTAGAAGATAGAACTTCATAACACTATATGGTAATACTAGAGAATTTGGAAATAGCACTAGTTGCTTTTGCTTCTTCTTATATGAAGACCATAACAGCAAAATATGTTAGTCTTTACAATGACTTTAACATGCATGCTATATAAATCTGCAGGTCCTGTTCAAGTGCGCAATGCCTAGAAGGTTTATTTCCTATTCGTTGTATGGATGTAATCATTGACATAAAGCAATTCCTTAGCCAATGACATTTCAAGGTTATCGTAGTAGGATAGAGTTTCATAATACTTTGTAATAATAACAGTATATAGTAGTATTCCATAATACTATGTAATAACAATACATTACTCTGTTACATTGATTACATTCTTTGGATGCAGTCAAATGACATAAAGCGATTACTTATCAGAATACTTACGGTGTCTTTAGCATGCATTCTATATGGAAATAGTAGGTATATCCCATTCGTTGTATGGGTGTAATCAATGAAATAAAATGATTTCTTTGCCAACAAGTATTTCAGTTTATCTCATACATAGTAGAAGATAGAACTTCATAACACTATATGGTAATACTAGAGAATTTGGAAATAGCACTAGTTGCTTTTGCTTCTTCTTATATGAAGACCATAAAAGCTAAATATGTTAATCTTTACAATGACTTTAACATGCATGCTAATCTGCAGGTCCTGTTCAAGTGCGCAATGCCTAGAAGGTTTATTTCCTATTCGTTGTATGGATGTAATCATTGACATAAAGCAATTCCTTAGCCAATGACATTTCAAGGTTATCGTAGTAGGATAGAATTTCATAATACTTTGTAATAATAATAGAATATAGCAGTATTCCATAATACTATGTAATAACAATACATTACACTGTTACATTGTTTACATTCTTTGGATGCAATCACATGACATAAAGCGATTACTTATTAGAGTACTTACGGTGTCTTTAGCATGCATTCTATATGGATATAGTAGGTATATCCCATTCGTTGTATGGGTGTAATCAATGACATAAAATGATTTCTTAGCCAACAAGTATTTCAGGTTATCTCATACATAGTAGAAGATAGAACTTCATAACACTATATGGTAATACTAGAGAATTTGGAAATAGCACTAGTTGCTTTTGCTTCTTCTTATATGAAGACCATAACAGCAAAATATGTTAGTCTTTACAATGACTTTAACATGCATGCTATATAAATCTGCAGGTCCTGTTCAAGTGCGCAATGCCTAGAAGGTTTATTTCCTATTCGTTGTATGGATGTAATCATTGACATAAAGCAATTCCTTAGCCAATGACATTTCAAGGTTATCGTAGTAGGATAGAGTTTCATAATACTTTGTAATAATAACAGTATATAGTAGTATTCCATAATACTATGTAATAACAATACATTACTCTGTTACATTGATTACATTCTTTGGATGCAGTCAAATGACATAAAGCGATTACTTATCAGAATACTTACGGTGTCTTTAGCATGCATTCTATATGGAAATAGTAGGTATATCCCATTCGTTGTATGGGTGTAATCAATGAAATAAAATGATTTCTTTGCCAACAAGTATTTCAGGTTATCTCATACATAGTAGAAGATAGAACTTCATAACACTATATGGTAATACTAGAGAATTTGGAAATAGCACTAGTTGCTTTTGCTTCTTCTTATATGAAGACCATAAAAGCTAAATATGTTAATCTTTACAATGACTTTAACATGCATGCTAATCTGCAGGTCCTGTTCAAGTGCGCAATGCCTAGAAGGTTTATTTCCTATTCGTTGTATGGATGTAATCATTGACATAAAGCAATTCCTTAGCCAATGACATTTCAAGGTTATCGTAGTAGGATAGAATTTCATAATACTTTGTAATAATAATAGAATATAGCAGTATTCCATAATACTATGTAATAACAATACATTACACTGTTACATTGTTTACATTCTTTGGATGCAATCACATGACATAAAGCGATTACTTATTAGAGTACTTACGGTGTCTTTAGCATGCATTCTATATGGATATAGTAGGTATATCCCATTCGTTGTATGGGTGTAATCAATGACATAAAATGATTTCTTAGCCAACAAGTATTTCAGGTTATCTCATACATAGTAGAAGATAGAACTTCATAACACTATATGGTAATACTAGAGAATTTGGAAATAGCACTAGTTGCTTTTGCTTCTTCTTATATGAAGACCATAACAGCAAAATATGTTAGTCTTTACAATGACTTTAACATGCATGCTATATAAATCTGCAGGTCCTGTTCAAGTGCGCAATGCCTAGAAGGTTTATTTCCTATTCGTTGTATGGATGTAATCATTGACATAAAGCAATTCCTTAGCCAATGACATTTCAAGGTTATCGTAGTAGGATAGAGTTTCATAATACTTTGTAATAATAACAGTATATAGTAGTATTCCATAATACTATGTAATAACAATACATTACTCTGTTACATTGATTACATTCTTTGGATGCAGTCAAATGACATAAAGCGATTACTTATCAGAATACTTACGGTGTCTTTAGCATGCATTCTATATGGAAATAGTAGGTATATCCCATTCGTTGTATGGGTGTAATCAATGAAATAAAATGATTTCTTTGCCAACAAGTATTTCAGGTTATCTCATACATAGTAGAAGATAGAACTTCATAACACTATATGGTAATACTAGAGAATTTGGAAATAGCACTAGTTGCTTTTGCTTCTTCTTATATGAAGACCATAAAAGCTAAATATGTTAATCTTTACAATGACTTTAACATGCATGCTAATCTGCAGGTCCTGTTCAAGTGCGCAATGCCTAGAAGGTTTATTTCCTATTCGTTGTATGGATGTAATCATTGACATAAAGCAATTCCTTAGCCAATGACATTTCAAGGTTATCGTAGTAGGATAGAATTTCATAATACTTTGTAATAATAATAGAATATAGCAGTATTCCATAATACTATGTAATAACAATACATTACACTGTTACATTGTTTACATTCTTTGGATGCAATCACATGACATAAAGCGATTACTTATTAGAGTACTTACGGTGTCTTTAGCATGCATTCTATATGGATATAGTAGGTATATCCCATTCGTTGTATGGGTGTAATCAATGACATAAAATGATTTCTTAGCCAACAAGTATTTCAGGTTATCTCATACATAGTAGAAGATAGAACTTCATAACACTATATGGTAATACTAGAGAATTTGGAAATAGCACTAGTTGCTTTTGCTTCTTCTTATATGAAGACCATAACAGCAAAATATGTTAGTCTTTACAATGACTTTAACATGCATGCTATATAAATCTGCAGGTCCTGTTCAAGTGCGCAATGCCTAGCAGGTTTATTTCCTATTCGTTGTATGGATGTAATCATTGACATAAAGCAATTCCTTAGCCAATGACATTTCAAGGTTATCGTAGTAGGATAGAGTTTCATAATACTTTGTAATAATAACAGTATATAGTAGTATTCCATAATACTATGTAATAACAATACATTACTCTGTTACATTGATTACATTCTTTGGATGCAGTCAAATGACATAAAGCGATTACTTATCAGAATACTTACGGTGTCTTTAGCATGCATTCTATATGGAAATAGTAGGTATATCCCATTCGTTGTATGGGTGTAATCAATGAAATAAAATGATTTCTTTGCCAACAAGTATTTCAGGTTATCTCATACATAGTAGAAGATAGAACTTCATAACACTATATGGTAATACTAGAGAATTTGGAAATAGCACTAGTTGCTTTTGCTTCTTCTTATATGAAGACCATAAAAGCTAAATATGTTAATCTTTACAATGACTTTAACATGCATGCTAATCTGCAGGTCCTGTTCAAGTGCGCAATGCCTAGAAGGTTTATTTCCTATTCGTTGTATGGATGTAATCATTGACATAAAGCAATTCCTTAGCCAATGACATTTCAAGGTTATCGTAGTAGGATAGAATTTCATAATACTTTGTAATAATAATAGAATATAGCAGTATTCCATAATACTATGTAATAACAATACATTACACTGTTACATTGTTTACATTCTTTGGATGCAATCACATGACATAAAGCGATTACTTATTAGAGTACTTACGGTGTCTTTAGCATGCATTCTATATGGATATAGTAGGTATATCCCATTCGTTGTATGGGTGTAATCAATGACATAAAATGATTTCTTAGCCAACAAGTATTTCAGGTTATCTCATACATAGTAGAAGATAGAACTTCATAACACTATATGGTAATACTAGAGAATTTGGAAATAGCACTAGTTGCTTTTGCTTCTTCTTATATGAAGACCATAACAGCAAAATATGTTAGTCTTTACAATGACTTTAACATGCATGCTATATAAATCTGCAGGTCCTGTTCAAGTGCGCAATGCCTAGAAGGTTTATTTCCTATTCGTTGTATGGATGTAATCATTGACATAAAGCAATTCCTTAGCCAATGACATTTCAAGGTTATCGTAGTAGGATAGAGTTTCATAATACTTTGTAATAATAACAGTATATAGTAGTATTCCATAATACTATGTAATAACAATACATTACTCTGTTACATTGATTACATTCTTTGGATGCAGTCAAATGACATAAAGCGATTACTTATCAGAATACTTACGGTGTCTTTAGCATGCATTCTATATGGAAATAGTAGGTATATCCCATTCGTTGTATGGGTGTAATCAATGAAATAAAATGATTTCTTTGCCAACAAGTATTTCAGGTTATCTCATACATAGTAGAAGATAGAACTTCATAACACTATATGGTAATACTAGAGAATTTGGAAATAGCACTAGTTGCTTTTGCTTCTTCTTATATGAAGACCATAAAAGCTAAATATGTTAATCTTTACAATGACTTTAACATGCATGCTAATCTGCAGGTCCTGTTCAAGTGCGCAATGCCTAGAAGGTTTATTTCCTATTCGTTGTATGGATGTAATCATTGACATAAAGCAATTCCTTAGCCAATGACATTTCAAGGTTATCGTAGTAGGATAGAATTTCATAATACTTTGTAATAATAATAGAATATAGCAGTATTCCATAATACTATGTAATAACAATACATTACACTGTTACATTGTTTACATTCTTTGGATGCAATCACATGACATAAAGCGATTACTTATTAGAGTACTTACGGTGTCTTTAGCATGCATTCTATATGGATATAGTAGGTATATCCCATTCGTTGTATGGGTGTAATCAATGACATAAAATGATTTCTTAGCCAACAAGTATTTCAGGTTATCTCATACATAGTAGAAGATAGAACTTCATAACACTATATGGTAATACTAGAGAATTTGGAAATAGCACTAGTTGCTTTTGCTTCTTCTTATATGAAGACCATAACAGCAAAATATGTTAGTCTTTACAATGACTTTAACATGCATGCTATATAAATCTGCAGGTCCTGTTCAAGTGCGCAATGCCTAGCAGGTTTATTTCCTATTCGTTGTATGGATGTAATCATTGACATAAAGCAATTCCTTAGCCAATGACATTTCAAGGTTATCGTAGTAGGATAGAGTTTCATAATACTTTGTAATAATAACAGTATATAGTAGTATTCCATAATACTATGTAATAACAATACATTACTCTGTTACATTGATTACATTCTTTGGATGCAGTCAAATGACATAAAGCGATTACTTATCAGAATACTTACGGTGTCTTTAGCATGCATTCTATATGGAAATAGTAGGTATATCCCATTCGTTGTATGGGTGTAATCAATGAAATAAAATGATTTCTTTGCCAACAAGTATTTCAGGTTATCTCATACATAGTAGAAGATAGAACTTCATAACACTATATGGTAATACTAGAGAATTTGGAAATAGCACTAGTTGCTTTTGCTTCTTCTTATATGAAGACCATAAAAGCTAAATATGTTAATCTTTACAATGACTTTAACATGCATGCTAATCTGCAGGTCCTGTTCAAGTGCGCAATGCCTAGAAGGTTTATTTCCTATTCGTTGTATGGATGTAATCATTGACATAAAGCAATTCCTTAGCCAATGACATTTCAAGGTTATCGTAGTAGGATAGAATTTCATAATACTTTGTAATAATAATAGAATATAGCAGTATTCCATAATACTATGTAATAACAATACATTACACTGTTACATTGTTTACATTCTTTGGATGCAATCACATGACATAAAGCGATTACTTATTAGAGTACTTACGGTGTCTTTAGCATGCATTCTATATGGATATAGTAGGTATATCCCATTCGTTGTATGGGTGTAATCAATGACATAAAATGATTTCTTAGCCAACAAGTATTTCAGGTTATCTCATACATAGTAGAAGATAGAACTTCATAACACTATATGGTAATACTAGAGAATTTGGAAATAGCACTAGTTGCTTTTGCTTCTTCTTATATGAAGACCATAACAGCAAAATATGTTAGTCTTTACAATGACTTTAACATGCATGCTATATAAATCTGCAGGTCCTGTTCAAGTGCGCAATGCCTAGAAGGTTTATTTCCTATTCGTTGTATGGATGTAATCATTGACATAAAGCAATTCCTTAGCCAATGACATTTCAAGGTTATCGTAGTAGGATAGAGTTTCATAATACTTTGTAATAATAACAGTATATAGTAGTATTCCATAATACTATGTAATAACAATACATTACTCTGTTACATTGATTACATTCTTTGGATGCAGTCAAATGACATAAAGCGATTACTTATCAGAATACTTACGGTGTCTTTAGCATGCATTCTATATGGAAATAGTAGGTATATCCCATTCGTTGTATGGGTGTAATCAATGAAATAAAATGATTTCTTTGCCAACAAGTATTTCAGGTTATCTCATACATAGTAGAAGATAGAACTTCATAACACTATATGGTAATACTAGAGAATTTGGAAATAGCACTAGTTGCTTTTGCTTCTTCTTATATGAAGACCATAAAAGCTAAATATGTTAATCTTTACAATGACTTTAACATGCATGCTAATCTGCAGGTCCTGTTCAAGTGCGCAATGCCTAGAAGGTTTATTTCCTATTCGTTGTATGGATGTAATCATTGACATAAAGCAATTCCTTAGCCAATGACATTTCAAGGTTATCGTAGTAGGATAGAATTTCATAATACTTTGTAATAATAATAGAATATAGCAGTATTCCATAATACTATGTAATAACAATACATTACACTGTTACATTGTTTACATTCTTTGGATGCAATCACATGACATAAAGCGATTACTTATTAGAGTACTTACGGTGTCTTTAGCATGCATTCTATATGGATATAGTAGGTATATCCCATTCGTTGTATGGGTGTAATCAATGACATAAAATGATTTCTTAGCCAACAAGTATTTCAGGTTATCTCATACATAGTAGAAGATAGAACTTCATAACACTATATGGTAATACTAGAGAATTTGGAAATAGCACTAGTTGCTTTTGCTTCTTCTTATATGAAGACCATAACAGCAAAATATGTTAGTCTTTACAATGACTTTAACATGCATGCTATATAAATCTGCAGGTCCTGTTCAAGTGCGCAATGCCTAGCAGGTTTATTTCCTATTCGTTGTATGGATGTAATCATTGACATAAAGCAATTCCTTAGCCAATGACATTTCAAGGTTATCGTAGTAGGATAGAGTTTCATAATACTTTGTAATAATAACAGTATATAGTAGTATTCCATAATACTATGTAATAACAATACATTACTCTGTTACATTGATTACATTCTTTGGATGCAGTCAAATGACATAAAGCGATTACTTATCAGAATACTTACGGTGTCTTTAGCATGCATTCTATATGGAAATAGTAGGTGTATCCCATTCGTTGTATGGGTGTAATCAATGAAATAAAATGATTTCTTTGCCAACAAGTATTTCAGGTTATCTCATACATAGTAGAAGATAGAACTTCATAACACTATATGGTAATACTAGAGAATTTGGAAATAGCACTAGTTGCTTTTGCTTCTTCTTATATGAAGACCATAAAAGCTAAATATGTTAGTCTTTACAATGACTTTAACATGCATGCTAATCTGCAGGTCCTGTTCAAGTGCGCAATGCCTAGAAGGTTTATTTCCTATTCGTTGTATGGATGTAATCATTGACATAAAGCAATTCCTTAGCCAATGACATTTCAAGGTTATCGTAGTAGGATAGAATTTCATAATAAAAAGGTAAAGGTATCCCCTGTGCAAGCACCGAGTCATGTCTGACCCTTGGGGTGACGCCCTCTAGCGTTTTCATGGCAGACTCAATACGGGGTGGTTTGCCAGTGCCTTCCCCAGTCATGACCGTTTACCCCCCAGCAAGCTGGGTACTCATTTTACCGACCTCGGAAGGATGGAAGGCTGAGTCAACCTTGAGCCGGCTGCTGGGATTGAACTCCCAGCCTTATGGGCAAAGCTTTCAGACGGCTGCCTTACCACTCTGCGCCACAAGAGGCTCTTGAATTTCATAATACTTTGTAATAATAATAGAATATAGCAGTATTCCATAATACTATGTAATAACAATACATTACACTGTTACATTGTTTACATTCTTTGGATGCAATCACATGACATAAAGCGATTACTTATTAGAGTACTTACGGTGTCTTTAGCATGCATTCTATATGGATATAGTAGGTATATCCCATTCGTTGTATGGGTGTAATCAATGACATAAAATGATTTCTTAGCCAACAAGTATTTCAGGTTATCTCATACATAGTAGAAGATAGAACTTCATAACACTATATGGTAATACTAGAGAATTTGGAAATAGCACTAGTTGCTTTTGCTTCTTCTTATATGAAGACCATAACAGCAAAATATGTTAGTCTTTACAATGACTTTAACATGCATGCTATATAAATCTGCAGGTCCTGTTCAAGTGCGCAATGCCTAGAAGGTTTATTTCCTATTCGTTGTATGGATGTAATCATTGACATAAAGCAATTCCTTAGCCAATGACATTTCAAGGTTATCGTAGTAGGATAGAGTTTCATAATACTTTGTAATAATAACAGTATATAGTAGTATTCCATAATACTATGTAATAACAATACATTACTCTGTTACATTGATTACATTCTTTGGATGCAGTCAAATGACATAAAGCGATTACTTATCAGAATACTTACGGTGTCTTTAGCATGCATTCTATATGGAAATAGTAGGTATATCCCATTCGTTGTATGGGTGTAATCAATGAAATAAAATGATTTCTTTGCCAACAAGTATTTCAGGTTATCTCATACATAGTAGAAGATAGAACTTCATAACACTATATGGTAATACTAGAGAATTTGGAAATAGCACTAGTTGCTTTTGCTTCTTCTTATATGAAGACCATAAAAGCTAAATATGTTAGTCTTTACAATGACTTTAACATGCATGCTAATCTGCAGGTCCTGTTCAAGTGCGCAATGCCTAGAAGGTTTATTTCCTATTCGTTGTATGGATGTAATCATTGACATAAAGCAATTCCTTAGCCAATGACATTTCAAGGTTATCGTAGTAGGATAGAATTTCATAATACTTTGTAATAATAATAGAATATAGCAGTATTCCATAATACTATGTAATAACAATACATTACACTGTTACATTGTTTACATTCTTTGGATGCAATCACATGACATAAAGCGATTACTTATTAGAGTACTTACGGTGTCTTTAGCATGCATTCTATATGGATATAGTAGGTATATCCCATTCGTTGTATGGGTGTAATCAATGACATAAAATGATTTCTTAGCCAAGAAGTATTTCAGGTTATCTCATACATAGTAGAAGATAGAACTTCATAACACTATATGGTAATACTAGAGAATTTGGAAATAGCACTAGTTGCTTTTGCTTCTTCTTATATGAAAACCATAACAGCAAAATATGTTAGTCTTTACAATGACTTTAACATGCATGCTATATAAATCTGCAGGTCCTGTTCAAGTGCGCAATGCCTAGAAGGTTTATTTCCTATTCGTTGTATGGATGTAATCATTGACATAAAGCAATTCCTTAGCCAATGACATTTCAAGGTTATCATAGTAGGATAGAGTTTCATAATACTTTGTAATAATAACAGTATATAGTAGTATTCCATAATACTATGTAATAACAATACATTACTCTGTTACATTGATTACATTCTTTGGATGCAGTCAAATGACATAAAGCGATTACTTATCATAATACTTACGGTGTCTTTAGCATGCATTCTATATGGATATAGTAGGTATATTCGTTGTATGGGTGTAATCAATGAAATAAAATGATTTCTTTGCCAACAAGTATTTCAGGTTATCTCATACATAGTAGAAGATAGAACTTCATAACACTATATGGTAATACTAGAGAATTTGGAAATAGCACTAGTTGTTTTTGCTTCTTCTTATATGAAGACCATAACAGCTAAATATGTTAGTCTTTACAATGACTTTAACATGCATGCTATATAAATCTGCAGGTCCTGTTCAAGTGCGCAATGCCTAGAAGGTTTATTTCCTATTCGTTGTATGGATGTAATCATTGACATAAAGCAATTCCTTAGCCAATGACATTTCAAGGTTATCGTAGTAGGATAGAATTTCATCATATTTTGTAATAATAACAGAATATAGTAGTATTCCATAATACTATGTAATAACAATCCATTACTCTGTTACATTGATTACATTCTTTGGATGCAATCAAATGACATAAAGTGATTACTTATCAGAGTACTTACGGTGTCTTTAGCATGCATTCTATATGGATATAGTAGATATATCCCATTCGTTGTATGGGTGTAATCAATGACATAAAATGATTTCTTAGCCAACAAGTATTTCAGGTTATCTCATACATAGTAGAAGATAGAACTTCATAACACTATATGGTAATACTAGAGAATTTGGAAATAGCACTAGTTGCTTTTGCTTCTTCTTATATGAAGACCATAACAGCTAAATATGTTAGTCTTTACAATGACTTTAACATGCATGCTATATAAATCTGCAGGTCCTGTTCAAGTGCGCAATGCCTAGAAGGTTTATTTCCTATTCGTTGTATGGATGTAATCATTGACATAAAGCAATTCCTTAGCCAATGACATTTCAAGGTTATCGTAGTAGGATAGAGTTTCATAATACTTTGTAATAATAACAGTATATAGTAGTATTCCATAATACTATGTAATAACAATACATTACTCTGTTACATTGATTACATTCTTTGGATGCAGTCAAATGACATAAAGCGATTACTTATCAGAATACTTACGGTGTCTTTAGCATGCATTCTATATGGAAATAGTAGGTATATCCCATTCGTTGTATGGGTGTAATCAATGAAATAAAATGATTTCTTTGCCAACAAGTATTTCAGGTTATCTCATACATAGTAGAAGATAGAACTTCATAACACTATATGGTAATACTAGAGAATTTGGAAATAGCACTAGTTGCTTTTGCTTCTTCTTATATGAAGACCATAAAAGCTAAATATGTTAATCTTTACAATGACTTTAACATGCATGCTAATCTGCAGGTCCTGTTCAAGTGCGCAATGCCTAGAAGGTTTATTTCCTATTCGTTGTATGGATGTAATCATTGACATAAAGCAATTCCTTAGCCAATGACATTTCAAGGTTATCGTAGTAGGATAGAATTTCATAATACTTTGTAATAATAATAGAATATAGCAGTATTCCATAATACTATGTAATAACAATACATTACACTGTTACATTGTTTACATTCTTTGGATGCAATCACATGACATAAAGCGATTACTTATTAGAGTACTTACGGTGTCTTTAGCATGCATTCTATATGGATATAGTAGGTATATCCCATTCGTTGTATGGGTGTAATCAATGACATAAAATGATTTCTTAGCCAACAAGTATTTCAGGTTATCTCATACATAGTAGAAGATAGAACTTCATAACACTATATGGTAATACTAGAGAATTTGGAAATAGCACTAGTTGCTTTTGCTTCTTCTTATATGAAGACCATAACAGCAAAATATGTTAGTCTTTACAATGACTTTAACATGCATGCTATATAAATCTGCAGGTCCTGTTCAAGTGCGCAATGCCTAGAAGGTTTATTTCCTATTCGTTGTATGGATGTAATCATTGACATAAAGCAATTCCTTAGCCAATGACATTTCAAGGTTATCGTAGTAGGATAGAGTTTCATAATACTTTGTAATAATAACAGTATATAGTAGTATTCCATAATACTATGTAATAACAATACATTACTCTGTTACATTGATTACATTCTTTGGATGCAGTCAAATGACATAAAGCGATTACTTATCAGAATACTTACGGTGTCTTTAGCATGCATTCTATATGGAAATAGTAGGTGTATCCCATTCGTTGTATGGGTGTAATCAATGAAATAAAATGATTTCTTTGCCAACAAGTATTTCAGGTTATCTCATACATAGTAGAAGATAGAACTTCATAACACTATATGGTAATACTAGAGAATTTGGAAATAGCACTAGTTGCTTTTGCTTCTTATATGAAGACCATAAAAGATAAATATGTTAGTCTTTACAATGACTTTAACATGCATGCTAATCTGCAGGTCCTGTTCAAGTGCGCAATGCCTAGAAGGTTTATTTCCTATTCGTTGTATGGATGTAATCATTGACATAAAGCAATTCCTTAGCCAATGACATTTCAAGGTTATCGTAGTAGGATAGAATTTCATAATACTTTGTAATAATAATAGAATATAGCAGTATTCCATAATACTATGTAATAACAATACATTACACTGTTACATTGTTTACATTCTTTGGATGCAATCACATGACATAAAGCGATTACTTATTAGAGTACTTACGGTGTCTTTAGCATGCATTCTATATGGATATAGTAGGTATATCCCATTCGTTGTATGGGTGTAATCAATGACATAAAATGATTTCTTAGCCAACAAGTATTTCAGGTTATCTCATACATAGTAGAAGATAGAACTTCATAACACTATATGGTAATACTAGAGAATTTGGAAATAGCACTAGTTGCTTTTGCTTCTTCTTATATGAAGACCATAACAGCAAAATATGTTAGTCTTTACAATGACTTTAACATGCATGCTATATAAATCTGCAGGTCCTGTTCAAGTGCGCAATGCCTAGAAGGTTTATTTCCTATTCGTTGTATGGATGTAATCATTGACATAAAGCAATTCCTTAGCCAATGACATTTCAAGGTTATCGTAGTAGGATAGAGTTTCATAATACTTTGTAATAATAACAGTATATAGTAGTATTCCATAATACTATGTAATAACAATACATTACTCTGTTACATTGATTACATTCTTTGGATGCAGTCAAATGACATAAAGCGATTACTTATCAGAATACTTACGGTGTCTTTAGCATGCATTCTATATGGAAATAGTAGGTATATCCCATTCGTTGTATGGGTGTAATCAATGAAATAAAATGATTTCTTTGCCAACAAGTATTTCAGGTTATCTCATACATAGTAGAAGATAGAACTTCATAACACTATATGGTAATACTAGAGAATTTGGAAATAGCACTAGTTGCTTTTGCTTCTTCTTATATGAAGACCATAAAAGCTAAATATGTTAATCTTTACAATGACTTTAACATGCATGCTAATCTGCAGGTCCTGTTCAAGTGCGCAATGCCTAGAAGGTTTATTTCCTATTCGTTGTATGGATGTAATCATTGACATAAAGCAATTCCTTAGCCAATGACATTTCAAGGTTATCGTAGTAGGATAGAATTTCATAATACTTTGTAATAATAATAGAATATAGCAGTATTCCATAATACTATGTAATAACAATACATTACACTGTTACATTGTTTACATTCTTTGGATGCAATCACATGACATAAAGCGATTACTTATTAGAGTACTTACGGTGTCTTTAGCATGCATTCTATATTGATATAGTAGGTATATCCCATTCGTTGTATGGGTGTAATCAATGACATAAAATGATTTCTTAGCCAACAAGTATTTCAGGTTATCTCATACATAGTAGAAGATAGAACTTCATAACACTATATGGTAATACTAGAGAATTTGGAAATAGCACTAGTTGCTTTTGCTTCTTCTTATATGAAGACCATAACAGCAAAATATGTTAGTCTTTACAATGACTTTAACATGCATGCTATATAAATCTGCAGGTCCTGTTCAAGTGCGCAATGCCTAGAAGGTTTATTTCCTATTCGTTGTATGGATGTAATCATTGACATAAAGCAATTCCTTAGCCAATGACATTTCAAGGTTATCGTAGTAGGATAGAGTTTCATAATACTTTGTAATAATAACAGTATATAGTAGTATTCCATAATACTATGTAATAACAATACATTACTCTGTTACATTGATTACATTCTTTGGATGCAGTCAAATGACATAAAGCGATTACTTATCAGAATACTTACGGTGTCTTTAGCATGCATTCTATATGGAAATAGTAGGTGTATCCCATTCGTTGTATGGGTGTAATCAATGAAATAAAATGATTTCTTTGCCAACAAGTATTTCAGGTTATCTCATACATAGTAGAAGATAGAACTTCATAACACTATATGGTAATACTAGAGAATTTGGAAATAGCACTAGTTGCTTTTGCTTCTTATATGAAGACCATAAAAGCTATATATGTTAGTCTTTACAATGACTTTAACATGCATGCTAATCTGCAGGTCCTGTTCAAGTGCGCAATGCCTAGAAGGTTTATTTCCTATTCGTTGTATGGATGTAATCATTGACATAAAGCAATTCCTTAGCCAATGACATTTCAAGGTTATCGTAGTAGGATAGAATTTCATAATACTTTGTAATAATAATAGAATATAGCAGTATTCCATAATACTATGTAATAACAATACATTACACTGTTACATTGTTTACATTCTTTGGATGCAATCACATGACATAAAGCGATTACTTATTAGAGTACTTACGGTGTCTTTAGCATGCATTCTATATGGATATAGTAGGTATATCCCATTCGTTGTATGGGTGTAATCAATGACATAAAATGATTTCTTAGCCAACAAGTATTTCAGGTTATCTCATACATAGTAGAAGATAGAACTTCATAACACTATATGGTAATACTAGAGAATTTGGAAATAGCACTAGTTGCTTTTGCTTCTTCTTATATGAAGACCATAACAGCAAAATATGTTAGTCTTTACAATGACTTTAACATGCATGCTATATAAATCTGCAGGTCCTGTTCAAGTGCGCAATGCCTAGAAGGTTTATTTCCTATTCGTTGTATGGATGTAATCATTGACATAAAGCAATTCCTTAGCCAATGACATTTCAAGGTTATCGTAGTAGGATAGAGTTTCATAATACTTTGTAATAATAACAGTATATAGTAGTATTCCATAATACTATGTAATAACAATACATTACTCTGTTACATTGATTACATTCTTTGGATGCAGTCAAATGACATAAAGCGATTACTTATCAGAATACTTACGGTGTCTTTAGCATGCATTCTATATGGAAATAGTAGGTGTATCCCATTCGTTGTATGGGTGTAATCAATGAAATAAAATGATTTCTTTGCCAACAAGTATTTCAGGTTATCTCATACATAGTAGAAGATAGAACTTCATAACACTATATGGTAATACTAGAGAATTTGGAAATAGCACTAGTTGCTTTTGCTTCTTATATGAAGACCATAAAAGATAAATATGTTAGTCTTTACAATGACTTTAACATGCATGCTAATCTGCAGGTCCTGTTCAAGTGCGCAATGCCTAGAAGGTTTATTTCCTATTCGTTGTATGGATGTAATCATTGACATAAAGCAATTCCTTAGCCAATGACATTTCAAGGTTATCGTAGTAGGATAGAATTTCATAATACTTTGTAATAATAATAGAATATAGCAGTATTCCATAATACTATGTAATAACAATACATTACACTGTTACATTGTTTACATTCTTTGGATGCAATCACATGACATAAAGCGATTACTTATTAGAGTACTTACGGTGTCTTTAGCATGCATTCTATATGGATATAGTAGGTATATCCCATTCGTTGTATGGGTGTAATCAATGACATAAAATGATTTCTTAGCCAACAAGTATTTCAGGTTATCTCATACATAGTAGAAGATAGAACTTCATAACACTATATGGTAATACTAGAGAATTTGGAAATAGCACTAGTTGCTTTTGCTTCTTCTTATATGAAGACCATAACAGCAAAATATGTTAGTCTTTACAATGACTTTAACATGCATGCTATATAAATCTGCAGGTCCTGTTCAAGTGCGCAATGCCTAGAAGGTTTATTTCCTATTCGTTGTATGGATGTAATCATTGACATAAAGCAATTCCTTAGCCAATGACATTTCAAGGTTATCGTAGTAGGATAGAGTTTCATAATACTTTGTAATAATAACAGTATATAGTAGTATTCCATAATACTATGTAATAACAATACATTACTCTGTTACATTGATTACATTCTTTGGATGCAGTCAAATGACATAAAGCGATTACTTATCAGAATACTTACGGTGTCTTTAGCATGCATTCTATATGGAAATAGTAGGTATATCCCATTCGTTGTATGGGTGTAATCAATGAAATAAAATGATTTCTTTGCCAACAAGTATTTCAGGTTATCTCATACATAGTAGAAGATAGAACTTCATAACACTATATGGTAATACTAGAGAATTTGGAAATAGCACTAGTTGCTTTTGCTTCTTCTTATATGAAGACCATAAAAGCTAAATATGTTAATCTTTACAATGACTTTAACATGCATGCTAATCTGCAGGTCCTGTTCAAGTGCGCAATGCCTAGAAGGTTTATTTCCTATTCGTTGTATGGATGTAATCATTGACATAAAGCAATTCCTTAGCCAATGACATTTCAAGGTTATCGTAGTAGGATAGAATTTCATAATACTTTGTAATAATAATAGAATATAGCAGTATTCCATAATACTATGTAATAACAATACATTACACTGTTACATTGTTTACATTCTTTGGATGCAATCACATGACATAAAGCGATTACTTATTAGAGTACTTACGGTGTCTTTAGCATGCATTCTATATGGATATAGTAGGTATATCCCATTCGTTGTATGGGTGTAATCAATGACATAAAATGATTTCTTAGCCAACAAGTATTTCAGGTTATCTCATACATAGTAGAAGATAGAACTTCATAACACTATATGGTAATACTAGAGAATTTGGAAATAGCACTAGTTGCTTTTGCTTCTTCTTATATGAAGACCATAACAGCAAAATATGTTAGTCTTTACAATGACTTTAACATGCATGCTATATAAATCTGCAGGTCCTGTTCAAGTGCGCAATGCCTAGAAGGTTTATTTCCTATTCGTTGTATGGATGTAATCATTGACATAAAGCAATTCCTTAGCCAATGACATTTCAAGGTTATCGTAGTAGGATAGAGTTTCATAATACTTTGTAATAATAACAGTATATAGTAGTATTCCATAATACTATGTAATAACAATACATTACTCTGTTACATTGATTACATTCTTTGGATGCAGTCAAATGACATAAAGCGATTACTTATCAGAATACTTACGGTGTCTTTAGCATGCATTCTATATGGAAATAGTAGGTGTATCCCATTCGTTGTATGGGTGTAATCAATGAAATAAAATGATTTCTTTGCCAACAAGTATTTCAGGTTATCTCATACATAGTAGAAGATAGAACTTCATAACACTATATGGTAATACTAGAGAATTTGGAAATAGCACTAGTTGCTTTTGCTTCTTATATGAAGACCATAAAAGCTAAATATGTTAGTCTTTACAATGACTTTAACATGCATGCTAATCTGCAGGTCCTGTTCAAGTGCGCAATGCCTAGAAGGTTTATTTCCTATTCGTTGTATGGATGTAATCATTGACATAAAGCAATTCCTTAGCCAATGACATTTCAAGGTTATCGTAGTAGGATAGAATTTCATAATACTTTGTAATAATAATAGAATATAGCAGTATTCCATAATACTATGTAATAACAATACATTACACTGTTACATTGTTTACATTCTTTGGATGCAATCACATGACATAAAGCGATTACTTATTAGAGTACTTACGGTGTCTTTAGCATGCATTCTATATGGATATAGTAGGTATATCCCATTCGTTGTATGGGTGTAATCAATGACATAAAATGATTTCTTAGCCAACAAGTATTTCAGGATATCTCATACATAGTAGAAGATAGAACTTCATAACACTATATGGTAATACTAGAGAATTTGGAAATAGCACTAGTTGCTTTTGCTTCTTCTTATATGAAGACCATAACAGCAAAATATGTTAGTCTTTACAATGACTTTAACATGCATGCTATATAAATCTGCAGGTCCTGTTCAAGTGCGCAATGCCTAGAAGGTTTATTTCCTATTCGTTGTATGGATGTAATCATTGACATAAAGCAATTCCTTAGCCAATGACATTTCAAGGTTATCGTAGTAGGATAGAGTTTCATAATACTTTGTAATAATAACAGTATATAGTAGTATTCCATAATACTATGTAATAACAATACATTACTCTGTTACATTGATTACATTCTTTGGATGCAGTCAAATGACATAAAGCGATTACTTATCAGAATACTTACGGTGTCTTTAGCATGCATTCTATATGGAAATAGTAGGTATATCCCATTCGTTGTATGGGTGTAATCAATGAAATAAAATGATTTCTTTGCCAACAAGTATTTCAGGTTATCTCATACATAGTAGAAGATAGAACTTCATAACACTAAATGGTAATACTAGAGAATTTGGAAATAGCACTAGTTGCTTTTGCTTCTTCTTATATGAAGACCATAACAGCTAAATATGTTAGTCTTTACAATGACTTTAACATGCATGCTAATCTGCAGGTCCTGTTCAAGTGCGCAATGCCTAGAAGGTTTATTTCCTATTCGTTGTATGGATGTAATCATTGACATAAAGCAATTCCTTAGCCAATGACATTTCAAGGTTATCGTAGTAGGATAGAATTTCATCATATTTTGTAATAATAACAGAATATAGTAGTATTCCATAATACTATGTAATAACAATCCATTACTCTGTTACATTGATTACATTCTTTGGATGCAATCAAATGACATAAAGTGATTACTTATCAGAGTACTTACGGTGTCTTTAGCATGCATTCTATATGGATATAGTAGATATATCCCATTCGTTGTATGGGTGTAATCAATGACATAAAATGATTTCTTAGCCAACAAGTATTTCAGGTTATCTCATACATAGTAGAAGATAGAACTTCATAACACTATATGGTAATACTAGAGAATTTGGAAATAGCACTAGTTGCTTTTGCTTCTTCTTATATGAAGACCATAACAGCTAAATATGTTAGTCTTTACAATGACTTTAACATGCATGCTAATCTGCAGGTCCTGTTCAAGTGCGCAATGCCTAGAAGGTTTATTTCCTATTCGTTGTATGGATGTAATCATTGACATAAAGCAATTCCTTAGCCAATGACATTTCAAGGTTATCGTAGTAGGATAGAGTTTCATAATACTTTGTAATAATAACAGTATATAGTAGTATTCCATAATACTATGTAATAACAATACATTACTCTGTTACATTGATTACATTCTTTGGATGCAGTCAAATGACATAAAGCGATTACTTATCAGAATACTTACGATGTCTTTAGCATGCATTCTATATGGAAATAGTAGGTATATCCCATTCGTTGTATGGGTGTAATCAATGAAATAAAATGATTTCTTTGCCAACAAGTATTTCAGGTTATCTCATACATAGTAGAAGATAGAACTTCCTAACACTATATGGTAATACTAGAGAATTTGGAAATAGCACTAGTTGCTTTTGCTTCTTCTTATATGAAGACCATAAAAGCTAAATATGTTAATCTTTACAATGACTTTAACATGCATGCTAATCTGCAGGTCCTGTTCAAGTGCGCAATGCCTAGAAGGTTTATTTCCTATTCGTTGTATGGATGTAATCATTGACATAAAGCAATTCCTTAGCCAATGACATTTCAAGGTTATCGTAGTAGGATAGAATTTCATAATACTTTGTAATAATAATAGAATATAGCAGTATTCCATAATACTATGTAATAACAATACATTACACTGTTACATTGTTTACATTCTTTGGATGCAATCACATGACATAAAGCGATTACTTATTAGAGTACTTACGGTGTCTTTAGCATGCATTCTATATGGATATAGTAGGTATATCCCATTCGTTGTATGGGTGTAATCAATGACATAAAATGATTTCTTAGCCAACAAGTATTTCAGGTTATCTCATACATAGTAGAAGATAGAACTTCATAACACTATATGGTAATACTAGAGAATTTGGAAATAGCACTAGTTGCTTTTGCTTCTTCTTATATGAAGACCATAAAAGCTAAATATGTTAGTCTTTACAATGACTTTAACATGCATGCTAATCTGCAGGTCCTGTTCAAGTGCGCAATGCCTAGAAGGTTTATTTCCTATTCGTTGTATGGATGTAATCATTGACATAAAGCAATTCCTTAGCCAATGACATTTCAAGGTTATCGTAGTAGGATAGAATTTCATAATACTTTGTAATAATAATAGAATATAGCAGTATTCCATAATACTATGTAATAACAATACATTACACTGTTACATTGTTTACATTCTTTGGATGCAATCACATGACATAAAGCGATTACTTATTAGAGTACTTACGGTGTCTTTAGCATGCATTCTATATGGATATAGTAGGTATATCCCATTCGTTGTATGGGTGTAATCAATGACATAAAATGATTTCTTAGCCAACAAGTATTTCAGGTTATCTCATACATAGTAGAAGATAGAACTTCATAACACTATATGGTAATACTAGAGAATTTGGAAATAGCACTAGTTGCTTTTGCTTCTTCTTATATGAAGACCATAACAGCAAAATATGTTAGTCTTTACAATGACTTTAACATGCATGCTATATAAATCTGCAGGTCCTGTTGAAGTGCGCAATGCCTAGAAGGTTTATTTCCTATTCGTTGTATGGATGTAATCATTGACATAAAGCAATTCCTTAGCCAATGACATTTCAAGGTTATCGTAGTAGGATAGAGTTTCATAATACTTTGTAATAATAACAGTATATAGTAGTATTCCATAATACTATGTAATAACAATACATTACTCTGTTACATTGATTACATTCTTTGGATGCAGTCAAATGACATAAAGCGATTACTTATCAGAATACTTACGGTGTCTTTAGCATGCGTTCTATATGGAAATAGTAGGTATATCCCATTCGTTGTATGGGTGTAATCAATGAAATAAAATGATTTCTTTGCCAACAAGTATTTCAGGTTATCTCATACATAGTAGAAGATAGAACTTCATAACACTATATGGTAATACTAGAGAATTTGGAAATAGCACTAGTTGCTTTTGCTTCTTCTTATATGAAGACCATAAAAGCTAAATATGTTAGTCTTTAGAATGACTTTAACATGCATGCTAATCTGCAGGTCCTGTTCAAGTGCGCAATGCCTAGAAGGTTTATTTCCTATTCGTTGTATGGATGTAATCATTGACATAAAGCAATTCCTTAGCCAATGACATTTCAAGGTTATCGTAGTAGGATAGAATTTCATAATACTTTGTAATAATAATAGAATATAGCAGTATTCCATAATACTATGTAATAACAATACATTACACTGTTACATTGTTTACATTCTTTGGATGCAATCACATGACATAAAGCGATTACTTATTAGAGTACTTACGGTGTCTTTAGCATGCATTCTATATGGATATAGTAGGTATATCCCATTCGTTGTATGGGTGTAATCAATGACATAAAATGATTTCTTAGCCAACAAGTATTTCAGGTTATCTCATACATAGTAGAAGATAGAACTTCATAACACTATATGGTAATACTAGAGAATTTGGAAATAGCACTAGTTGCTTTTGCTTCTTCTTATATGAAGACCATAACAGCAAAATATGTTAGTCTTTACAATGACTTTAACATGCATGCTATATAAATCTGCAGGTCCTGTTGAAGTGCGCAATGCCTAGAAGGTTTATTTCCTATTCGTTGTATGGATGTAATCATTGACATAAAGCAATTCCTTAGCCAATGACATTTCAAGGTTATCGTAGTAGGATAGAGTTTCATAATACTTTGTAATAATAACAGTATATAGTAGTATTCCATAATACTATGTAATAACAATACATTACTCTGTTACATTGATTACATTCTTTGGATGCAGTCAAATGACATAAAGCGATTACTTATCAGAATACTTACGGTGTCTTTAGCATGCGTTCTATATGGAAATAGTAGGTATATCCCATTCGTTGTATGGGTGTAATCAATGAAATAAAATGATTTCTTTGCCAACAAGTATTTCAGGTTATCTCATACATAGTAGAAGATAGAACTTCATAACACTATATGGTAATACTAGAGAATTTGGAAATAGCACTAGTTGCTTTTGCTTCTTCTTATATGAAGACCATAAAAGCTAAATATGTTAGTCTTTAGAATGACTTTAACATGCATGCTAATCTGCAGGTCCTGTTCAAGTGCGCAATGCCTAGAAGGTTTATTTCCTATTCGTTGTATGGATGTAATCATTGACATAAAGCAATTCCTTAGCCAATGACATTTCAAGGTTATCGTAGTAGGATAGAATTTCATAATACTTTGTAATAATAATAGAATATAGCAGTATTCCATAATACTATGTAATAACAATACATTACACTGTTACATTGTTTACATTCTTTGGATGCAATCACATGACATAAAGCGATTACTTATTAGAGTACTTACGGTGTCTTTAGCATGCATTCTATATGGATATAGTAGGTATATCCCATTCGTTGTATGGGTGTAATCAATGACATAAAATGATTTCTTAGCCAACAAGTATTTCAGGTTATCTCATACATAGTAGAAGATAGAACTTCATAACACTATATGGTAATACTAGAGAATTTGGAAATAGCACTAGTTGCTTTTGCTTCTTCTTATATGAAGACCATAACAGCAAAATATGTTAGTCTTTACAATGACTTTAACATGCATGCTATATAAATCTGCAGGTCCTGTTCAAGTGCGCAATGCCTAGAAGGTTTATTTCCTATTCGTTGTATGGATGTAATCATTGACATAAAGCAATTCCTTAGCCAATGACATTTCAAGGTTATCGTAGTAGGATAGAGTTTCATAATACTTTGTAATAATAACAGTATATAGTAGTATTCCATAATACTATGTAATAACAATACATTACTCTGTTACATTGATTACATTCTTTGGATGCAGTCAAATGACATAAAGCGATTACTTATCAGAATACTTACGGTGTCTTTAGCATGCATTCTATATGGAAATAGTAGGTATATCCCATTCGTTGTATGGGTGTAATCAATGAAATAAAATGATTTCTTTGCCAACAAGTATTTCAGGTTATCTCATACATAGTAGAAGATAGAACTTCATAACACTATATGGTAATACTAGAGAATTTGGAAATAGCACTAGTTGCTTTTGCTTCTTATATGAAGACCATAAAAGCTAAATATGTTAGTCTTTACAATGACTTTAACATGCATGCTAATCTGCAGGTCCTGTTCAAGTGCGCAATGCCTAGAAGGTTTATTTCCTATTCGTTGTATGGATGTAATCATTGACATAAAGCAATTCCTTAGCCAATGACATTTCAAGGTTATCGTAGTAGGATAGAATTTCATAATACTTTGTAATAATAATAGAATATAGCAGTATTCCATAATACTATGTAATAACAATACATTACACTGTTACATTGTTTACATTCTTTGGATGCAATCACATGACATAAAGCGATTACTTATTAGAGTACTTACGGTGTCTTTAGCATGCATTCTATATGGATATAGTAGGTATATCCCATTCGTTGTATGGGTGTAATCAATGACATAAAATGATTTCTTAGCCAACAAGTATTTCAGGTTATCTCATACATAGTAGAAGATAGAACTTCATAACACTATATGGTAATACTAGAGAATTTGGAAATAGCACTAGTTGCTTTTGCTTCTTCTTATATGGACCATAACAGCAAAATATGTTAGTCTTTACAATGACTTTAACATGCATGCTATATAAATCTGCAGTTCCTGTTCAAGTGCGCAATGCCTAGAAGGTTTATTTCCTATTCGTTGTATGGATGTAATCATTGACATAAAGCAATTCCTTAGCCAATGACATTTCAAGGTTATCGTAGTAGGATAGAGTTTCATAATACTTTGTAATAATAACAGTATATAGTAGTATTCCATAATACTATGTAATAACAATACATTACTCTGTTACATTGATTACATTCTTTGGATGCAGTCAAATGACATAAAGCGATTACATATCAGAATACTTACGGTGTCTTTAGCATGCATTCTATATGGAAATAGTAGGTATATCCCATTCGTTGTATGGGTGTAATCAATGAAATAAAATGATTTCTTTGCCAACAAGTATTTCAGGTTATCTCATACATAGTAGAAGATAGAACTTCATAACACTATATGGTAATACTAGAGAATTTGGAAATAGCACTAGTTGCTTTTGCTTCTTCTTATATGAAGACCATAAAAGCTAAATATGTTAATCTTTACAATGACTTTAACATGCATGCTAATCTGCAGGTCCTGTTCAAGTGCACAATGCCTAGAAGGTTTATTTCCTATTCGTTGTATGGATGTAATCATTGACATAAAGCAATTCCTTAGCCAATGACATTTCAAGGTTATCGTAGTAGGATAGAATTTCATAATACTTTGTAATAATAATAGAATATAGCAGTATTCCATAATACTATGTAATAACAATACATTACACTGTTACATTGTTTACATTCTTTGGATGCAATCACATGACATAAAGCGATTACTTATTAGAGTACTTACGGTGTCTTTAGCATGCATTCTATATGGATATAGTAGGTATATCCCATTCGTTGTATGGGTGTAATCAATGACATAAAATGATTTCTTAGCCAACAAGTATTTCAGGTTATCTCATACATAGTAGAAGATAGAACTTCATAACACTATATGGTAATACTAGAGAATTTGGAAATAGCACTAGTTGCTTTTGCTTCTTCTTATATGGACCATAACAGCAAAATATGTTAGTCTTTACAATGACTTTAACATGCATGCTATATAAATCTGCAGTTCCTGTTCAAGTGCGCAATGCCTAGAAGGTTTATTTCCTATTCGTTGTATGGATGTAATCATTGACATAAAGCAATTCCTTAGCCAATGACATTTCAAGGTTATCGTAGTAGGATAGAGTTTCATAATACTTTGTAATAATAACAGTATATAGTAGTATTCCATAATACTATGTAATAACAATACATTACTCTGTTACATTGATTACATTCTTTGGATGCAGTCAAATGACATAAAGCGATTACATATCAGAATACTTACGGTGTCTTTAGCATGCATTCTATATGGAAATAGTAGGTATATCCCATTCGTTGTATGGGTGTAATCAATGAAATAAAATGATTTCTTTACCAACAAGTATTTCAGGTTATCTCATACATAGTAGAAGATAGAACTTCATAACACTATATGGTAATACTAGAGAATTTGGAAATAGCACTAGTTGCTTTTGCTTCTTCTTATATGAAGACCATAAAAGCTAAATATGTTAATCTTTACAATGACTTTAACATGCATGCTAATCTGCAGGTCCTGTTCAAGTGCACAATGCCTAGAAGGTTTATTTCCTATTCGTTGTATGGATGTAATCATTGACATAAAGCAATTCCTTAGCCAATGACATTTCAAGGTTATCGTAGTAGGATAGAATTTCATAATACTTTGTAATAATAATAGAATATAGCAGTATTCCATAATACTATGTAATAACAATACATTACACTGTTACATTGTTTACATTCTTTGGATGCAATCACATGACATAAAGCGATTACTTATTAGAGTACTTACAGTGTCTTTAGCATGCATTCTATATGGATATAGTAGGTATATCCCATTCGTTGTATGGGTGTAATCAATGACATAAAATGATTTCTTAGCCAACAAGTATTTCAGGTTATCTCATACATAGTAGAAGATAGAACTTCATAACACTATATGGTAATACTAGAGAATTTGGAAATAGCACTAGTTGCTTTTGCTTCTTCTTATATGAAGACCATAACAGCAAAATATGTTAGTCTTTACAATGACTTTAACATGCATGCTATATAAATCTGCAGGTCCTGTTCAAGTGCGCAATGCCTAGAAGGTTTATTTCCTATTCGTTGTATGGATGTAATCATTGACATAAAGCAATTCCTTAGCCAATGACATTTCAAGGTTATCGTAGTAGGATAGAGTTTCATAATACTTTGTAATAATAACAGTATATAGTAGTATTCCATAATACTATGTAATAACAATACATTACTCTGTTACATTGATTACATTCTTTGGATGCAGTCAAATGACATAAAGCGATTACTTATCAGAATACTTACGGTGTCTTTAGCATGCATTCTATATGGAAATAGTAGGTGTATCCCATTCGTTGTATGGGTGTAATCAATGAAATAAAATGATTTCTTTGCCAACAAGTATTTCAGGTTATCTCATACATAGTAGAAGATAGAACTTCATAACACTATATGGTAATACTAGAGAATTTGGAAATAGCACTAGTTGCTTTTGCTTCTTATATGAAGACCATAAAAGCTAAATATGTTAGTCTTTACAATGACTTTAACATGCATGCTAATCTGCAGGTCCTGTTCAAGTGCGCAATGCCTAGAAGGTTTATTTCCTATTCGTTGTATGGATGTAATCATTGACATAAAGCAATTCCTTAGCCAATGACATTTCAAGGTTATCGTAGTAGGATAGAATTTCATAATACTTTGTAATAATAATAGAATATAGCAGTATTCCATAATACTATGTAATAACAATACATTACACTGTTACATTGTTTACATTCTTTGGATGCAATCACATGACATAAAGCGATTACTTATTAGAGTACTTACGGTGTCTTTAGCATGCATTCTATATGGATATAGTAGGTATATCCCATTCGTTGTATGGGTGTAATCAATGACATAAAATGATTTCTTAGCCAACAAGTATTTCAGGATATCTCATACATAGTAGAAGATAGAACTTCATAACACTATATGGTAATACTAGAGAATTTGGAAATAGCACTAGTTGCTTTTGCTTCTTCTTATATGAAGACCATAACAGCAAAATATGTTAGTCTTTACAATGACTTTAACATGCATGCTATATAAATCTGCAGGTCCTGTTCAAGTGCGCAATGCCTAGAAGGTTTATTTCCTATTCGTTGTATGGATGTAATCATTGACATAAAGCAATTCCTTAGCCAATGACATTTCAAGGTTATCGTAGTAGGATAGAGTTTCATAATACTTTGTAATAATAACAGTATATAGTAGTATTCCATAATACTATGTAATAACAATACATTACTCTGTTACATTGATTACATTCTTTGGATGCAGTCAAATGACATAAAGCGATTACTTATCAGAATACTTACGGTGTCTTTAGCATGCATTCTATATGGAAATAGTAGGTATATCCCATTCGTTGTATGGGTGTAATCAATGAAATAAAATGATTTCTTTGCCAACAAGTATTTCAGGTTATCTCATACATAGTAGAAGATAGAACTTCATAACACTATATGGTAATACTAGAGAATTTGGAAATAGCACTAGTTGCTTTTGCTTCTTCTTATATGAAGACCATAACAGCTAAATATGTTAGTCTTTACAATGACTTTAACATGCATGCTAATCTGCAGGTCCTGTTCAAGTGCGCAATGCCTAGAAGGTTTATTTCCTATTCGTTGTATGGATGTAATCATTGACATAAAGCAATTCCTTAGCCAATGACATTTCAAGGTTATCGTAGTAGGATAGAATTTCATCATATTTTGTAATAATAACAGAATATAGTAGTATTCCATAATACTATGTAATAACAATCCATTACTCTGTTACATTGATTACATTCTTTGGATGCAATCAAATGACATAAAGTGATTACTTATCAGAGTACTTACGGTGTCTTTAGCATGCATTCTATATGGATATAGTAGATATATCCCATTCGTTGTATGGGTGTAATCAATGACATAAAATGATTTCTTAGCCAACAAGTATTTCAGGTTATCTCATACATAGTAGAAGATAGAACTTCATAACACTATATGGTAATACTAGAGAATTTGGAAATAGCACTAGTTGCTTTTGCTTCTTCTTATATGAAGACCATAACAGCTAAATATGTTAGTCTTTACAATGACTTTAACATGCATGCTAATCTGCAGGTCCTGTTCAAGTGCGCAATGCCTAGAAGGTTTATTCGTTGTATGGATGTAATCATTGACATAAAGCAATTCCTTAGCCAATGACATTTCAAGGTTATCGTAGTAGGATAGAGTTTCATAATACTTTGTAATAATAACAGTATATAGTAGTATTCCATAATACTATGTAATAACAATACATTACTCTGTTACATTGATTACATTCTTTGGATGCAGTCAAATGACATAAAGCGATTACTTATCAGAATACTTACGATGTCTTTAGCATGCATTCTATATGGAAATAGTAGGTATATCCCATTCGTTGTATGGGTGTAATCAATGAAATAAAATGATTTCTTTGCCAACAAGTATTTCAGGTTATCTCATACATAGTAGAAGATAGAACTTCCTAACACTATATGGTAATACTAGAGAATTTGGAAATAGCACTAGTTGCTTTTGCTTCTTCTTATATGAAGACCATAAAAGCTAAATATGTTAATCTTTACAATGACTTTAACATGCATGCTAATCTGCAGGTCCTGTTCAAGTGCGCAATGCCTAGAAGGTTTATTTCCTATTCGTTGTATGGATGTAATCATTGACATAAAGCAATTCCTTAGCCAATGACATTTCAAGGTTATCGTAGTAGGATAGAATTTCATAATACTTTGTAATAATAATAGAATATAGCAGTATTCCATAATACTATGTAATAACAATACATTACACTGTTACATTGTTTACATTCTTTGGATGCAATCACATGACATAAAGCGATTACTTATTAGAGTACTTACGGTGTCTTTAGCATGCATTCTATATGGATATAGTAGGTATATCCCATTCGTTGTATGGGTGTAATCAATGACATAAAATGATTTCTTAGCCAACAAGTATTTCAGGTTATCTCATACATAGTAGAAGATAGAACTTCATAACACTATATGGTAATACTAGAGAATTTGGAAATAGCACTAGTTGCTTTTGCTTCTTCTTATATGAAGACCATAAAAGCTAAATATGTTAGTCTTTACAATGACTTTAACATGCATGCTAATCTGCAGGTCCTGTTCAAGTGCGCAATGCCTAGAAGGTTTATTTCCTATTCGTTGTATGGATGTAATCATTGACATAAAGCAATTCCTTAGCCAATGACATTTCAAGGTTATCGTAGTAGGATAGAATTTCATAATACTTTGTAATAATAATAGAATATAGCAGTATTCCATAATACTATGTAATAACAATACATTACACTGTTACATTGTTTACATTCTTTGGATGCAATCACATGACATAAAGCGATTACTTATTAGAGTACTTACGGTGTCTTTAGCATGCATTCTATATGGATATAGTAGGTATATCCCATTCGTTGTATGGGTGTAATCAATGACATAAAATGATTTCTTAGCCAACAAGTATTTCAGGTTATCTCATACATAGTAGAAGATAGAACTTCATAACACTATATGGTAATACTAGAGAATTTGGAAATAGCACTAGTTGCTTTTGCTTCTTCTTATATGAAGACCATAACAGCAAAATATGTTAGTCTTTACAATGACTTTAACATGCATGCTATATAAATCTGCAGGTCCTGTTCAAGTGCGCAATGCCTAGAAGGTTTATTTCCTATTCGTTGTATGGATGTAATCATTGACATAAAGCAATTCCTTAGCCAATGACATTTCAAGGTTATCGTAGTAGGATAGAGTTTCATAATACTTTGTAATAATAACAGTATATAGTAGTATTCCATAATACTATGTAATAACAATACATTACTCTGTTACATTGATTACATTCTTTGGATGCAGTCAAATGACATAAAGCGATTACTTATCAGAATACTTACGGTGTCTTTAGCATGCATTCTATATGGAAATAGTAGGTGTATCCCATTCGTTGTATGGGTGTAATCAATGAAATAAAATGATTTCTTTGCCAACAAGTATTTCAGGTTATCTCATACATAGTAGAAGATAGAACTTCATAACACTATATGGTAATACTAGAGAATTTGGAAATAGCACTAGTTGCTTTTGCTTCTTATATGAAGACCATAAAAGCTAAATATGTTAGTCTTTACAATGACTTTAACATGCATGCTAATCTGCAGGTCCTGTTCAAGTGCGCAATGCCTAGAAGGTTTATTTCCTATTCGTTGTATGGATGTAATCATTGACATAAAGCAATTCCTTAGCCAATGACATTTCAAGGTTATCGTAGTAGGATAGAATTTCATAATACTTTGTAATAATAATAGAATATAGCAGTATTCCATAATACTATGTAATAACAATACATTACACTGTTACATTGTTTACATTCTTTGGATGCAATCACATGACATAAAGCGATTACTTATTAGAGTACTTACGGTGTCTTTAGCATGCATTCTATATGGATATAGTAGGTATATCCCATTCGTTGTATGGGTGTAATCAATGACATAAAATGATTTCTTAGCCAACAAGTATTTCAGGATATCTCATACATAGTAGAAGATAGAACTTCATAACACTATATGGTAATACTAGAGAATTTGGAAATAGCACTAGTTGCTTTTGCTTCTTCTTATATGAAGACCATAACAGCAAAATATGTTAGTCTTTACAATGACTTTAACATGCATGCTATATAAATCTGCAGGTCCTGTTCAAGTGCGCAATGCCTAGAAGGTTTATTTCCTATTCGTTGTATGGATGTAATCATTGACATAAAGCAATTCCTTAGCCAATGACATTTCAAGGTTATCGTAGTAGGATAGAGTTTCATAATACTTTGTAATAATAACAGTATATAGTAGTATTCCATAATACTATGTAATAACAATACATTACTCTGTTACATTGATTACATTCTTTGGATGCAGTCAAATGACATAAAGCGATTACTTATCAGAATACTTACGGTGTCTTTAGCATGCATTCTATATGGAAATAGTAGGTATATCCCATTCGTTGTATGGGTGTAATCAATGAAATAAAATGATTTCTTTGCCAACAAGTATTTCAGGTTATCTCATACATAGTAGAAGATAGAACTTCATAACACTATATGGTAATACTAGAGAATTTGGAAATAGCACTAGTTGCTTTTGCTTCTTCTTATATGAAGACCATAACAGCTAAATATGTTAGTCTTTACAATGACTTTAACATGCATGCTAATCTGCAGGTCCTGTTCAAGTGCGCAATGCCTAGAAGGTTTATTTCCTATTCGTTGTATGGATGTAATCATTGACATAAAGCAATTCCTTAGCCAATGACATTTCAAGGTTATCGTAGTAGGATAGAATTTCATAATACTTTGTAATAATAATAGAATATAGCAGTATTCCATAATACTATGTAATAACAATACATTACACTGTTACATTGTTTACATTCTTTGGATGCAATCACATGACATAAAGCGATTACTTATTAGAGTACTTACGGTGTCTTTAGCATGCATTCTATATGGATATAGTAGGTATATCCCATTCGTTGTATGGGTGTAATCAATGACATAAAATGATTTCTTAGCCAACAAGTATTTCAGGTTATCTCATACATAGTAGAAGATAGAACTTCATAACACTATATGGTAATACTAGAGAATTTGGAAATAGCACTAGTTGCTTTTGCTTCTTCTTATATGAAGACCATAAAAGCTAAATATGTTAGTCTTTACAATGACTTTAACATGCATGCTAATCTGCAGGTCCTGTTCAAGTGCGCAATGCCTAGAAGGTTTATTTCCTATTCGTTGTATGGATGTAATCATTGACATAAAGCAATTCCTTAGCCAATGACATTTCAAGGTTATCGTAGTAGGATAGAATTTCATAATACTTTGTAATAATAATAGAATATAGCAGTATTCCATAATACTATGTAATAACAATACATTACACTGTTACATTGTTTACATTCTTTGGATGCAATCACATGACATAAAGCGATTACTTATTAGAGTACTTACGGTGTCTTTAGCATGCATTCTATATGGATATAGTAGGTATATCCCATTCGTTGTATGGGTGTAATCAATGACATAAAATGATTTCTTAGCCAACAAGTATTTCAGGTTATCTCATACATAGTAGAAGATAGAACTTCATAACACTATATGGTAATACTAGAGAATTTGGAAATAGCACTAGTTGCTTTTGCTTCTTCTTATATGAAGACCATAACAGCAAAATATGTTAGTCTTTACAATGACTTTAACATGCATGCTATATAAATCTGCAGGTCCTGTTCAAGTGCGCAATGCCTAGAAGGTTTATTTCCTATTCGTTGTATGGATGTAATCATTGACATAAAGCAATTCCTTAGCCAATGACATTTCAAGGTTATCGTAGAGGATAGAGTTTCATAATACTTTGTAATAATAACAGTATATAGTAGTATTCCATAATACTATGTAATAACAATACATTACTCTGTTACATTGATTACATTCTTTGGATGCAGTCAAATGACATAAAGCGATTACTTATCAGAATACTTACGGTGTCTTTAGCATGCATTCTATATGGAAATAGTAGGTATATCCCATTCGTTGTATGGGTGTAATCAATGAAATAAAATGATTTCTTTGCCAACAAGTATTTCAGGTTATCTCATACATAGTAGAAGATAGAACTTCATAACACTATATGGTAATACTAGAGAATTTGGAAATAGCACTAGTTGCTTTTGCTTCTTCTTATATGAAGACCATAAAAGCTAAATATGTTAGTCTTTAGAATGACTTTAACATGCATGCTAATCTGCAGGTCCTGTTCAAGTGCGCAATGCCTAGAAGGTTTATTTCCTATTCGTTGTATGGATGTAATCATTGACATAAAGCAATTCCTTAGCCAATGACATTTCAAGGTTATCGTAGTAGGATAGAATTTCATAATACTTTGTAATAATAATAGAATATAGCAGTATTCCATAATACTATGTAATAACAATACATTACACTGTTACATTGTTTACATTCTTTGGATGCAATCACATGACATAAAGCGATTACTTATTAGAGTACTTACGGTGTCTTTAGCATGCATTCTATATGGATATAGTAGGTATATCCCATTCGTTGTATGGGTGTAATCAATGACATAAAATGATTTCTTAGCCAACAAGTATTTCAGGTTATCTCATACATAGTAGAAGATAGAACTTCATAACACTATATGGTAATACTAGAGAATTTGGAAATAGCACTAGTTGCTTTTGCTTCTTCTTATATGAAGACCATAACAGCAAAATATGTTAGTCTTTATAATGACTTTAACATGCATGCTATATAAATCTGCAGGTCCTGTTCAAGTGCGCAATGCCTAGAAGGTTTATTTCCTATTCGTTGTATGGATGTAATCATTGACATAAAGCAATTCCTTAGCCAATGACATTTCAAGGTTATCGTAGTAGGATAGAGTTTCATAATACTTTGTAATAATAACAGTATATAGTAGTATTCCATAATACTATGTAATAACAATACATTACTCTGTTACATTGATTACAGTTTTTGGATGCAGTCAAATGACATAAAGCGATTACTTATCAGAATACTTACGGTGTCTTTAGCATGCATTCTATATGGAAATAGTAGGTATATCCCATTCGTTGTATGGGTGTAATCAATGAAATAAAATGATTTCTTTGCCAACAAGTATTTCAGGTTATCTCATACATAGTAGAAGATAGAACTTCATAACACTATATGGTAATACTAGAGAATTTGGAAATAGCACTAGTTGCTTTTGCTTCTTCTTATATGAAGACCATAACAGCTAAATATGTTAGTCTTTACAATGACTTTAACATGCATGCTAATCTGCAGGTCCTGTTCAAGTGCGCAATGCCTAGAAGGTTTATTTCCTATTCGTTGTATGGATGTAATCATTGACATAAAGCAATTCCTTAGCCAATGACATTTCAAGGTTATCGTAGTAGGATAGAATTTCATCATATTTTGTAATAATAACAGAATATAGTAGTATTCCATAATACTATGTAATAACAATCCATTACTCTGTTACATTGATTACATTCTTTGGATGCAATCAAATGACATAAAGTGATTACTTATCAGAGTACTTACGGTGTCTTTAGCATGCATTCTATATGGATATAGTAGATATATCCCATTCGTTGTATGGGTGTAATCAATGACATAAAATGATTTCTTAGCCAACAAGTATTTCAGGTTATCTCATACATAGTAGAAGATAGAACTTCATAACACTATATGGTAATACTAGAGAATTTGGAAATAGCACTAGTTGCTTTTGCTTCTTCTTATATGAAGACCATAACAGCTAAATATGTTAGTCTTTACAATGACTTTAACATGCATGCTAATCTGCAGGTCCTGTTCAAGTGCGCAATGCCTAGAAGGTTTATTCGTTGTATGGATGTAATCATTGACATAAAGCAATTCCTTAGCCAATGACATTTCAAGGTTATCGTAGTAGGATAGAGTTTCATAATACTTTGTAATAATAACAGTATATAGTAGTATTCCATAATACTATGTAATAACAATACATTACTCTGTTACATTGATTACATTCTTTGGATGCAGTCAAATGACATAAAGCGATTACTTATCAGAATACTTACGATGTCTTTAGCATGCATTCTATATGGAAATAGTAGGTATATCCCATTCGTTGTATGGGTGTAATCAATGAAATAAAATGATTTCTTTGCCAACAAGTATTTCAGGTTATCTCATACATAGTAGAAGATAGAACTTCCTAACACTATATGGTAATACTAGAGAATTTGGAAATAGCACTAGTTGCTTTTGCTTCTTCTTATATGAAGACCATAAAAGCTAAATATGTTAATCTTTACAATGACTTTAACATGCATGCTAATCTGCAGGTCCTGTTCAAGTGCGCAATGCCTAGAAGGTTTATTTCCTATTCGTTGTATGGATGTAATCATTGACATAAAGCAATTCCTTAGCCAATGACATTTCAAGGTTATCGTAGTAGGATAGAATTTCATAATACTTTGTAATAATAATAGAATATAGCAGTATTCCATAATACTATGTAATAACAATACATTACACTGTTACATTGTTTACATTCTTTGGATGCAATCACATGACATAAAGCGATTACTTATTAGAGTACTTACGGTGTCTTTAGCATGCATTCTATATGGATATAGTAGGTATATCCCATTCGTTGTATGGGTGTAATCAATGACATAAAATGATTTCTTAGCCAACAAGTATTTCAGGTTATCTCATACATAGTAGAAGATAGAACTTCATAACACTATATGGTAATACTAGAGAATTTGGAAATAGCACTAGTTGCTTTTGCTTCTTCTTATATGAAGACCATAAAAGCTAAATATGTTAGTCTTTACAATGACTTTAACATGCATGCTAATCTGCAGGTCCTGTTCAAGTGCGCAATGCCTAGAAGGTTTATTTCCTATTCGTTGTATGGATGTAATCATTGACATAAAGCAATTCCTTAGCCAATGACATTTCAAGGTTATCGTAGTAGGATAGAATTTCATAATACTTTGTAATAATAATAGAATATAGCAGTATTCCATAATACTATGTAATAACAATACATTACACTGTTACATTGTTTACATTCTTTGGATGCAATCACATGACATAAAGCGATTACTTATTAGAGTACTTACGGTGTCTTTAGCATGCATTCTATATGGATATAGTAGGTATATCCCATTCGTTGTATGGGTGTAATCAATGACATAAAATGATTTCTTAGCCAACAAGTATTTCAGGTTATCTCATACATAGTAGAAGATAGAACTTCATAACACTATATGGTAATACTAGAGAATTTGGAAATAGCACTAGTTGCTTTTGCTTCTTCTTATATGAAGACCATAACAGCAAAATATGTTAGTCTTTACAATGACTTTAACATGCATGCTATATAAATCTGCAGGTCCTGTTCAAGTGCGCAATGCCTAGAAGGTTTATTTCCTATTCGTTGTATGGATGTAATCATTGACATAAAGCAATTCCTTAGCCAATGACATTTCAAGGTTATCGTAGTAGGATAGAGTTTCATAATACTTTGTAATAATAACAGTATATAGTAGTATTCCATAATACTATGTAATAACAATACATTACTCTGTTACATTGATTACATTCTTTGGATGCAGTCAAATGACATAAAGCGATTACTTATCAGAATACTTACGGTGTCTTTAGCATGCATTCTATATGGAAATAGTAGGTATATCCCATTCGTTGTATGGGTGTAATCAATGAAATAAAATGATTTCTTTGCCAACAAGTATTTCAGGTTATCTCATACATAGTAGAAGATAGAACTTCATAACACTATATGGTAATACTAGAGAATTTGGAAATAGCACTAGTTGCTTTTGCTTCTTCTTATATGAAGACCATAAAAGCTAAATATGTTAGTCTTTAGAATGACTTTAACATGCATGCTAATCTGCAGGTCCTGTTCAAGTGCGCAATGCCTAGAAGGTTTATTTCCTATTCGTTGTATGGATGTAATCATTGACATAAAGCAATTCCTTAGCCAATGACATTTCAAGGTTATCGTAGTAGGATAGAATTTCATAATACTTTGTAATAATAATAGAATATAGCAGTATTCCATAATACTATGTAATAACAATACATTACACTGTTACATTGTTTACATTCTTTGGATGCAATCACATGACATAAAGCGATTACTTATTAGAGTACTTACGGTGTCTTTAGCATGCATTCTATATGGATATAGTAGGTATATCCCATTCGTTGTATGGGTGTAATCAATGACATAAAATGATTTCTTAGCCAACAAGTATTTCAGGCTATCTCATACATAGTAGAAGATAGAACTTCATAACACTATATGGTAATACTAGAGAATCTGGAAATAGCACTAGTTGCTTTTGCTTCTTCTTATATGAAGACCATAACAGCAAAATATGTTAGTCTTTACAATGACTTTAACATGCATGCTATATAAATCTGCAGGTCCTGTTCAAGTGCGCAATGCCTAGAAGGTTTATTTCCTATTCGTTGTATGGATGTAATCATTGACATAAAGCAATTCCTTAGCCAATGACATTTCAAGGTTATCGTAGTAGGATAGAGTTTCATAATACTTTGTAATAATAACAGTATATAGTAGTATTCCATAATACTATGTAATAACAATACATTACTCTGTTACATTGATTACATTCTTTGGATGCAGTCAAATGACATAAAGCGATTACTTATCAGAATACTTACGGTGTCTTTAGCATGCATTCTATATGGAAATAGTAGGTATATCCCATTCGTTGTATGGGTGTAATCAATGAAATAAAATGATTTCTTTGCCAACAAGTATTTCAGGTTATCTCATACATAGTAGAAGATAGAACTTCATAACACTATATGGTAATACTAGAGAATTTGGAAATAGCACTAGTTGCTTTTGCTTCTTATATGAAGACCATAAAAGCTAAATATGTTAGTCTTTACAATGACTTTAACATGCATGCTAATCTGCAGGTCCTGTTCAAGTGCGCAATGCCTAGAAGGTTTATTTCCTATTCGTTGTATGGATGTAATCATTGACATAAAGCAATTCCTTAGCCAATGACATTTCAAGGTTATCGTAGTAGGATAGAATTTCATAATACTTTGTAATAATAATAGAATATAGCAGTATTCCATAATACTATGTAATAACAATACATTACACTGTTACATTGTTTACATTCTTTGGATGCAATCACATGACATAAAGCGATTACTTATTAGAGTACTTACGGTGTCTTTAGCATGCATTCTATATGGATATAGTAGGTATATCCCATTCGTTGTATGGGTGTAATCAATGACATAAAATGATTTCTTAGCCAACAAGTATTTCAGGTTATCTCATACATAGTAGAAGATAGAACTTCATAACACTATATGGTAATACTAGAGAATTTGGAAATAGCACTAGTTGCTTTTGCTTCTTCTTATATGGACCATAACAGCAAAATATGTTAGTCTTTACAATGACTTTAACATGCATGCTATATAAATCTGCAGTTCCTGTTCAAGTGCGCAATGCCTAGAAGGTTTATTTCCTATTCGTTGTATGGATGTAATCATTGACATAAAGCAATTCCTTAGCCAATGACATTTCAAGGTTATCGTAGTAGGATAGAGTTTCATAATACTTTGTAATAATAACAGTATATAGTACTATTCCATAATACTATGTAATAACAATACATTACTCTGTTACATTGATTACATTCTTTGGATGCAGTCAAATGACATAAAGCGATTACATATCAGAATACTTACGGTGTCTTTAGCATGCATTCTATATGGAAATAGTAGGTATATCCCATTCGTTGTATGGGTGTAATCAATGAAATAAAATGATTTCTTTGCCAACAAGTATTTCAGGTTATCTCATACATAGTAGAAGATAGAACTTCATAACACTATATGGTAATACTAGAGAATTTGGAAATAGCACTAGTTGCTTTTGCTTCTTCTTATATGAAGACCATAAAAGCTAAATATGTTAATCTTTACAATGACTTTAACATGCATGCTAATCTGCAGGTCCTGTTCAAGTGCGCAATGCCTAGAAAGTTTATTTCCTATTCGTTGTATGGATGTAATCATTGACATAAAGCAATTCCTTAGCCAATGACATTTCAAGGTTATCGTAGTAGGATAGAATTTCATAATACTTTGTAATAATAATAGAATATAGCAGTATTCCATAATACTATGTAATAACAATACATTACACTGTTACATTGTTTACATTCTTTGGATGCAATCACATGACATAAAGCGATTACTTATTAGAGTACTTACGGTGTCTTTAGCATGCATTCTATATGGATATAGTAGGTATATCCCATTCGTTGTATGGGTGTAATCAATGACATAAAATGATTTCTTAGCCAACAAGTATTTCAGGTTATCTCATACATAGTAGAAGATAGAACTTCATAACACTATATGGTAATACTAGAGAATTTGGAAATAGCACTAGTTCCTTTTGCTTCTTCTTATATGAAGACCATAAAAGCTAAATATGTTAGTCTTTACAATGACTTTAACATGCATGCTAATCTGCAGGTCCTGTTCAAGTGCGCAATGCCTAGAAGGTTTATTTCCTATTCGTTGTATGGATGTAATCATTGACATAAAGCAATTCCTTAGCCAATGACATTTCAAGGTTATCGTAGTAGGATAGAATTTCATAATACTTTGTAATAATAATAGAATATAGCAGTATTCCATAATACTATGTAATAACAATACATTACACTGTTACATTGTTTACATTCTTTGGATGCAATCACATGACATAAAGCGATTACTTATTAGAGTACTTACGGTGTCTTTAGCATGCATTCTATATGGATATAGTAGGTATATCCCATTCGTTGTATGGGTGTAATCAATGACATAAAATGATTTCTTAGCCAACAAGTATTTCAGGTTATCTCATACATAGTAGAAGATAGAACTTCATAACACTATATGGTAATACTAGAGAATTTGGAAATAGCACTAGTTGCTTTTGCTTCTTCTTATATGAAGACCATAACAGCAAAATATGTTAGTCTTTACAATGACTTTAACATGCATGCTATATAAATCTGCAGGTCCTGTTCAAGTGCGCAATGCCTAGAAGGTTTATTTCCTATTCGTTGTATGGATGTAATCATTGACATAAAGCAATTCCTTAGCCAATGACATTTCAAGGTTATCGTAGTAGGATAGAGTTTCATAATACTTTGTAATAATAACAGTATATAGTAGTATTCCATAATACTATGTAATAACAATACATTACTCTGTTACATTGATTACATTCTTTGGATGCAGTCAAATGACATAAAGCGATTACTTATCAGAATACTTACGGTGTCTTTAGCATGCATTCTATATGGAAATAGTAGGTATATCCCATTCGTTGTATGGGTGTAATCAATGAAATAAAATGATTTCTTTGCCAACAAGTATTTCAGGTTATCTCATACATAGTAGAAGATAGAACTTCATAACACTATATGGTAATACTAGAGAATTTGGAAATAGCACTAGTTGCTTTTGCTTCTTCTTATATGAAGACCATAAAAGCTAAATATGTTAGTCTTTAGAATGACTTTAACATGCATGCTAATCTGCAGGTCCTGTTCAAGTGCGCAATGCCTAGAAGGTTTATTTCCTATTCGTTGTATGGATGTAATCATTGACATAAAGCAATTCCTTAGCCAATGACATTTCAAGGTTATCGTAGTAGGATAGAATTTCATAATACTTTGTAATAATAATAGAATATAGCAGTATTCCATAATACTATGTAATAACAATACATTACACTGTTACATTGTTTACATTCTTTGGATGCAATCACATGACATAAAGCGATTACTTATTAGAGTACTTACGGTGTCTTTAGCATGCATTCTATATGGATATAGTAGGTATATCCCATTCGTTGTATGGGTGTAATCAATGACATAAAATGATTTCTTAGCCAACAAGTATTTCAGGTTATCTCATACATAGTAGAAGATAGAACTTCATAACACTATATGGTAATACTAGAGAATTTGGAAATAGCACTAGTTGCTTTTGCTTCTTCTTATATGAAGACCATAACAGCAAAATATGTTAGTCTTTATAATGACTTTAACATGCATGCTATATAAATCTGCAGGTCCTGTTCAAGTGCGCAATGCCTAGAAGGTTTATTTCCTATTCGTTGTATGGATGTAATCATTGACATAAAGCAATTCCTTAGCCAATGACATTTCAAGGTTATCGTAGTAGGATAGAGTTTCATAATACTTTGTAATAATAACAGTATATAGTAGTATTCCATAATACTATGTAATAACAATACATTACTCTGTTACATTGATTACAGTTTTTGGATGCAGTCAAATGACATAAAGCGATTACTTATCAGAATACTTACGGTGTCTTTAGCATGCATTCTATATGGAAATAGTAGGTATATCCCATTCGTTGTATGGGTGTAATCAATGAAATAAAATGATTTCTTTGCCAACAAGTATTTCAGGTTATCTCATACATAGTAGAAGATAGAACTTCATAACACTATATGGTAATACTAGAGAATTTGGAAATAGCACTAGTTGCTTTTGCTTCTTCTTATATGAAGACCATAACAGCTAAATATGTTAGTCTTTACAATGACTTTAACATGCATGCTAATCTGCAGGTCCTGTTCAAGTGCGCAATGCCTAGAAGGTTTATTTCCTATTCGTTGTATGGATGTAATCATTGACATAAAGCAATTCCTTAGCCAATGACATTTCAAGGTTATCGTAGTAGGATAGAATTTCATCATATTTTGTAATAATAACAGAATATAGTAGTATTCCATAATACTATGTAATAACAATCCATTACTCTGTTACATTGATTACATTCTTTGGATGCAATCAAATGACATAAAGTGATTACTTATCAGAGTACTTACGGTGTCTTTAGCATGCATTCTATATGGATATAGTAGATATATCCCATTCGTTGTATGGGTGTAATCAATGACATAAAATGATTTCTTAGCCAACAAGTATTTCAGGTTATCTCATACATAGTAGAAGATAGAACTTCATAACACTATATGGTAATACTAGAGAATTTGGAAATAGCACTAGTTGCTTTTGCTTCTTCTTATATGAAGACCATAACAGCTAAATATGTTAGTCTTTACAATGACTTTAACATGCATGCTAATCTGCAGGTCCTGTTCAAGTGCGCAATGCCTAGAAGGTTTATTCGTTGTATGGATGTAATCATTGACATAAAGCAATTCCTTAGCCAATGACATTTCAAGGTTATCGTAGTAGGATAGAGTTTCATAATACTTTGTAATAATAACAGTATATAGTAGTATTCCATAATACTATGTAATAACAATACATTACTCTGTTACATTGATTACATTCTTTGGATGCAGTCAAATGACATAAAGCGATTACTTATCAGAATACTTACGATGTCTTTAGCATGCATTCTATATGGAAATAGTAGGTATATCCCATTCGTTGTATGGGTGTAATCAATGAAATAAAATGATTTCTTTGCCAACAAGTATTTCAGGTTATCTCATACATAGTAGAAGATAGAACTTCCTAACACTATATGGTAATACTAGAGAATTTGGAAATAGCACTAGTTGCTTTTGCTTCTTCTTATATGAAGACCATAAAAGCTAAATATGTTAATCTTTACAATGACTTTAACATGCATGCTAATCTGCAGGTCCTGTTCAAGTGCGCAATGCCTAGAAGGTTTATTTCCTATTCGTTGTATGGATGTAATCATTGACATAAAGCAATTCCTTAGCCAATGACATTTCAAGGTTATCGTAGTAGGATAGAATTTCATAATACTTTGTAATAATAATAGAATATAGCAGTATTCCATAATACTATGTAATAACAATACATTACACTGTTACATTGTTTACATTCTTTGGATGCAATCACATGACATAAAGCGATTACTTATTAGAGTACTTACGGTGTCTTTAGCATGCATTCTATATGGATATAGTAGGTATATCCCATTCGTTGTATGGGTGTAATCAATGACATAAAATGATTTCTTAGCCAACAAGTATTTCAGGTTATCTCATACATAGTAGAAGATAGAACTTCATAACACTATATGGTAATACTAGAGAATTTGGAAATAGCACTAGTTGCTTTTGCTTCTTCTTATATGAAGACCATAAAAGCTAAATATGTTAGTCTTTACAATGACTTTAACATGCATGCTAATCTGCAGGTCCTGTTCAAGTGCGCAATGCCTAGAAGGTTTATTTCCTATTCGTTGTATGGATGTAATCATTGACATAAAGCAATTCCTTAGCCAATGACATTTCAAGGTTATCGTAGTAGGATAGAATTTCATAATACTTTGTAATAATAATAGAATATAGCAGTATTCCATAATACTATGTAATAACAATACATTACACTGTTACATTGTTTACATTCTTTGGATGCAATCACATGACATAAAGCGATTACTTATTAGAGTACTTACGGTGTCTTTAGCATGCATTCTATATGGATATAGTAGGTATATCCCATTCGTTGTATGGGTGTAATCAATGACATAAAATGATTTCTTAGCCAACAAGTATTTCAGGTTATCTCATACATAGTAGAAGATAGAACTTCATAACACTATATGGTAATACTAGAGAATTTGGAAATAGCACTAGTTGCTTTTGCTTCTTCTTATATGAAGACCATAACAGCAAAATATGTTAGTCTTTACAATGACTTTAACATGCATGCTATATAAATCTGCAGGTCCTGTTCAAGTGCGCAATGCCTAGAAGGTTTATTTCCTATTCGTTGTATGGATGTAATCATTGACATAAAGCAATTCCTTAGCCAATGACATTTCAAGGTTATCGTAGTAGGATAGAGTTTCATAATACTTTGTAATAATAACAGTATATAGTAGTATTCCATAATACTATGTAATAACAATACATTACTCTGTTACATTGATTACATTCTTTGGATGCAGTCAAATGACATAAAGCGATTACTTATCAGAATACTTACGGTGTCTTTAGCATGCATTCTATATGGAAATAGTAGGTATATCCCATTCGTTGTATGGGTGTAATCAATGAAATAAAATGATTTCTTTGCCAACAAGTATTTCAGGTTATCTCATACATAGTAGAAGATAGAACTTCATAACACTATATGGTAATACTAGAGAATTTGGAAATAGCACTAGTTGCTTTTGCTTCTTCTTATATGAAGACCATAAAAGCTAAATATGTTAGTCTTTAGAATGACTTTAACATGCATGCTAATCTGCAGGTCCTGTTCAAGTGCGCAATGCCTAGAAGGTTTATTTCCTATTCGTTGTATGGATGTAATCATTGACATAAAGCAATTCCTTAGCCAATGACATTTCAAGGTTATCGTAGTAGGATAGAATTTCATAATACTTTGTAATAATAATAGAATATAGCAGTATTCCATAATACTATGTAATAACAATACATTACACTGTTACATTGTTTACATTCTTTGGATGCAATCACATGACATAAAGCGATTACTTATTAGAGTACTTACGGTGTCTTTAGCATGCATTCTATATGGATATAGTAGGTATATCCCATTCGTTGTATGGGTGTAATCAATGACATAAAATGATTTCTTAGCCAACAAGTATTTCAGGTTATCTCATACATAGTAGAAGATAGAACTTCATAACACTATATGGTAATACTAGAGAATCTGGAAATAGCACTAGTTGCTTTTGCTTCTTCTTATATGAAGACCATAACAGCAAAATATGTTAGTCTTTACAATGACTTTAACATGCATGCTATATAAATCTGCAGGTCCTGTTCAAGTGCGCAATGCCTAGAAGGTTTATTTCCTATTCGTTGTATGGATGTAATCATTGACATAAAGCAATTCCTTAGCCAATGACATTTCAAGGTTATCGTAGTAGGATAGAGTTTCATAATACTTTGTAATAATAACAGTATATAGTAGTATTCCATAATACTATGTAATAACAATACATTACTCTGTTACATTGATTACATTCTTTGGATGCAGTCAAATGACATAAAGCGATTACTTATCAGAATACTTACGGTGTCTTTAGCATGCATTCTATATGGAAATAGTAGGTATATCCCATTCGTTGTATGGGTGTAATCAATGAAATAAAATGATTTCTTTGCCAACAAGTATTTCAGGTTATCTCATACATAGTAGAAGATAGAACTTCATAACACTATATGGTAATACTAGAGAATTTGGAAATAGCACTAGTTGCTTTTGCTTCTTATATGAAGACCATAAAAGCTAAATATGTTAGTCTTTACAATGACTTTAACATGCATGCTAATCTGCAGGTCCTGTTCAAGTGCGCAATGCCTAGAAGGTTTATTTCCTATTCGTTGTATGGATGTAATCATTGACATAAAGCAATTCCTTAGCCAATGACATTTCAAGGTTATCGTAGTAGGATAGAATTTCATAATACTTTGTAATAATAATAGAATATAGCAGTATTCCATAATACTATGTAATAACAATACATTACACTGTTACATTGTTTACATTCTTTGGATGCAATCACATGACATAAAGCGATTACTTATTAGAGTACTTACGGTGTCTTTAGCATGCATTCTATATGGATATAGTAGGTATATCCCATTCGTTGTATGGGTGTAATCAATGACATAAAATGATTTCTTAGCCAACAAGTATTTCAGGTTATCTCATACATAGTAGAAGATAGAACTTCATAACACTATATGGTAATACTAGAGAATTTGGAAATAGCACTAGTTGCTTTTGCTTCTTCTTATATGGACCATAACAGCAAAATATGTTAGTCTTTACAATGACTTTAACATGCATGCTATATAAATCTGCAGTTCCTGTTCAAGTGCGCAATGCCTAGAAGGTTTATTTCCTATTCGTTGTATGGATGTAATCATTGACATAAAGCAATTCCTTAGCCAATGACATTTCAAGGTTATCGTAGTAGGATAGAGTTTCATAATACTTTGTAATAATAACAGTATATAGTACTATTCCATAATACTATTTAATAACAATACATTACTCTGTTACATTGATTACATTCTTTGGATGCAGTCAAATGACATAAAGCGATTACATATCAGAATACTTACGGTGTCTTTAGCATGCATTCTATATGGAAATAGTAGGTATATCCCATTCGTTGTATGGGTGTAATCAATGAAATAAAATGATTTCTTTGCCAACAAGTATTTCAGGTTATCTCATACATAGTAGAAGATAGAACTTCATAACACTATATGGTAATACTAGAGAATTTGGAAATAGCACTAGTTGCTTTTGCTTCTTCTTATATGAAGACCATAAAAGCTAAATATGTTAGTCTTTACAATGACTTTAACATGCATGCTAATCTGCAGGTCCTGTTCAAGTGCGCAATGCCTAGAAGGTTTATTTCCTATTCGTTGTATGGATGTAATCATTGACATAAAGCAATTCCTTAGCCAATGACATTTCAAGGTTATCGTAGTAGGATAGAATTTCATAATACTTTGTAATAATAATAGAATATAGCAGTATTCCATAATACTATGTAATAACAATACATTACACTGTTACATTGTTTACATTCTTTGGATGCAATCACATGACATAAAGCGATTACTTATTAGAGTACTTACGGTGTCTTTAGCATGCATTCTATATGGATATAGTAGGTATATCCCATTCGTTGTATGGGTGTAATCAATGACATAAAATGATTTCTTAGCCAACAAGTATTTCAGGTTATCTCATACATAGTAGAAGATAGAACATAACACTATATGGTAATACTAGAGAATTTGGAAATAGCACTAGTTGCTTTTGCTTCTTCTTATATGGACCATAACAGCAAAATATGTTAGTCTTTACAATGACTTTAACATGCATGCTATATAAATCTGCAGTTCCTGTTCAAGTGCGCAATGCCTAGAAGGTTTATTTCCTATTCGTTGTATGGATGTAATCATTGACATAAAGCAATTCCTTAGCCAATGACATTTCAAGGTTATCGTAGTAGGATAGAGTTTCATAATACTTTGTAATAATAACAGTATATAGTAGTATTCCATAATACTATGTAATAACAATACATTACTCTGTTACATTGATTACATTCTTTGGATGCAGTCAAATGACATAAAGCGATTACTTATCAGAATACTTACGGTGTCTTTAGCATGCATTCTATATGGAAATAGTAGGTATATCCCATTCGTTGTATGGGTGTAATCAATGAAATAAAATGATTTCTTTGCCAACAAGTATTTCAGGTTATCTCATACATAGTAGAAGATAGAACTTCATAACACTATATGGTAATACTAGAGAATTTGGAAATAGCACTAGTTGCTTTTGCTTCTTCTTATATGAAGACCATAAAAGCTAAATATGTTAGTCTTTACAATGACTTTAACATGCATGCTAATCTGCAGGTCCTGTTCAAGTGCGCAATGCCTAGAAGGTTTATTTCCTATTCGTTGTATGGATGTAATCATTGACATAAAGCAATTCCTTAGCCAATGACATTTCAAGGTTATCATAGTAGGATAGAGTTTCATAATACTTTGTAATAATAACAGTATATAGTAGTATTCCATAATACTATGTAATAACAATACATTACTCTGTTACATTGATTACATTCTTTGGATGCAGTCAAATGACATAAAGCGATTACTTATCATAATACTTACGGTGTCTTTAGCATGCATTCTATATGGATATAGTAGGTATATTCGTTGTATGGGTGTAATCAATGAAATAAAATGATTTCTTTGCCAACAAGTATTTCAGGTTATCTCATACATAGTAGAAGATAGAACTTCATAACACTATATGGTAATACTAGAGAATTTGGAAATAGCACTAGTTGCTTTTGCTTCTTCTTATATGAAGACCATAACAGCTAAATATGTTAGTCTTTACAATGACTTTAACATGCATGCTAATCTGCAGGTCCTGTTCAAGTGCGCAATGCCTAGAAGGTTTATTTCCTATTCGTTGTATGGATGTAATCATTGACATAAAGCAATTCCTTAGCCAATGACATTTCAAGGTTATCATAGTAGGATAGAGTTTCATAATACTTTGTAATAATAACAGTATATAGTAGTATTCCATAATACTATGTAATAACAATACATTACTCTGTTACATTGATTACATTCTTTGGATGCAGTCAAATGACATAAAGCGATTACTTATCAGAATACTTACGGTGTCTTTAGCATGCATTCTATATGGATATAGTAGGTATATCCCATTCGTTGTATGGGTGTAATCAATGAAATAAAATGATTTCTTTGCCAACAAGTATTTCAGGTTATCTCATACATAGTAGAAGATAGAACTTCATAACACTATATGGTAATACTAGAGAATTTGGAAATAGCACTAGTTGCTTTTGCTTCTTCTTATATGAAGACCATAACAGCTAAATATTTTAGTCTTTACAATGACTTTAACATGCATGCTAATCTGCAGGTCCTGTTCAAGTGCGCAATGCCTAGAAGGTTTATTTCCTATTCGTTGTATGGATGTAATCATTGACATAAAGCAATTCCTTAGCCAATGACATTTCAAGGTTATCGTAGTAGGATAGAATTTCATCATATTTTGTAATAATAACAGAATATAGTAGTATTCCATAATACTATGTAATAACAATCCATTACTCTGTTACATTGATTACATTCTTTGGATGCTATCAAATGACATAAAGTGATTACTTATCAGAGTACTTACGGTGTCTTTAGCATGCATTCTATATGGATATAGTAGGTATATCCCATTCGTTGTATGGGTGTAATCAATGACATAAAATGATTTCTTAGCCAACAAGTATTTCAGGTTATCTCATACATAGTAGAAGATAGAACTTCATAACACTATATGGTAATACTAGAGAATTTGGAAATAGCACTAGTTGCTTTTGCTTCTTCTTATATGAAGACCATAACAGCAAAATATGTTAGTCTTTAAAATGACTTTAACATGCATGCTAATCTGCAGGTCCTGTTCAAGTGCGCATTGCCTAGAAGGTTTATTTCCTATTCGTTGTATGGATGTAATCATTGACATAAAGCAATTCCTTAGCCAATGACATTTCAAGGTTATCATAGTAGGATAGAGTTTCATAATACTTTGTAATAATAACAGTATATAGTAGTATTCCATAATACTATGTAATAACAATACATTACTCTGTTACATTGATTACATTCTTTGGATGCAGTCAAATGACATAAAGCGATTACTTATCATAATACTTACGGTGTCTTTAGCATGCATTCTATATGGATATAGTAGGTATATTCGTTGTATGGGTGTAATCAATGAAATAAAATGATTTCTTTGCCAACAAGTATTTCAGGTTATCTCATACATAGTAGAAGATAGAACTTCATAACACTATATGGTAATACTAGAGAATTTGGAAATAGCACTAGTTGCTTTTGCTTCTTCTTATATGAAGACCATAACAGCTAAATATGTTAGTCTTTACAATGACTTTAACATGCATGCTAATCTGCAGGTCCTGTTCAAGTGCGCAATGCCTAGAAGGTTTATTTCCTATTCGTTGTATGGATGTAATCATTGACATAAAGCAATTCCTTAGCCAATGACATTTCAAGGTTATCGTAGTAGGATAGAATTTCATCATATTTTGTAATAATAACAGAATATAGTAGTATTCCATAATACTATGTAATAACAATCCATTACTCTGTTACATTGATTACATTCTTTGGATGCAATCAAATGACATAAAGTGATTACTTATCAGAGTACTTACGGTGTCTTTAGCATGCATTCTATATGGATATAGTAGGTATATCCCATTCGTTGTATGGGTGTAATCAATGACATAAAATGATTTCTTAGCCAACAAGTATTTCAGGTTATCTCATACATAGTAGAAGATAGAACTTCATAACACTATATGGTAATACTAGAGAATTTGGAAATAGCACTAGTTGCTTTTGCTTCTTCTTATATGAAGACCATAGCAGCTAAATATGTTAGTCTTTACAATGACTTTAACATGCATGCTAATCTGCAGGTCCTGTTCAAGTGCGCAATGCCTAGAAGGTTTATTTCCTATTCGTTGTATGGATGTAATCATTGACATAAAGCAATTCCTTAGCCAATGACATTTCAAGGTTATCATAGTAGGATAGAGTTTCATAATACTTTGTAATAATAACAGTATATAGTAGTATTCCATAATACTATGTAATAACAATACATTACTCTGTTACATTGATTACATTCTTTGGATGCAGTCAAATGACATAAAGCGATTACTTATCAGAATACTTACGGTGTCTTTAGCATGCATTCTATATGGATATAGTAGGTATATCCCATTCGTTGTATGGGTGTAATCAATGACATAAAATGATTTCTTAGCCAACAAGTATTTCAGGTTATCTCATACATAGTAGAAGATAGAACTTCATAACACTATATGGTAATACTAGAGAATTTGGAAATAGCACTAGTTGCTTTTGCTTCTTCTTATATGAAGACCATAACAGCTAAATATGTTAGTCTTTACAATGACTTTAACATGCATGCTAATCTGCATGTCCTGTTCAAGTGCGCAATGCCTAGAAGGTTTATTTCCTATTCGTTGTATGGATGTAATCATTGACATAAAGCAATTCCTTAGCCAATGACATTTCAAGGTTATCATAGTAGGATAGAGTTTCATAATACTTTGTAATAATAACAGTATATAGTAGTATTCCATAATACTATGTAATAACAATACATTACTCTGTTACATTGATTATATTCTTTGGATGCAGTCAAATGACATAAAGCGATTACTTATCATAATACTTACGGTGTCTTTAGCATGCATTCTATATGGATATAGTAGGTATATTCGTTGTATGGGTGTAATCAATGAAATAAAATGATTTCTTTGCCAACAAGTATTTCAGGTTATCTCATACATACTAGAAGATAGAACTTCATAACACTATATGGTGATACTAGCGAATTTGGAAATAGCACTAGTTGCTTTTGCTTCTTCTTATATGAAGACCATAACAGCTAAATATGTTAGTCTTTACAATGACTTTAACATGCATGCTAATCTGCAGGTCCTGTTCAAGTGCGCAATGCCTAGAAGGTTTATTTCCTATTCGTTGTATGGATGTAATCATTGACATAAAGCAATTCCTTAGCCAATGACATTTCAAGGTTATCGTAGTAGGATAGAATTTCATCATATTTTGTAATAATAACAGAATATAGTAGTATTCCATAATACTATGTAATAACAATCCATTACTCTGTTACATTGATTACATTCTTTGGATGCAATCAAATGACATAAAGTGATTACTGATCAGAGTACTTACGGTGTCTTTAGCATGCATTCTATAAGGATATAGTAGGTATATCCCATTCGTTGTATGGGTGTAATCAATGACATAAAATGATTTCTTAGCCAACAAGTATTTCAGGTTATCTCATACATAGTAGAAGATAGAACTTCATAACACTATATGGTAATACTAGAGAATTTGGAAATAGCACTAGTTGCTTTTGCTTCTTCTTATATGAAGACCATAACAGCTAAATATGTTAGTCTTTACAATGACTTTAACATGCATGCTAATCTGCAGGTCCTGTTCAAGTGCGCAATGCCTAGAAGGTTTATTTCCTATTCGTTGTATGGATGTAATCATTGACATAAAGCAATTCCTTAGCCAATGACATTTCAAGGTTATCGTAGTAGGATAGAATTTCATCATATTTTGTAATAATAACAGAATATAGTAGTATTCCATAATACTATGTAATAACAATCCATTACTCTGTTACATTGATTACATTCTTTGGATGCAATCAAATGACATAAAGTGATTACTTATCAGAGTACTTACGGTGTCTTTAGCATGCATTCTATAAGGATATAGTAGGTATATCCCATTCGTTGTATGGGTGTAATCAATGACATAAAATGATTTCTTAGCCAACAAGTATTTCAGGTTATCTCATACATAGTAGAAGATAGAACTTCATAACACTATATGGTAATACTAGAGAATTGGGAAATAGCACTAGTTGCTTTTGCTTCTTCTTATATGAAGACCATAACAGCTAAATATGTTAGTCTTTACAATGACTTTAACATGCATGCTAATCTGCAGGTCCTGTTCAAGTGCGCAGTGCCTAGAAGGTTTATTTCCTATTCGTTGTATGGGTGTAATCATTGACATAAAGCAATTCCTTAGCCAATGACATTTCAAGGTTATCATAGTAGGATAGAGTTTCATAATACTTTGTAATAATAACAGTATTCCATAATACTATGTAATAACAATACATTACTCTGTTACATTGATTACATTCTTTGGATGCAGTCAAATGACATAAAGCGATTACTTATCAGAATACTTAAGGTGTCTTTAGCATGCATTCTATATGGATATAGTAGGTATATCCCATTCGTTGTATGGGTGTAATCAATGAAATAAAATGATTTCTTTGCCAACAAGTATTTCAGGTTATCTCATACATAGTAGAAGATAGAACTTCATAACACTATATGGTAATACTAGAGAATTTGGAAATAGCACTAGTTGCTTTTGCTTCTTCTTATATGAAGACCATAACAGCTAAATATGTTAGTCTTTACAATGACTTTAACATGCATGCTAATCTGCAGGTCCTGTTCAAGTGCGCAATGCCTAGAAGGTTTATTTCCTATTCATTGTATGGATGTAATCATTGACATAAAGCAATTCCTTAGCCAATGACATTTCAAGGTTATCGTAGTAGGATAGAGTTTCATAATAATTTGTAATAATAACAAAGAATATAGTAGTATTCCATAATACTATGTAATAACAATACATTATTCTGTTACATTGATTACATTCTTTGGATGCAATCAAATGACATAAAGCGATTACTTATCAGAGTACTTACGGTGTCTTTAGCATGCATTCCATATGGATATAGTAGGTATATCCCATTCGTTGTATGGGTGTAATCAATGACATAAAATGATTTCTTTGCCAACAAGTATTTCAGGTTATCTCATACATAGTAGAAGATAGAACTTCATAACACTATATGGTAATACTAGAGAATTTGGAAATAGCACTAGTTCCTTTTGCTTCTTCTTATATGAAGACCATAACAGCTAAATATGTTAGTCTTTACAATGACTTTAACATGCATGCTAATCTGCAGGTCCTGTTCAAGTGCGCAATGCCTAGAAGGTTTATTTCCTAATCGTTGTATGGATGTAATCATTGACATAAAGCCAATGACATTTCAAGGTTATCGTAGTAGGATAGAGTTTCATAATACATTGTAATAATATCAGAGAATATAGTAGTATTCCATAATACTATGTAATAACAAAACATTACTCTGTTACATTGATTACATTCTTTGGATGAAATCAAATGACATAAAGGGATTACTTATCAGAGTACTTATGATGTCTTTAGCATGCATTCTATATGGATATAGTAGGTATATCCCATTCGTTGTATGGGTGTAATCAATGACATAAAATGATTTTTTAGCCAACAAATATTTCAGGTTATCTCATACATAGTAGAAGATAGAACTTCATAACGCTATATAGTAATACTAGAGAATTTGGAAATAGCACTAGGTGCTTTTGCTTCTTCTTATATGAAGACCATAACAGCTAAATATGTTTGTCTTTACAATGACTTTAACATGCATGCTAATCTGCAGGTCCTGTTCAAGTGCGCAATGCCTAGAAGGTTTATTTCCTATTCGTTGTATGGATGTAATCATTGACATAAAGCAATTCCTTAGCCAATGACATTTCAAGGTTATCATAGTAGGATAGAGTTTCATAATACTTTGTAATAATAACAGAATATAGTAGTATTCCATAATACGATGTAATAACAATACATTACTCTGTTACATTGATTACATTCCTTGGATGCAATCAAATGACATAAAGCGATTACTTATCAGAGTAGTTACGGTGTCTTTAGCATGCATTCTATATGGATATAGTAGGTATATCCCATTCGTTGTATGGGTGTAATCAATGACATAAAATGATTTCTTTGCCAACAAGTATTTCAGTTTATCTCATACATAGTAGAAGATAGAACTTCATAACACTATATGGTAATACTAGAGAATTTGGAAATAGCACTAGTTGCTTTTGCTTCTTCTTATATGAAGACCATAACAGCTAAATATGTTAGTCTTTACAATGACTTTAACATGCATGCTAATCTGCAGGTCCTGTTCAAGTGCGCAATGCCTAGAAGGTTTATTTCCTATTCGTTGTATGGATGTAATCATTGACATAAAGCAATTCCTTAGCCAATGACATTTCAAGGTTATCATAGTAGGATAGAATTTCATAATACTTTGTAATAATAACAGTATATAGTAGTATTCCATAATACTATGTAATAACAATACATTACTCTGTTACATTGATTATATTCTTTGGATGCAGTCAAATGACATAAAGCGATTACTTATCATAATACTTACGGTGTCTTTAGCATGCATTCTATATGGATATAGTAGGTATATTCGTTGTATGGGTGTAATCAATGAAATAAAATGATTTCTTTGCCAACAAGTATTTCAGGTTATCTCATACATAGTAGAAGATAGAACTTCATAACACTATATGGTAATACTAGAGAATTTGGAAATAGCACTAGTTGCTTTTGCTTCTTCTTATATGAAGACCATAACAGCTAAATATGTTAGTCTTTACAATGACTTTAACATGCATGCTAATCTGCAGGTCCTGTTCAAGTGCGCAATGCCTAGAAGGTTTATTTCCTATTCGTTGTATGGATGTAATCATTGACATAAAGCAATTCCTTAGCCAATGACATTTCAAGGTTATCGTAGTAGGATAGAATTTCATCATATTTTGTAATAATAACAGAATATAGTAGTATTCCATAATACTATGTAATAACAATCCATTACTCTGTTACATTGATTACATTCTTTGGATGCAATCAAATGACATAAAGTGATTACTGATCAGAGTACTTACGGTGTCTTTAGCATGCATTCTATAAGGATATAGTAGGTATATCCCATTCGTTGTATGGGTGTAATCAATGACATAAAATGATTTCTTAGCCAACAAGTATTTCAGGTTATCTCATACATAGTAGAAGATAGAACTTCATAACACTATATGGTAATACTAGAGAATTGGGAAATAGCACTAGTTGCTTTTGCTTCTTCTTATATGAAGACCATAACAGCTAAATATGTTAGTCTTTACAATGACTTTAACATGCATGCTAATCTGCAGGTCCTGTTCAAGTGCGCAATGCCTAGAAGGTTTATTTCCTATTCGTTGTATGGGTGTAATCATTGACATAAAGCAATTCCTTAGCCAATGACATTTCAAGGTTATCATAGTAGGATAGAGTTTCATAATACTTTGTAATAATAACAGTATATAGTAGTATTCCATAATACTATGTAATAACAATACATTACTCTGTTACATTGATTACATTCTTTGGATGCAGTCAAATGACATAAAGCGATTACTTATCAGAATACTTACGGTGTCTTTAGCATGCATTCTATATGGATATAGTAGGTATATTCGTTGTATGGGTGTAATCAATGAAATAAAATGATTTCTTTGCCAACAAGTATTTCAGGTTATCTCATACATAGTAGAAGATAGAACTTCATAACACTATATGGTAATACTAGAGAATTTGGAAATAGCACTAGTTGCTTTTGCTTCTTCTTATATGAAGACCATAACAGCAAAATATGTTAGTCTTTACAATGACTTTAACATGCATGCTAATCTGCAGGTCCTGTTCAAGTGCGCATTGCCTAGAAGGTTTATTTCCTATTCGTTGTATGGATGTAATCATTGACATAAAGCAATTCCTTAGCCAATGACATTTCAAGGTTATCATAGTAGGATAGAGTTTCATAATACTTTGTAATAATAACAGTATATAGTAGTATTCCATAATACTATGTAATAACAATACATTACTCTGTTACATTGATTACATTCTTTGGATGCAGTCAAATGACATAAAGCGATTACTTATCATAATACTTACGGTGTCTTTAGCATGCATTCTATATGGATATAGTAGGTATATTCGTTGTATGGGTGTAATCAATGAAATAAAATGATTTCTTTGCCAACAAGTATTTCAGGTTATCTCATACATAGTAGAAGATAGAACTTCATAACACTATATGGTAATACTAGAGAATTTGGAAATAGCACTAGTTGCTTTTGCTTCTTCTTATATGAAGACCATAACAGCTAAATATGTTAGTCTTTACAATGACTTTAACATGCATGCTAATCTGCAGGTCCTGTTCAAGTGCGCAATGCCTAGAAGGTTTATTTCCTATTCGTTGTATGGATGTAATCATTGACATAAAGCAATTCCTTAGCCAATGACATTTCAAGGTTATCGTAGTAGGATAGAATTTCATCATATTTTGTAATAATAACAGAATATAGTAGTATTCCATAATACTATGTAATAACAATCCATTACTCTGTTACATTGATTACATTCTTTGGATGCAGTCAAATGACATAAAGCGATTACTTATCAGAATACTTACGGTGTCTTTAGCATGCATTCTATATGGATATAGTAGGTATATCCCATTCGTTGTATGGGTGTAATCAATGACATAAAATGATTTCTTAGCCAACAAGTATTTCAGGTTATCTCATACATAGTAGAAGATAGAACTTCATAACACTATATGGTAATACTAGAGAATTTGGAAATAGCACTAGTTGCTTTTGCTTCTTCTTATATGAAAACCATAACAGCTAAATATGTTAGTCTTTACAATGACTTTAACATGCATGCTAATCTGCATGTCCTGTTCAAGTGCGCAATGCCTAGAAGGTTTATTTCCTATTCGTTGTATGGATGTAATCATTGACATAAAGCAATTCCTTAGCCAATGACATTTCAAGGTTATCATAGTAGGATAGAGTTTCATAATACTTTGTAATAATAACAGTATATAGTAGTATTCCATAATACTATGTAATAACAATACATTACTCTGTTACATTGATTACATTCTTTGGATGCAGTCAAATGACATAAAGCGATTACTTATCATAATACTTACGGTGTCTTTAGCATGCATTCTATATGGATATAGTAGGTATATTCGTTGTATGGGTGTAATCAATGAAATAAAATGATTTCTTTGCCAACAAGTATTTCAGGTTATCTCATACATAGTAGAAGATAGAACTTCATAACACTATATGGTAATACTAGAGAATTTGGAAATAGCACTAGTTGCTTTTGCTTCTTCTTATATGAAGACCATAACAGCTAAATATGTTAGTCTTTACAATGACTTTAACATGCATGCTAATCTGCAGGTCCTGTTCAAGTGCGCAATGCCTAGAAGGTTTATTTCCTATTCGTTGTATGGATGTAATCATTGACATAAAGCAATTCCTTAGCCAATGACATTTCAAGGTTATCGTAGTAGGATAGAATTTCATCATATTTTGTAATAATAACAGAATATAGTATTATTCCATAATACTATGTAATAACAATCCATTACTCTGTTACATTGATTACATTCTTTGGATGCAATCAAATGACATAAAGTGATTACTTATCAGAGTACTTACGGTGTCTTTAGCATGCATTCTATATGGATATAGTAGGTATATCCCATTCGTTGTATGGGTGTAATCAATGACATAAAATGATTTCTTAGCCAACAAGTATTTCAGGTTATACATAGTAGAAGATAGAACTTCATAACACTATATGGTAATACTAGAGAATTTGGAAATAGCACTAGTTGCTTTTGCTTCTTCTTATATGAAGACCATAGCAGCTAAATATGTTAGTCTTTACAATGACTTTAACATGCATGCTAATCTGCAGGTCCTGTTCAAGTGCGCAATGCCTAGAAGGTTTATTTCCTATTCGTTGTATGGATGTAATCATTGACATAAAGCAATTCCTTAGCCAATGACATTTCAAGGTTATCATAGTAGGATAGAGTTTCATAATACTTTGTAATAATAACAGTATTCCATAATACTATGTAATAACAATACATTACTCTGTTACATTGATTACATTCTTTGGATGCAGTCAAATGACATAAAGCGATTACTTATCAGAATACTTACGGTGTCTTTAGCATGCATTCTATATGGATATAGTAGGTATATCCCATTCGTTGTATGGGTGTAATCAATGAAATAAAATGATTTCTTTGCCAACAAGTATTTCAGGTTATCTCATACATAGTAGAAGATAGAACTTCATAACACTATATGGTAATACTAGAGAATTTGGAAATAGCACTAGTTGCTTTTGCTTCTTCTTATATGAAGACCATAACAGCTAAATATGTTAGTCTTTACAATGACTTTAACATGCATGCTAATCTGCAGGTCCTGTTCAAGTGCGCAATGCCTAGAAGGTTTATTTCCTATTCATTGTATGGATGTAATCATTGACATAAAGCAATTCCTTAGCCAATGACATTTCAAGGTTATCGTAGTAGGATAGAGTTTCATAATAATTTGTAATAATAACAAAGAATATAGTAGTATTCCATAATACTATGTAATAACAATACATTATTCTGTTACATTGATTACATTCTTTGGATGCAATCAAATGACATAAAGCGATTACTTATCAGAGTACTTACGGTGTCTTTAGCATGCATTCCATATGGATATAGTAGGTATATCCCATTCGTTGTATGGGTGTAATCAATGACATAAAATGATTTCTTTGCCAACAAGTATTTCAGGTTATCTCATACATAGTAGAAGATAGAACTTCATAACACTATATGGTAATACTAGAGAATTTGGAAATAGCACTAGTTGCTTTTGCTTCTTCTTATATGAAGACCATAACAGCTAAATATGTTAGTCTTTACAATGACTTTAACATGCATGCTAATCTGCAGGTCCTGTTCAAGTGCGCAATGCCTAGAAGGTTTATTTCCTATTCGTTGTATGGATGTAATCATTGACATAAAGCCAATGACATTTCAAGGTTATCGTAGTAGGATAGAGTTTCATAATACATTGTAATAATATCAGAGAATATAGTAGTATTCCATAATACTATGTAATAACAATACATTACTCTGTTACATTGATTACATTCTTTGGATGAAATCAAATGACATAAAGGGATTACTTATCAGAGTACTTATGATGTCTTTAGCATGCATTCTATATGGATATAGTAGGTATATCCCATTCGTTGTATGGGTGTAATCAATGACATAAAATGATTTCTTAGCCAACAAATATTTCAGGTTATCTCATACATAGTAGAAGATAGAACTTCATAACGCTATATAGTAATACTAGAGAATTTGGAAATAGCACTAGGTGCTTTTGCTTCTTCTTATATGAAGACCATAACAGCTAAATATGTTTGTCTTTACAATGACTTTAACATGCATGCTAATCTGCAGGTCCTGTTCAAGTGCGCAATGCCTAGAAGGTTTATTTCCTATTCGTTGTATGGATGTAATCATTGACATAAAGCAATTCCTTAGCCAATGACATTTCAAGGTTATCATAGTAGGATAGAGTTTCATAATACTTTGTAATAATAACAGAATATAGTAGTATTCCATAATACGATGTAATAACAATACATTACTCTGTTACATTGATTACATTCCTTGGATGCAATCAAATGACATAAAGCGATTACTTATCAGAGTAGTTACGGTGTCTTTAGCATGCATTCTATATGGATATAGTAGGTATATCCCATTCGTTGTATGGGTGTAATCAATGACATAAAATGATTTCTTTGCCAACAAGTATTTCAGTTTATCTCATACATAGTAGAAGATAGAACTTCATAACACTATATGGTAATACTAGAGAATTTGGAAATAGCACTAGTTGCTTTTGCTTCTTCTTATATGAAGACCATAACAGCTAAATATGTTAGTCTTTACAATGACTTTAACATGCATGCTAATCTGCAGGTCTTGTTCAAGTGCGCAATGCCTAGAAGGTTTATTTCCTATTCGTTGTATGGATGTAATCATTGACATAAAGCAATTCCTTAGCCAATGACATTTCAAGGTTATCATAGTAGGATAGAGTTTCATAATACTTTGTAATAATAACAGTATATAGTAGTATTCCATAATACTATGTAATAACAATACATTACTCTGTTACATTGATTACATTCTTTGGATGCAGTCAAATGACATAAAGCGATTACTTATCAGAATACTTACGGTGTCTTTAGCATGCATTCTATATGGATATAGTAGGTATATCCCATTCGTTGTATGGGTGTAATCAATGACATAAAATGATTTCTTAGCCAACAAGTATTTCAGGTTATCTCATACATAGTAGAAGATAGAACTTCATAACACTATATGGTAATACTAGAGAATTTGGAAATAGCACTAGTTGCTTTTGCTTCTTCTTATATGAAGACCATAACAGCTAAATATGTTAGTCTTTACAATGACTTTAACATGCATGCTAATCTGCATGTCCTGTTCAAGTGCGCAATGCCTAGAAGGTTTATTTCCTATTCGTTGTATGGATGTAATCATTGACATAAAGCAATTCCTTAGCCAATGACATTTCAAGGTTATCATAGTAGGATAGAGTTTCATAATACTTTGTAATAATAACAGTATATAGTAGTATTCCATAATACTATGTAATAACAATACATTACTCTGTTACATTGATTATATTCTTTGGATGCAGTCAAATGACATAAAGCGATTACTTATCATAATACTTACGGTGTCTTTAGCATGCATTCTATATGGATATAGTAGGTATATTCGTTGTTTGGGTGTAATCAATGAAATAAAATGATTTCTTTGCCAACAAGTATTTCAGGTTATCTCATACATAGTAGAAGATAGAACTTCATAACACTATATGGTAATACTAGAGAATTTGGAAATAGCACTAGTTGCTTTTGCTTCTTCTTATATGAAGACCATAACAGCTAAATATGTTAGTCTTTACAATGACTTTAACATGCATGCTAATCTGCAGGTCCTGTTCAAGTGCGCAATGCCTAGAAGGTTTATTTCCTATTCGTTGTATGGATGTAATCATTGACATAAAGCAATTCCTTAGCCAATGACATTTCAAGGTTATCATAGTAGGATAGAGTTTCATAATACTTTGTAATAATAACAGTATATAGTAGTATTCCATAATACTATGTAATAACAATACATTACTCTGTTACATTGATTACATTCTTTGGATGCAGTCAAATGACATAAAGCGATTACTTATCAGAATACTTACGGTGTCTTTAGCATGCATTCTATATGGATATAGTAGGTATATCCCATTCGTTGTATGGGTGTAATCAATGACATAAAATGATTTCTTAGCCAACAAGTATTTCAGGTTATCTCATACATAGTAGAAGATAGAACTTCATAACACTATATGGTAATACTAGAGAATTTGGAAATAGCACTAGTTGCTTTTGCTTCTTCTTATATGAAGACCATAACAGCTAAATATGTTAGTCTTTACAATGACTTTAACATGCATGCTAATCTGCATGTCCTGTTCAAGTGCGCAATGCCTAGAAGGTTTATTTCCTATTCGTTGTATGGATGTAATCATTGACATAAAGCAATTCCTTAGCCAATGACATTTCAAGGTTATCATAGTAGGATAGAGTTTCATAATACTTTGTAATAATAACAGTATATAGTAGTATTCCATAATACTATGTAATAACAATACATTACTCTGTTACATTGATTATATTCTTTGGATGCAGTCAAATGACATAAAGCGATTACTTATCATAATACTTACGGTGTCTTTAGCATGCATTCTATATGGATATAGTAGGTATATTCGTTGTATGGGTGTAATCAATGAAATAAAATGATTTCTTTGCCAACAAGTATTTCAGGTTATCTCATACATAGTAGAAGATAGAACTTCATAACACTATATGGTAATACTAGAGAATTTGGAAATAGCACTAGTTGCTTTTGCTTCTTCTTATATGAAGACCATAACAGCTAAATATGTTAGTCTTTACAATGACTTTAACATGCATGCTAATCTGCAGGTCCTGTTCAAGTGCGCAATGCCTAGAAGGTTTATTTCCTATTCATTGTATGGATGTAATCATTGACATAAAGCAATTCCTTAGCCAATGACATTTCAAGGTTATCGTAGTAGGATAGAATTTCATCATATTTTGTAATAATAACAGAATATAGTAGTATTCCATAATACTATGTAATAACAATCCATTACTCTGTTACATTGATTACATTCTTTGGATGCAATCAAATGACATAAAGTGATTACTGATCAGAGTACTTACGGTGTCTTTAGCATGCATTCTATAAGGATATAGTAGGTATATCCCATTCGTTGTATGGGTGTAATCAATGACATAAAATGATTTCTTAGCCAACAAGTATTTCAGGTTATCTCATACATAGTAGAAGATAGAACTTCATAACACTATATGGTAATACTAGAGAATTGGGAAATAGCACTAGTTGCTTTTGCTTCTTCTTATATGAAGACCATAACAGCTAAATATGTTAGTCTTTACAATGACTTTAACATGCATGCTAATCTGCAGGTCCTGTTCAAGTGCGCAATGCCTAGAAGGTTTATTTCCTATTCGTTGTATGGGTGTAATCATTGACATAAAGCAATTCCTTAGCCAATGACATTTCAAGGTTATCATAGTAGGATAGAGTTTCATAATACTTTGTAATAATAACAGTATATAGTAGTATTCCATAATACTATGTAATAACAATACATTACTCTGTTACATTGATTACATTCTTTGGATGCAGTCAAATGACATAAAGCGATTACTTATCAGAATACTTACGGTGTCTTTAGCATGCATTCTATATGGATATAGTAGGTATATCCCATTCGTTGTATGGGTGTAATCAATGACATAAAATGATTTCTTAGCCAACAAGTATTTCAGGTTATCTCATACATAGTAGAAGATAGAACTTCATAACACTATATGGTAATACTAGAGAATTTGGAAATAGCACTAGTTGCTTTTGCTTCTTCTTATATGAAGACCATAACAGCTAAATATGTTAGTCTTTACAATGACTTTAACATGCATGCTAATCTGCATGTCCTGTTCAAGTGCGCAATGCCTAGAAGGTTTATTTCCTATTCGTTGTATGGATGTAATCATTGACATAAAGCAATTCCTTAGCCAATGACATTTCAAGGTTATCATAGTAGGATAGAGTTTCATAATACTTTGTAATAATAACAGTATATAGTAGTATTCCATAATACTATGTAATAACAATACATTACTCTGTTACATTGATTATATTCTTTGGATGCAGTCAAATGACATAAAGCGATTACTTATCATAATACTTACGGTGTCTTTAGCATGCATTCTATATGGATATAGTAGGTATATTCGTTGTATGGGTGTAATCAATGAAATAAAATGATTTCTTTGCCAACAAGTATTTCAGGTTATCTCATACATAGTAGAAGATAGAACTTCATAACACTATATGGTAATACTAGAGAATTTGGAAATAGCACTAGTTGCTTTTGCTTCTTCTTATATGAAGACCATAACAGCTAAATATGTTAGTCTTTACAATGACTTTAACATGCATGCTAATCTGCAGGTCCTGTTCAAGTGCGCAATGCCTAGAAGGTTTATTTCCTATTCGTTGTATGGATGTAATCATTGACATAAAGCAATTCCTTAGCCAATGACATTTCAAGGTTATCGTAGTAGGATAGAATTTCATCATATTTTGTAATAATAACAGAATATAGTAGTATTCCATAATACTATGTAATAACAATCCATTACTCTGTTACATTGATTACATTCTTTGGATGCAATCAAATGACATAAAGTGATTACTGATCAGAGTACTTACGGTGTCTTTAGCATGCATTCTATAAGGATATAGTAGGTATATCCCATTCGTTGTATGGGTGTAATCAATGACATAAAATGATTTCTTAGCCAACAAGTATTTCAGGTTGCTTTGCAGGGTTTAAGATCACTTAATAAGGACACTGACACATAACTTGGCATTAATTTTGGCCACATCCTTTATTCAACATGTGAGCATGGCCAGCATGGAAAAGGTCTAAACCTCCTGTGGTCAGCCGACCACAAGCCACCAGATCCAGCCTGCCCCTTTACAGGACACCTTGGCCCTGCAGGCTACATAGCCCAAAACACTATGGCAGGCTGAAATTGGGAGGAGGCAAAGTGGAATAACCCTACTGGGCGTCCGCCTCTGTTGGGTTATCCTGCCTCCCGGAAATGCTCTCCTTCAATCAGGCTTTAGCATCCACGCAGTTCCTTAAGGGAACCCCAAAACCTAAGGGAGGCCAGCGCGCAAGCTTGGCCGCCCCATCCTTGACCATTTTCCATGCCCCAATTCCGCCGGCTGTGACATAACTTTGCAACACAATAATAACACAACATAACCCTTTTTTTTTTTAGAAACAGGGAGGGTGGGTGGGTTCCGCGTTCCTCGAGGGCAGCAAGAGCGGGAAGAGGCCGAGCCGCGTCAGGCGTCTTCTTTTAAGCCCGCTCGGCCCCGCCCCTCAAAATCGCGCGCTGCGCGACCCCCGGAGGCTCCTGGGACTGGGAGTTCTTCCCAGCCAACGTGTCCTCTGCCGCTCTCTCACCCGCGGCAGCAACGGCCCCTACGGTGAGTCTTCGGGGCTTTTTGCTTTGCAGGGTTTAAGATCACTTAATAAGGACACTGACACATAACTTGGCATTAATTTTGGCCACAGCCTTTATTCAACATGTGAGCATGGCCAGCATGGAAAAGGTCTAAACCTCCTGTGGTCAGCCGACCACAAGCCACCAGATCCAGCCTGCCCCTTTACAGGACACCTTGGCCCTGCAGGCTACATAGCCCAAAACACTATGGCAGGCTGAAATTGGGAGGAGGCAAAGTGGAATAACCCTACTGGGCGTCCGCCTCTGTTGGGTTATCCTGCCTCCCGGAAATGCTCTCCTTCAATCAGGCTTTAGCATCCACGCAGTTCCTTAAGGGAACCCCCAAACCTAAGGGAGGCCAGCGCGCAAGCTTGGCCGCCCCATCCTTGACCATTTTCCATGCCCCAATTCCGCCACTAAGCCCAACAAGGGGTGGCAAAACCCTTGATGGGCTTCCGCCAATGCTCACCCTTGTAGCCAAGTTAACAAACAATGCCTAATTGCATGGAGCCAAATGTCCATGCCCCATTCTGACAGGTGGACCCCATCATTTCTGTAAAGGGCACACTGTCGGTAAGAAATATCTGGATGGTGTACAACTAAACCTTCCAAACCATAAACATATTGAACAATAGCTTTGTTCACGCGCCTCCTGGCAAGGTCAACCCGTTCAGGGTGGACAGCCTCCCTCCAAGTACGCCGTTCAAGCAACGATGACCAACAAAGCGCTGTCTGGGGAAGTCGTGACCGGATCAAGGCCAAATCATGTAGAATAACTTGCTTCAGGATGCGACCTGGAGTTTCAGGGATATCGTTCTCTCCGAGCTGCAAGACTATCATATCTGGGACTCCGTCATGATGTATCCTCTTCTTCAGCGTATCCCAAAGCGACCTCCAACGCATCCCACGATATCCTCTCCACACGATCCGGACGAAACCTCCAAGCCCCAGACAGTCATCCCAGCCAGATGAAGCGGCATAATAGGCGGCCCAGTACACAATGCTGTGTCCGATCACCCATATGACGGGTACAGGAGGCGCCAGTTCTGCAATAAACAAATTCAAAGAAGGAGATCCTTCCTGACATACTTTTTATAGGCGGAAGATCGCCACCTTCCCATAGCCTTAATCCTGTCCTCTGGCACCCCTTTTTGATCCGCCTGAGTTGCGGCCCCAATCCGAAAAGAATGTATTCCGTACTGTTCAGCGGGTAAGCCAAGTTTCAACAATACGGAACGCATTACTGCCAGTAACTGATAACGGGACAAACACTTCCCATCTGCGTGTATAAAAAGTGGTCCCTCCACGTTTGGACGGACACTCAAATAGCATTTCATGTGACTAACTGGGCAAGGGCCCCCATCTAACTGCATGGGCAAGAAAACCTCCGTACCCTTGCCCAATTGATCAGTTTTTGAACTTCGTAACCAAATGTACAGCCCTTGCTCTGTGACCTGAACATCCCGAAGTGTCAGGGCCTTGCTTTCCGTAGATGCTTTTGAGGCCGACACTACCTCACTGCATCGAAATGCCCCAAAGAAAGTGACAGTGAAGGCCGCGGAAAATAATAATGTCTCAAACCTCGTATCGCAACTAACTGGAAGTTCCTGCAACATATTACTTAATATATGCAGGGACAGTGGCCTCCTACCGTCCTTTCTGAGGGGGGCGGACCTTATCCAACCTGTAATCGCTCTACGTGCTAAAAATGAAGAGGCAGGGTCCCACCAATTTTGAGCCCTACAGAAAAATGACAGAGCAGACAGATGCAATCTCAGAGTCCGCGGGGCAGCTCCCTGCTCTCGCAGGTGAACAAGGTATCGCAATACAAAGTCTTCCATTGGTGGCACGGGATCTAAACAACCCCAAGAGTTTGAGAAGACGATGTATCCCTCCACTGCCTTCGAATATGCCCGCTGAGTAGCTGGGGCTAACGAAGCAGTCACTGCGATACGTAGGGTTCGTTGCCAAGTCTCCAAAGATCTTCCGGGAACGGGTCCGGTGCCAGGTTCGCAGAGGGAGCCAGAGCCCGAAACCGATGATCCTGAAACCGAGACAGGGCATCCGCTACTTCATTATTTACCCCCGGTACATGTTGCGCTGCAAATGCTATATTAAATTGCAGGCAGGTTCTTACTAAAGACCGCACGATGCGCATAACCCTTTCCGAGCGACTATATTGCCTGTTAATGATGCGGACAACCGCCTGGTTGTCACACCAAAACAGGACTTTCCGATCTCGGAAAGACTCGCTCCACAACGTAACCGCAACTAACACTGGAAACATTTCCAAGAAAGTGAGGTCCCGTACTATACTGGTACCGACCCACCCCGCTGGCCAACGTTGTGCACACCAGTTATTCCTATAAAAAACTCCAAAACCCAGACTACCTGAAGCGTCTGAATGGACCTGGAGAGAATTCTCAGGAGTGATGGGGGTCTGCCAGATCGATACACCATTGAACTGTTGTAAGAACTCCAGCCAAACTCGAAAATCTTCCTTAACAGGACGAGTCAAGCGAATATGGTGGTGAGGCGAAGAAACCCCCGCCATCGATCTGGCCATTCTAGCACAGAAAGCTCTGCCAGGCGAAATGGCTTTGCAAGCAAAATTCAAGTGACCCAGCAGGGTCTGCATCTCCTTCAGGGTGCATTTTGTCTTGCACAGCATCTCGCCCAGCAATTGCCTCAACTTTTCCAGCTTGTCTAGCGGTAGTCGTGACAGCCCAGCTTCTGAATCCAAGAGGATGCCCAGGTAAGTCAATCTAACCACCGGACCCTCCGTTTTCTCCTGAGCTAAGGGGACTCCTAAATCTTCCGCCAAATTCTGAAAGGCAAGCAAACGATCCGCGCATGCGGAAGAGTCCGGGGGGCCAATGATCAAAAAATCATCGAGATAATGCGTGATATGCGGGCACCCCGTTCTGTCCTTTAGGACCCACTCCAGAAAGGTGCTGAAAGTTTCAAAGGCTGCACACGAAATGGAACAACCCATCGGCATAGCCTTATCTACATACCAACGCCCCCCAAAGTGGCAACCTAAAAGACAAAAATCTTCCGGATGGACTGGAAGTAGGCGAAAGGCGGACTGAATGTCGCATTTCGCTAATAAAGCCCCCTTTCCGCATGCCCTGATAAGTGAAATCGCATGATCCAAAGATGCGTATTTTACCGTACAAAGGTCCGGATCAATCGCATCGTTAACTGACGACCCTTTTGGATATGACAGGTGTTGTATTAACCTGTATTGCCCTTGTGCTTTTTTAGGCACCACCCCCAAAGGGGAGACCCGTAAATTCGGAATTGGCGGAGCCTCGTAAGGCCCTGCCATACGGCCCGCTGCACATTCCTTACCTATCTTCGCCGCTAGGACATCCGGCATTTGGACTGCGGACTTCAGATTCGCACATGACGTAGCCACCCTCTGTCCTGTAAATGGGATTCTAAACCCTTCTGAGAATCCCTTGGCGAGATATTCAGCAGCCGCCTTGAGCGGATATCGTGTCAGGAGCGTGAGCAAAACCGGGAGCTTAACGGGGGTCGATGCCAGAGAACACAACTCATCAGGAATCTTAATTGGTGGTGGTGGTGTCATCATTTTTTGATCCCGACCCTCCCCCTTTCTTGGTTGAGGGCCGGCCCCCTCGAAAGGGAGTCTTGCTGCCAGAAGACCTTTCACAATCCCTCTTTGCATGAGCCCCACCACAACTCTCGCAGTAGTGCTCAAAGCGGCACTTGCGCCGCTGGCAGTTACCCCTGTTGAATTCCCAGCAAATGCCCCTTGAATCTCTCCTACCCGACTGTCTACGCCTATCCGTGTCGGCCTTCTTAACGAAAGGGCCCACTTTCACAATCCAGGCGTCATGGTCCTTCATGTCCCACCGCGCCTGTATATTGTTGGAAGCCCGCTCCCTGGCGAGTAAATCATAGGACATAGCCGCTGAATCCCCAGAGAGAACCTTTGCTTCCAATACATTAGCCAAATGACTGGCTAAGTGCCAACCCCGTTCTGGATAGGCCCCCAGAACCAGTCGGAGAAACTCTGTATAGCCCCTCATCCAGTTTGTGAAGGAGCGGTCAGCTTGCACGGTACCCTTCTTTTCCTTCCTGGGACCTGTTCGGGGAGCATCCCCCTCCGGTGGAACCATGTCAAAAACATCGACATAATACCCGTCCAGGGCTCGCTCTCTAATCTTTCGCGCCATGTGGACGCCCGGCGGGTGTTCACCTGCCGGGTAGCCCAATGGGGGCTTAGGTAGTGGCCCTGCCCCTACTTTTTCCCGATAATATGTGTCTGCAGAATCCCGCCGACACATCAACCACATAGGGATCCCCGGGACCAATGAATTCTGCAACCAGTAAGACCCATCTCTCTGCCCCGTGGCCGTTTCGTCATCTGAAGAAGAAGACTCACCCGAGGTGCCGACCCCATGCCGAGCCCTGGAGCGTTTCCTTCCTCGCTTTTTTGTAGCCTGAGCAACCCCCGTATCAGGGCCTTCTGTTCCACCTTGACGAACCTCCCCGGGAGGGGCTGTAGTCGTCAACCCGTTGGAAGAAGACTGGCCAACCTGAGCAGCCACCGAGGTAACCCCAGCAACCACTGGAGCAGCCAGTGATGGAGCAGAAAGGGAAACAGTATTAGCTGGCTCCCCTGAAACAGCTGCTTGTACAGGGGGAGGAACAGCATCCACCGCAGTTGCAGAGGCCTGACCAAATGGGAGGGGCTCCAATGATGTAGCCGCCGCCGCAGCAGGACCCGCTATAGATGCTGAAACCTCCCTTCCCTGCCGCGGCAAAGGAACTCCTGCCGCAACCCCCGCCTGAGCACGATCTGCCCCTCTATGTGACTCGGGCCACTGGTGACCCACTCTTCGCCCCACGGACCAACCTGCTTCCATAGTCCCTGGCTGATACCAGGCGGCCCCCGGACCCTCTGCCCGGCCATAGTTAAACTGAGACCCACTTGCATGCATGGCCTGCTCTCCACCCCTATGCATCAAAGGTGTCCCCCACGCTTGAAAATCAGAAATTCTCTGCACTCCATGTGCAACTGGCATCGCTTGCCGCGGAGCCATTGCCTGAAAACCCTGACTCAAAGAAGCTGGTGGTAACCCTGGTGTAAAATTGCCCCCAGCCTGCCCAACTAACGGGTGCAGCCCCTGGCTTGCACCTGGGTGTCCAGGGATTTGATAAGCCATATTATCCACAAAATAGCCCATGTAGCCCTGACCCCCCCTAGGAGGGTCAGGACCCATGGTCAAGCCATCCCGCCTGTCCTGATGACCCATAACAGGGGGTAGAAAAGAGCTTGCTGAAAGGTGAGGCACAGGCCACCACTGCGGCCCTTGACCCACCGCCTCAGCGTATCCTAAATTGGCCCCAAAAACCTGGGGGACGGATGCCATTCTTGGCACAGGGCTCACATTGCCCCTATGTAATGGAGGAGTGGTCCCACGGGAAGGGGTGTGCATCATCCCCCTACTCCCGAGTAACCCTTGTCCCTGCTGTCCTGAAGCACCATTAAAATCAAAAGAAGGATGTCTGTGCCGGGAGGGGGAAATTCCACTCCCCCCATTTGCTCCTGTATCAGGCAAATAAGCACTTGCTCCAGCTATCATAGGAACTGTTTGACTGGTTGAGGAGAAGGGGTTCCCTTCTCCCCTCCCTCCAGCTGTCAGGGACTCAGTGACTCCCCCCGCAGCTTCGCGCCTCAAAGCGCCCCGTGTCCCGTGTACTCTCTGGGAGCCCGCCATTACAGGCCTCCTTGGCAGGGCGCCAGCCTCCCGAGGTGTCTGACTGCTGCCCGCCTGAGGCCCAGCCGATTTTGTCTGCTTCTTCCCGCCCTTTTTTGCCCCTCTCGAATCTTTCTTGGGGCCCATTATGCTTCTTTCCAAGCTGTAGGGGGTAATCCCTGAGGGGTAAGCCGCCTCAACTTTACTGCCCCCCCCCAAAGACGCGCGAAACGCGGCCCGTAAAACTTCTCTTTTTTTTTTTTTTTTAAACCGCGCCTCCGCGCCCCGCTCTTCCCGCTCGCTAAGCTACGGCCCCTTCAGCTGCGCCTGATCTCAGCCACGTCTCCTCGACCGCGTCTCAAAGTGCAGGCCGCTAAATTGCTCCCGCTGCTCCGAGACGCGTTCCTCGAGGGCAGCAAGAGCGGGAAGAGGCCGAGCCGCGTCAGGCGTCTTCTTTTAAGCCCGCTCGGCCCCGCCCCTCAAAATCGCGCGCTGCGCGACCCCCGGAGGCTCCTGGGACTGGGAGTTCTTCCCAGCCAACGTGTCCTCTGCCGCTCTCTCACCCGCGGCAGCAACGGCCCCTACGGTGAGTCTTCGGGGCTTTTTATCTCATACATAGTAGAAGATAGAACTTCATAACACTATATGGTAATACTAGAGAATTGGGAAATAGCACTAGTTGCTTTTGCTTCTTCTTATATGAAGACCATAACAGCTAAATATGTTAGTCTTTACAATGACTTTAACATGCATGCTAATCTGCAGGTCCTGTTCAAGTGCGCAATGCCTAGAAGGTTTATTTCCTTTTCGTTGTATGGGTGTAATCATTGACATAAAGCAATTCCTTAGCCAATGACATTTCAAGGTTATCATAGTAGGATAGAGTTTCATAATACTTTGTAATAATAACAGTATATAGTAGTATTCCATAATACTATGTAATAACAATACATTACTCTGTTACATTGATTACATTCTTTGGATGCAGTCAAATGACATAAAGCGATTACTTATCAGAATACTTACGGTGTCTTTAGCATGCATTCTATATGGATATAGTAGGTATATCCCATTCGTTGTATGGGTGTAATCAATGAAATAAAATGATTTCTTTGCCAACAAGTATTTCAGGTTATCTCATACATAGTAGAAGATAGAACTTCATAACACTATATGGTAATACTAGAGAATTTGGAAATAGCACTAGTTGCTTTTGCTTCTTCTTATATGAAGACCATAACAGCTAAATATGTTAGTCTTTACAATGACTTTAACATGCATGCTAATCTGCAGGTCCTGTTCAAGTGCGCAATGCCTAGAAGGTTTATTTCCTATTCATTGTATGGATGTAATCATTGACATAAAGCAATTCCTTAGCCAATGACATTTCAAGGTTATCGTAGTAGGATAGAGTTTCATAATAATTTGTAATAATAACAAAGAATATAGTAGTATTCCATAATACTATGTAATAACAATACATTATTCTGTTACATTGATTACATTCTTTGGATGCAATCAAATGACATAAAGCGATTACTTATCAGAGTACTTACGGTGTCTTTAGCATGCATTCCATATGGATATAGTAGGTATATCCCATTCGTTGTATGGGTGTAATCAATGACATAAAATGATTTCTTTGCCAACAAGTATTTCAGGTTATCTCATACATAGTAGAAGATAGAACTTCATAACACTATATGGTAATACTAGAGAATTTGGAAATAGCACTAGTTGCTTTTGCTTCTTCTTATATGAAGACCATAACAGCTAAATATGTTAGTCTTTACAATGACTTTAACATGCATGCTAAACTGCAGGTCCTGTTCAAGTGCGCAATGCCCAGAAGGTTTATTTCCTATTCGTTGTATGGATGTAATCATTGACATAAAGCCAATGACATTTCAAGGTTATCGTAGTAGGATAGAGTTTCATAATACATTGTAATAATATCAGAGAATATAGTAGTATTCCATAATACTATGTAATAACAATACATTACTCTGTTACATTGATTACATTCTTTGGATGAAATCAAATGACATAAAGGGATTACTTATCAGAGTACTTATGATGTCTTTAGCATGCATTCTATATGGATATAGTAGGTATATCCCATTCGTTGTATGGGTGTAATCAATGACATAAAATGATTTCTTAGCCAACAAATATTTCAGGTTATCTCATACATAGTAGAAGATAGAACTTCATAACGCTATATAGTAATACTAGAGAATTTGGAAATAGCACTAGGTGCTTTTGCTTCTTCTTATATGAAGACCATAACAGCTAAATATGTTTGTCTTTACAATGACTTTAACATGCATGCTAATCTGCAGGTCCTGTTCAAGTGCGCAATGCCTAGAAGGTTTATTTCCTATTCGTTGTATGGATGTAATCATTGACATAAAGCAATTCCTTAGCCAATGACATTTCAAGGTTATCATAGTAGGATAGAGTTTCATAATACTTTGTAATAATAACAGAATATAGTAGTATTCCATAATACGATGTAATAACAATACATTACTCTGTTACATTGATTACATTCCTTGGATGCAATCAAATGACATAAAGCGATTACTTATCAGAGTAGTTACGGTGTCTTTAGCATGCATTCTATATGGATATAGTAGGTATATCCCATTCGTTGTATGGGTGTAATCAATGACATAAAATGATTTCTTTGCCAACAAGTATTTCAGTTTATCTCATACATAGTAGAAGATAGAACTTCATAACACTATATGGTAATACTAGAGAATTTGGAAATAGCACTAGTTGCTTTTGCTTCTTCTTATATGAAGACCATAACAGCTAAATATGTTAGTCTTTACAATGACTTTAACATGCATGCTAATCTGCAGGTCCTGTTCAAGTGCGCAATGCCCAGAAGGTTTATTTCCTATTCGTTGTATGGATGTAATCATTGACATAAAGCCAATGACATTTCAAGGTTATCGTAGTAGGATAGAGTTTCATAAAACATTGTAATAATATCAGAGAATATAGTAGTATTCCATAATACTATGTAATAACAATACATTACTCTGTTACATTGATTACATTCTTTGGATGAAATCAAATGACATAAAGGGATTACTTAACAGAGTACTTATGATGTCTTTAGCATGCATTCTATATGGATATAGTAGGTATATCCCATTCGTTGTATGGGTGTAATCAATGACATAAAATGATTTCTTTGCCAACAAGTATTTCAGGTTATCTCAAACAGGGTAGAAGATAGAACTTCATAACACTATATGGTAATACTAGAGAATTTGGAAATAGCACTAGTTGCTTTTGGTTCTTCTTATATGAAGACCATAACAGCTAAATATGTTAGTCTTTACAATGACTTTAACATGCATGCTAATCTGCAGGTCCTGTTCAAGTGCGCAATGCCTAGAAGGTTTATTTCCTATTCGTTGTATGGATGTAATCATTGACATAAAGCAATTCCTTAGCCAATGACATTTCAAGGTTATTGTAGTAGGATAGAGTTTCATAATACTTTGTAATAATAACAGAGAATATAATAGTATTCCATAATACTATGTAATAACAATCCATTACTCTGTTACATTGATTACATTTTTTGGATGCAATCAAATGACATAAAGCGATTACTTATCAGAGTACTTACGGTGTCTTTAGCATGCATTCTATATGGATATAGTAGGTATATCCCATTCGTTGTATGGGTGTAATCAATGACATAAAATGATTTCTTAGCCAACAAGTATTTCAGGTTATCTCATACATAGTAGAAGATAGAACTTCATAACACTATATGGTAATACTAGAGAATTTGGAAATAGCACTAGTTGCTTTTGCTTCTTCTTATATGAAGACCATAACAGCTAAATATGTTAGTCTTTACAATGACTTTAACATGCATGCTAATCTGCAGGTCCTGTTCAAGTGCGCAATGCCCAGAAGGTTTATTTCCTATTCGTTGTATGGATGTAATCATTGACATAAAGCCAATGACATTTCAAGGTTATCGTAGTAGGATAGAGTTTCATAATACATTGTAATAATATCAGAGAATATAGTAGTATTCCATAATACTATGTAATAACAATACATTACTCTGTTACATTGATTACATTCTTTGGATGAAATCAAATGACATAAAGGGATTACTTATCAGAGTACTTATGATGTCTTTAGCATGCATTCTATATGGATATAGTAGGTATATCCCATTCGTTGTATGGGTGTAATCAATGACATAAAATGATTTCTTAGCCAACCAATATTTCAGGTTATCTCATACATAGTAGAAGATAGAACTTCATAACGCTATATAGTAATACTAGAGAATTTGGAAATAGCACTAGGTGCTTTTGCTTCTTCTTATATGAAGACCATAACAGCTAAATATGTTTGTCTTTACAATGACTTTAACATGCATGCTAATCTGCAGGTCCTGTTCAAGTGCGCAATGCCTAGAAGGTTTATTTCCTATTCGTTGTATGGATGTAATCATTGACATAAAGCAATTCCTTAGCCAATGACATTTCAAGGTTATCATAGTAGGATAGAGTTTCATAATACTTTGTAATAATAACAGAATATAGTAGTATTCCATAATACGATGTAATAACAATACATTACTCTGTTACATTGATTACATTCCTTGGATGCAATCAAATGACATAAAGCGATTACTTATCAGAGTAGTTACGGTGTCTTTAGCATGCATTCTATATGGATATAGTAGGTATATCCCATTCGTTGTATGGGTGTAATCAATGACATAAAATGATTTCTTTGCCAACAAGTATTTCAGTTTATCTCATACATAGTAGAAGATAGAACTTCATAACACTATATGGTAATACTAGAGAATTTGGAAATAGCACTAGTTGCTTTTGCTTCTTCTTATATGAAGACCATAACAGCTAAATATGTTAGTCTTTACAATGACTTTAACATGCATGCTAATCTGCAGGTCCTGTTCAAGTGCGCAATGCCCAGAAGGTTTATTTCCTATTCGTTGTATGGATGTAATCATTGACATAAAGCCAATGACATTTCAAGGTTATCGTAGTAGGATAGAGTTTCATAATACATTGTAATAATATCAGAGAATATAGTAGTATTCCATAATACTATGTAATAACAATACATTACTCTGTTACATTGATTACATTCTTTGGATGAAATCAAATGACATAAAGGGATTACTTAACAGAGTACTTATGATGTCTTTAGCATGCATTCTATATGGATATAGTAGGTATATCCCATTCGTTGTATGGGTGTAATCAATGACATAAAATGATTTCTTTGCCAACAAGTATTTCAGGTTATCTCAAACAGGGTAGAAGATAGAACTTCATAACACTATATGGTAATACTAGAGAATTTGGAAATAGCACTAGTTGCTTTTGGTTCTTCTTATATGAAGACCATAACAGCTAAATATGTTAGTCTTTACAATGACTTTAACATGCATGCTAATCTGCAGGTCCTGTTCAAGTGCGCAATGCCTAGAAGGTTTATTTCCTATTCGTTGTATGGATGTAATCATTGACATAAAGCAATTCCTTAGCCAATGACATTTCAAGGTTATTGTAGTAGGATAGAGTTTCATAATACTTTGTAATAATAACAGAGAATATAATAGTATTCCATAATACTATGTAATAACAATCCATTACTCTGTTACATTGATTACATTTTTTGGATGCAATCAAATGACATAAAGCGATTACTTATCAGAGTACTTACGGTGTCTTTAGCATGCATTCTATATGGATATAGTAGGTATATCCCATTCGTTGTATGGGTGTAATCAATGACATAAAATGATTTCTTAGCCAACAAGTATTTCAGGTTATCTCATACATAGTAGAAGATAGAACTTCATAACACTATATGGTAATACTAGAGAATTTGGAAATAGCACTAGTTGCTTTTGCTTCTTCTTATATGAAGACCATAACAGCTAAATATGTTAGTCTTTACAATGACTTTAACATGCATGCTAATCTGCAGGTCCTGTTCAAGTGCGCAATGCCCAGAAGGTTTATTTCCTATTCGTTGTATGGATGTAATCATTGACATAAAGCCAATGACATTTCAAGGTTATCGTAGTAGGATAGAGTTTCATAATACATTGTAATAATAACAGAATATAGTAGTATTCCATAATACTATGTAATAACAATACATTACTCTGTTACATTGATTACATTCTTTGGATGCAATCTAATGTCATAAAGCGATTACTTATCAGAGTACTTACGGTGTCTTTAGCATGCATTCTATATGGATATAGTAGGTATATCCCATTCGTTGTATGGGTGTAATCAATGACATAAAATGATTTCTTAGCCAACAAGTATTTCAGGTTATCTCATACATTGTAGAAGATAGAACTTCATAACACTATATGGTAATACTAGAGAATTTGGAAATAGCACTAGTTGCTTTTGCTTCTGCTTATGTGAAGACCATAACAGCTAAATATGTTAGTCTTTACAATGACTTTAACATGCATGCTAATCTGGAGGTCCTGTTCAAGTGCGCAATGCCTAGAAGGTTTATTTCCTATTCGTTGTATGGATGTAATCATTGACATAAAGCAATTCCTTAGCCAATGACATTTCAAGGTTATTGTAGTAGGATAGAGTTTCATAATACTTTGTAATAATAACAGAATATAGTAGTATTCCATAATACTATGTAATAACAATCCATTACTCTGTTACATTGATTACATTTTTTGGATGCAATCAAATGACATAAAGCGATTACTTATCAGAGTCTTTAGCATGCATTCTATATGGATATAGTAGGTATATCCCATTCGTTGTATGGGTGTAATCAATGACATAAAATGATTTCTTAGCCAACAAGTATTTCAGGTTATCTCATACATAGTAGAAGATAGAACTTCATAACACTATATGGTAATACTAGAGAATTTGGAAATAGCAGTAGTTGCTTTTGCTTCTTCTTATATGAAGACCATAACAGCTAAATATGTTAGTCTTTACAATGACTTTAACATGCATGCTAATCTGCAGGTCCTGTTCAAGTGCGCAATGCCTAGAAGGTTTATTTCCTATTCGTTGTATGGATGTAATCATTGACATAAAGCAATTCAGCCAATGACATTTCAAGGTTATCATAGTAGGATAGAATTTCATAATACTTTGTAATAATAACAGAATATAGTAGTATTCCATAATACTATGTAGTAACAATACATTACTCTGTTACATTGATTACATTCTTTGGATGCAATCAAATGACATAAAGTGATTACTTATCAGAGTACTTACGGTGTCTTTAGCATGCATTAAATATGGATATAGTAGGTATATCCCATTCGTTGTATGGGTGTAATCAATGACATAAAATGATTTCTTAGCCAACAAGTATTTCAGGTTATCTCATACATAGTAGAAGATAGAACTTCATAACACTATATGGTAATACTAGAGAATTTGGAAATAGCACTAGTTGCTTTTGCTTCTTCTTATATGAAGACCATAACAGCTAAATATGTTAGTCTTTACAATGACTTTAAAATGCATGCTAATCTGCAGGTCCTGTTCAAGTGCGCAATGCCCAGAAGGTTTATTTCCTATTTGTTGTATGGATGTAATCATTGACATAAAGCAATTCCTTTGCCAATGACATTTCAAGGTTATCGTAGTAGGATAGAGTTTCATAATACTTTGTAATAATAACAGAGAATATAGTAGTATTCCATAATACTATGTAATAACAATACATTACTCTGTTACATTGATTACATTCTTTGGATGCAATCAAATGACATAAAGCGATTACTTATCAGAGTACTTACGGTGTCTTTAGCATGCATTCTATATGGATATAGTAGGTATATCCCATTCGTTGTATGGGTGTAATCAATGACATAAAATGATTTCTTTGCCAACAAGTATTTCAGGTTATCTCATACATAATAGAAGATAGAACTTCATAACGCTATATGGTAATACTATTGAATTTGTAAATAGCACTAGTTCCTTTTGCTTCTTCTTATATGAAGACTATAAGAGCTAAATATGTTAGTCTTTCCAACGACTTTAACATGCATGCTAATCTGCAGGTCCTGTTCAAGTGCTCAATGCCTAGAAGGTTTATTTCCTATTCGTTGTATGGATGTAATCATTGACATAAAGCAATTCCTTAACCAATGACATTCCAAGGTTATCACAGTAGGATAGAATTTCATAATACTTTGTAATAATAACAGAATATAGTAGTATTCCATAATACTATGTAATAACAATACATTACTCTGTTACATTGAATAAATTCTTTGGATGCAATCAAATGTCATAAAGCGATTACTTATCAGAGTACTTACGGTGTCTTTAGCATGCATTCTATATGGATATAGTAGGTATATCCCATTCGTTGTATGGGTGTAATCAATGACATAAAATGATTTCTTAGCCAACAAGTATTTCAGGTTATCTCATACATAGTAAAAGATAGAACTTCATAACGCTATATGGTTATACTAGAGAATTTGGAAATAGCAATAGTTGCTTTTGCTTCTTCTTATATGAAGACCATAACAGCTAAATATGTTAGTCTTTACAATGACTTTAACATGCATGCTAATCTGCAGGTCCTGTTCAAGTGCGCAATGCCCAGAAGGTTTATTTCCTATTTGTTGTATGGATGTAATCATTGACATAAAGCAATACCATAGCCAATGACATTTCAAGGTTATCGTAGCAGGATAGAGTTTCATAATTTTGTTGTTGTTGTTATGTGTGAAGTCCATAACAGCTAAATATGTTAGTCTTTACAATGACTTTAACATGCATGCTAAAGAAATCTGCAGGTCCTGTTCAAGTGCGCAATGCCTAGAAGGTTTATTTCCTATTCGTTGTATGGATGTAATCATTGACATAAAGCAATTCCTTAGACAATGACATTTCAAGGTTATCATAGTAGGATAGAGTTTCATAATACTTTGTAATACTAACAGAGAATATAGTAGTATTCCATAATACTATGTAATAACAATACATTACTCTGTTACATTGATTACATTCTTTGGATGCAATCAAATGACATAAAGCGATTACTTATCAGAGTACTTACGGTGTCTTTAGCATGCATTCTATATGGATATAGTAGGTATATCCCATTCGTTGTATGGGTGTAATCAATGACATAAAATGATTTCTTAGCCAACAAGTATTTCAGGTTATCTCTTACATAGTAGAAGATAGAACTTCATAACACTATATGGTGATACTAGAGAATTTGGAAAAAGCACTAGTTGCTTTTGGTTCTTCTTATATGAAGAGAACGTTTCATGCAAAGTTGGGTATGATAAGGGACCAAAATGGTAGGGACCTCACAGAAGCAGAAGAGATTAAACAAAGGTGGCAAAATTATACAGAACAACTATACAAGAGCGAGCTTAACATCCCTGATGACCACAGTGGGGTAGTTACTGACCTGGAGCCAGACATCCTGGAATGTGAAGTCAAATGGGCCTTAGGAAGTCTGAGCAACAATAAAGCTAGTGGTGGTGACAGCATTCCAGTTGAACTATTCAAAATCTTAAAAGACAATGCAGTAAAAGTGCTACACTCAATATGCCAGCAAATTTGGAAAACTCAACAATGGCCACAGGATTGGAAAAGGTCAGTTTACATTCCAATCCCAAAGAAGGGCAATGCCAAAGAATGTTCAAACTACCGCACCATTGCACTAATTTCTCATGCTAGCAAAGTTATGCTCAAAATCCTACAAGCTAGGCTCCAGCAATATGTGGAACGAGAACTTCCAGAAGTACAGGCAGGATTTCGAAGAGCAGAGGAACTAGAGATCAAATTGCCAACATACGCTGGATCATGGAGAAAGCTAGGGAGTACCAGAAGAACGTCTACTTCTGCTTCATTGACTATGCTAAAGCCTTTGATTGTGTGGAGCACAACAAATTGTGGCAAGTTCTTAAAGAGATGGGAATACCAGAGCATCTTATTTGTCTCTTGAGAAATTTATATGCAGGTCAAGAAGCAACAGTGAGAACTGAACATGGAATCACTGACTGGTTCAAAATTGAGAAAGGAGTTCGGCAAGGCTGTATACTGTCGCCTTGCCTATTTAACTTGTATGCAGAGCACATCATGAGAAATGCGGGATTAGAGGAGTCACAAATTGGGATCAAGATTGCAGGGAGAAATATCAACAACCTCAGATATGCAGATGATACCACTCTAATGGCAGAAAGTGAAGAGGAACTAAAGAGCCTGTTGATGCGGGTGAAGGAGGAGAGTGCAAAAGTTGGCTTGAAACTCAACATCAAGAAAACAAAGATCATGGCATCCGGCCCTCTCAATTCATGGCAAATAGATGGGGAAGAAATGGAGATAGTGACAGATTTTATTTTCCTGGGCTCCAAGATCACTGCAGATGGGGACTGCAGCAAAGAAATTAAAAGACGCTTGCTCCTGGGGAGGAAAGCTATGGCAAATCTAGACAGCATCCTAAAAAGCAGAGACATCACCCTGCCAACAAAAGTGCGTTTAGTCAAGGCTATGGTATTCCCAGTTGCAATGTATGGCTGCGAAAGTTGGACCATAAGGAAGGCCGAGCGTCAAAGAATTGAGGCTTTTGAACTCTGGTGCTGGAGAAGACTCTTGCGAGTCCCTTGGACTGCAAGGCGAACAAACCGGTCAGTACTAGAGGAGATCAACCCTGACTGCTCTTTAGAAGGCCAGATCCTGAAGATGAAACTCAAATACTTTGGCCACCTCATGAGAAGGAAGGACTCCCTGGAGAAGAGCCTAATGCTGGGAGCGATCGAGGGCAAAAGAAGAAGGGGACGACAGAGAATGAGGTGGCTGGATGGAGTGACTGAAGCAGTAGGTGCAAACTTAAATGGACTCCGGGGAATGGTGGAGGACAGGAAGGCCTGGAGGATCATTGTCCATGGGGTCGCGATGGGTCGGACACGACTTCGCACATAACAACAACAATATGAAGACCATAACAGCTAAATATGTTAGTCTTTACAATGACTTTAACATGCATGATAATCTGCAGGTCCTGTTCAAGTGCGCAATGCCTAGAAGGTTTATTTCCTATTCGTTGTATGGATGTAATCATTGACATAAAGCAATTCCTTAGCCAATGACATTTCAAGGTTATCGTAGTAGGATAGAGTTTCATAATACTTTGTAATAATAACAGAGAATATAGTAGTATGCCATAATACTATGCAATAACAATACATTACTCTGTTACATTGATTACATTCTTTGGATGCAATCAAATGACATAAAGCGATTACTTATCAGAGTACTTACGGTGTCTTTAGCATGCATTCTATATGGATATAGTAAGTATATCCCATTCGTTGTCTGGTTGTAATCAATGACATAAAATGATTTCTTAGCCAACAAGTATTTCAGGTTATCTCATACATAGTAGAAGATAGAACTTCATAACACTATATGGTAATACTAGAGAATTTGGAAATAGCACTAGTTGCTTTTGCTTCTTCTTATGTGAAGACCATAACAGCTAAATATGTTAGTCTTTACAACGACTTTAACATGCATGCTAATCTGCAGGTCCTGTTCAAGTGCGCAATGCCTAGAAGGTTTATTTCCTATTCGTTGTATGGATGTAATCATTGACATAAAGCAATTCCTTAGCCAATGACATTTCAAGGTTATCATAGTAGGATAGAATTTCATAATACTTTGTAATAATAACAGAATATAGTAGTATTCCATAATACTATGCAATAACAATCCATTACTCTGTTACATTGATTACATTCTTTGGATGCAATCAAATGACATAAAGCGATTACTTATCAGAGTACTTACGGTGTCTTTAGCATGCATTCTATATGGATATAGTAGGTATATCCCATTCGTTGTATGGGTGTAATCAATGACATAAAATGATTTCTTAGCCAACAAGTATTTCAGGTTATCTCATACATAGTAGAAGATAGAACTTCATAACACTATATGGTAATACTAGAGAATTTGGAAATAGCACTAGTTGCTTTTGCTTCTTCTTATATGAAGACCATAACAGCTAAATATGTTAGTCTTTACAATGACTTTAACATGCATGCTATATAAATCTGCAGGTCCTGTTCAAGTGCGCAATGCCTAGAAGGTTTATTTCCTATTCGTTGTATGGATGTAATCATTGACATAAAGCAATTCCTTAGCCAATGACATTCCAAGGTTATCACAGTAGGATAGAATTTCATAATACTTTGTAATAATAAAAGAATATAGTAGTATTCCATAATACTATGTAATAACAATACATTGTTACATTGACTACATTCTTTGGATGCAATCAAATGACATAAATCGATTACTTATCAGAGTACTTACGCTGTCTTTAGCATGCATTCTATATGGATATAGTAGGTATATCCCATTTGTTGTATGGGTGTAATCAATGACATAAAATGATTTCTTAGCCAACAAGTATTTCAGGTTATCTCTTACATAGTAGAAGATAGAACTTCATAACACTATATGGTAATACTAGAGAATTTGGAAATAGCACTAGTTGCTTTTGCTTCTTCTTATGTGAAGACCATAACAGCTAAATATGTTAGTCTTTACAATGACTTTAACATGCATGCTAATCTGCAGGTCCTGTTCAAGTGCGCAATGCCTACAAGGTTTATTTCCTATTCGTTGTATGGATGTAATCATTGACATAAAGCAATTCCTTAGCCAATGACATTTCAAGGTTATCGTAGTAGGATAGAATTTCATAATACTTAGTAATAATATCAGAATATAGCAGTATTCCATAATACTATGTAATAACAATCCATTACTCTGTTACATTGATTACATTCTTTGGATGCAATCAAATGACATAAAGTGATTACTTATCAGAGTACTTACGGTGTCTTTAGCATGCATTCTATATGGATATAGTAGATATATCCCATTCGTTGTATGGGTGTAATCAATGACATAAAATGATTTCTTAGCCAACAAGTATTTCAGGTTATCTCATACATAGTAGAAGATAGAACTTCATAACACTATATGGTAATACTAGAGAATTTGGAAATAGCACTAGTTGCTTTTGCTTCTTCTTATATGAAGACCATAACAGCTAAATATGTTAGTCTTTACAATGACTTTAACATGCATGCTAATCTGCAGGTCCTGTTCAAGTGCGCAATGCCTAGAAGGTTTATTTCCTATTCGTTGTATGGATGTAATCATTGACATAAAGCAATTCCTTAGCCAATGACATTTCAAGGATATTGTAGTAGGATAGAGTTTCATAATACTTTGTAATAATAACAGAGAATATAATAGTATTCCATAATACTATGTAATAACAATCCATTACTCTGTTACATTGATTACATTTTTTGGATGCAATCAAATGACATAAAGCGATTACTTATCAGAGTACTTACGGTGTCTTTAGCATGCATTCTATATGGATATAGTAGGTATATCCCATTCGTTGTATGGGTGTAATCAATGACATAAAATGATTTCTTAGCCAACAAGTCTTTCAGGTTATCTCATACATAGTAGAAGATAGAACTTCATAACACTATATGGTAATACTAGAGAATTTGGAAATAGCACTAGTTGCTTTTGCTTCTTCTTATATGAAGACCATAACAGCTAAATATGTTAGTCTTTACAATGACTTTAACATGCATGCTAATCTGCAGGTCCTGTTCAAGTGCGCAATGCCCAGAAGGTTTATTTCCTATTCGTTGTATGGATGTAATCATTGACATAAAGCCAATGACATTTCAAGGTTATCGTAGTAGGATAGAGTTTCATAATACATTGTAATAATATCAGAGAATATAGTAGTATTCCATAATACTATGTAATAACAGTACATTACTCTGTTACATTGATTACATTCTTTGGATGAAATCAAATGACATAAAGGGATTACTTAACAGAGTACTTATGATGTCTTTAGCATGCATTCTATATGGATATAGTAGGTATATCCCATTCGTTGTATGGGTGTAATCAATGACATAAAATGATTTCTTTGCCAACAAGTATTTCCGGTTATCTCAAACAGAGTAGAAGATAGAACTTCATAACACTATATGGTAATACTAGAGAATTTGGAAATAGCACTAGTTGCTTTTGGTTCTTCTTATATGAAGACCATAACAGCTAAATATGTTAGTCTTTACAATGACTTTAACATGCATGCTAATCTGCAGGTCCTGTTCAAGTGCGCAATGCCTAGAAGGTTTATTTCCTATTCGTTGTATGGATGTAATCATTGACATAAAGCAATTCCTTAGCCAATGACATTTCAAGGTTATTGTAGTAGGATAGAGTTTCATAATACTTTGTAATAATAACAGAGAATATAATAGTATTCCATAATACTATGTAATAACAATCCATTACTCTGTTACATTGATTACATTTTTTGGATGCAATCAAATGACATAAAGCGATTACTTATCAGAGTACTTACGGTGTCTTTAGCATGCATTCTATATGGATATAGTAGGTATATCCCATTCGTTGTATGGGTGTAATCAATGACATAAAATGATTTCTTAGCCAACAAGTATTTCAGGTTATCTCATACATAGTAGAAGATAGAACTTCATAACACTATATGGTAATACTAGAGAATTTGGAAATAGCACTAGTTGCTTTTGCTTCTTCTTATATGAAGACCATAACAGCTAAATATGTTAGTCTTTACAATGACTTTAAAATGCATGCTAATCTGCAGGTCCTGTTCAAGTGCGCAATGCCCAGAAGGTTTATTTCCTATTTGTTGTATGGATGTAATCATTGACATAAAGCAATTCCTTTGCCAATGACATTTCAAGGTTATCACAGTAGGATAGAATTTCATAATACTTTGTAATAATAACAGAATATAGTAGTATTCCATAATACTATGTAATAACAATACATTACTCTGTTACATTGATTACATTCTTTGGATGCAATCTAATGTCATAAAGCGATTACTTATCAGAGTACTTACGGTGTCTTTAGCATGCATTCTATATGGATATAGTAGGTATATCCCATTCGTTGTATGGGTGTAATCAATGACATAAAATGATTTCTTAGCCAACAAGTATTTCAGGTTATCTCATACATTGTAGAAGATAGAACTTCATAACACTATATGGTAATACTAGAGAATTTGGAAATAGCACTAGTTGCTTTTGCTTCTGCTTATGTGAAGACCATAACAGCTAAATATGTTAGTCTTTCCAACGACTTTAACATGCATGCTAATCTGCAGGTCCTGTTCAAGTGCTCAATGCCTAGAAGGTTTATTTCCTATTCGTTGTATGGATGTAATCATTGACATAAAGCAATTCCTTAGCCAATGACATTCCAAGGTTATCACAGTAGGATAGAATTTCATAATACTTTGTAATAATAACAGAATATAGTAGTATTCCATAATACTATGTAATAACAATACATTACTCTGTTACATTGAATACATTCTTTGTATGCAATCAAATGTCATAAAGCGATTACTTATCAGAGTACTTACGGTGTCTTTAGCATGCATTCTATATGGATATAGTAGGTATATCCCATTCGTTGTATGGGTGTAATCAATGACATAAAATGATTTCTTAGCCAACAAGTATTTCAGGTTATCTCATACATAGTAAAAGATAGAACTTCATAACGCTATATGGTTATACTAGAGAATTTGGAAATAGCAGTAGTTGCTTTTGCTTCTTCTTATATGAAGACCATAACAGCTAAATATGTTAGTCTTTACAATGACTTTAACATGCATGCTAATCTGCAGGTCCTGTTCAAGTGCGCAATGCCCAGAAGGTTTATTTCCTATTTGTTGTATGGATGTAATCATTGACATAAAGCAATACCATAGCCAATGACATTTCAAGGTTATCGTAGCAGGATAGAGTTTCATAATTTTGTTGTTGTTGTTATGTGTGAAGTCCATAACAGCTAAATATGTTAGTCTTTACAATGACTTTAACATGCATGCTAAAGAAATCTGCAGGTCCTGTTCAAGTGCGCAATGCCTAGAAGGTTTATTTCCTATTCGTTGTATGGATGTAATCATTGACATAAAGCAATTCCTTAGACAATGACATTTCAAGGTTATCATAGTAGGATAGAGTTTCATAATACTTTGTAATACTAACAGAGAATATAGTAGTATTCCATAATACTATGTAATAACAATACATTACTCTGTTACATTGATTACATTCTTTGGATGCAATCAAATGACATAAAGCGATTACTTATCAGAGTACTTACGGTGTCTTTAGCATGCATTCTATATGGATATAGTAGGTATATCCCATTCGTTGTATGGGTGTAATCAATGACATAAAATGATTTCTTAGCCAACAAGTATTTCAGGTTATCTCTTACATAGTAGAAGATAGAACTTCATAACACTATATGGTGATACTAGAGAATTTGGAAAAAGCACTAGTTGCTTTTGGTTCTTCTTATATGAAGAGAACGTTTCATGCAAAGTTGGGTATGATAAGGGACCAAAATGGTAGGGACCTCACAGAAGCAGAAGAGATTAAACAAAGGTGGCAAAATTATACAGAACAACTATACAAGAGCGAGCTTAACATCCCTGATGACCACAGTGGGGTAGTTACTGACCTGGAGCCAGACATCCTGGAATGTGAAGTCAAATGGGCCTTAGGAAGTCTGAGCAACAATAAAGCTAGTGGTGGTGACAGCATTCCAGTTGAACTATTCAAAATCTTAAAAGACAATGCAGTAAAAGTGCTACACTCAATATGCCAGCAAATTTGGAAAACTCAACAATGGCCACAGGATTGGAAAAGGACACTTTACATTCCAATCCCAAAGAAGGGCAATGCCAAAGAATGTTCAAACTACCGCACCATTGCACTAATTTCTCATGCTAGCAAAGTTATGCTCAAAATCCGACAAGCTAGGCTCCAGCAATATGTGGAACGAGAACTTCCAGAAGTACAGGCAGGATTTCGAAGAGGCAGAGGAACTAGAGATCAAATTGCCAACATACGCTGGATCATGGAGAAAGCTAGGGAGTACCAGAAGAACGTCTACTTCTGCTTCATTGACTATGCTAAAGCCTTTGATTGTGTGGAGCACAACAAATTGTGGCAAGTTCTTAAAGAGATGGGAATACCAGAGCATCTTATTTGTCTCTTGAGAAATTTATATGCAGGTCAAGAAGCAACAGTGAGAACTGAACATGGAATCACTGACTGGTTCAAAATTGAGAAAGGAGTTCGGCAAGGCTGTATACTGTCGCCTTGCCTATTTAACTTGTATGCAGAGCACATCATGAGAAATGCGGGATTAGAGGAGTCACAAATTGGGATCAAGATTGCAGGGAGAAATATCAACAACCTCAGATATGCAGATGATACCACTCTAATGGCAGAAAGTGAAGAAGAGGAACTAAAGAGCCTGTTGATGCGGGTGAAGGAGGAGAGTGCAAAAGTTGGCTTGAAACTCAACATCAAGAAAACAAAGATCATGGCATCCGGCCCTCTCAATTCCTGGCAAATAGATGGGGAAGAAATGGAGATAGTGACAGATTTTATTTTCCTGGGCTCCAAGATCACTGCAGATGGGGACTGCAGCAAAGAAATTAAAAGACGCTTGCTCCTGGGGAGGAAAGCTATGGCAAATCTAGATAGCATCCTAAAAAGCAGAGACATCACCCTGCCAACAAAAGTGCGTTTAGTCAAGGCTATGGTCTTCCCAGTTGCAATGTATGGCTGCGAAAGTTGGACCATAAGGAAGGCCGAGCGTGAAAGAATTGAGGCTTTTGAACTCTGGTGCTGGAGAAGACTCTTGCGAGTCCCTTGGACTGCAAGGCGAACAAACCGGTCAGTCCTAGAGGAGATCAACCCTGACTGCTCTTTAGAAGGCCAGATCCTGAAGATGAAACTCAAATACTTTGGCCACCTCATGAGAAGGAAGGACTCCCTGGAGAAGAGCCTAATGCTGGCAGCGATCGAGGGCAAAAGGAGAAGGGGACGACAGAGAATGAGGTGGCTGGATGGAGTCACTGAAGCAGTAGGTGCAAGCTTAAATGGACTCCGGGGAATGGTAGAGGACAGGAAGGCCTGGAAGATCATTGTCCATGGGGTCGCGATGGGTCGGACACGACTTCGCACATAACAACAACAACAAAATTATGAAACTCTATCCTACTACGATAACCTTGAAATGTCATTGGCTAAGGAATTGCTTTATGTCAATGATTACATCCATACAACGAATAGGAAATAAACCTTCTAGGCATTGCGCACTTGAACAGGACCTGCAGATTAGCATGCATGTTAAAGTCATTGTAAAGACTAACATATTTAGCTGTTATGGTCTTCATATAAGAAGAACCAAAAGCAACTAGTGCTATTTCCAAATTCTCTAGTATTACCATATAGTGTTATGAAGTTCTATCTTCTACTATGTAAGAGATAACCTGAAATACTTGTTGGCTAAGAAATCATTTTATGTCATTGATTACACCCATACAACAAATGGGATATACCTACTATATCCATATAGAATGCATGCTAAAGACAGCGTAAGTACTCTGATAAGTAATCGATTTATGTCATTTGATTGCATCCAAAGAATGTAGTCAATGTAACAATGTATTGTTATTACATAGTATTATGGAATACTACTATATTCTTTTATTATTACAAAGTATTATGAAATTCTATCCTACTGTGATAACCTTGGAATGTCATTGGCTAAGGAATTGCTTTATGTCAATGATTACATCCATACAACGAATAGGAAATAAACCTTCTAGGCATTGCGCACTTGAACAGGACCTGCAGATTTATATAGCATGCATGTTAAAGTCATTGTAAAGACTAACATATTTAGCTGTTATGGTCTTCATATAAGAAGAAGCAAAAGCAACTAGTGCTATTTCCAAATTCTCTAGTATTACCATATAGTGTTATGAAGTTCTATCTTCTACTATGTATGAGATAACCTGAAATACTTGTTGGCTAAGAAATCATTTTATGTCATTGATTACACCCATACAACGAATGGGATATACCTACTATATCCATATAGAATGCATGCTAAAGACACCGTAAGTACTCTGATAAGTAATCGCTTTATGTCATTTGATTGCATCCAAAGAATGTAATCAATGTAACAGAGTAATGGATTGTTATTGCATAGTATTATGGAATACTACTATATTCTGTTATTATTACAAAGTATTATGAAATTCTATCCTACTATGATAACCTTGAAATGTCATTGGCTAAGGAATTGCTTTATGTCAATGATTACATCCATACAACGAATAGGAAATAAACCTTCTAGGCATTGCGCACTTGAACAGGACCTGCAGATTAGCATGCATGTTAAAGTCGTTGTAAAGACTAACATATTTAGCTGTTATGGTCTTCACATAAGAAGAAGCAAAAGCAACTAGTGCTATTTCCAAATTCTCTAGTATTACCATATAGTGTTATGAAGTTCTATCTTCTACTATGTATGAGATAACCTGAAATACTTGTTGGCTAAGAAATCATTTTATGTCATTGATTACAACCAGACAACGAATGGGATATACTTACTATATCCATATAGAATGCATGCTAAAGACACCGTAAGTACTCTGATAAGTAATCGCTTTATGTCATTTGATTGCATCCAAAGAATGTAATCAATGTAACAGAGTAATGTATTGTTATTGCATAGTATTATGGCATACTACTATATTCTCTGTTATTATTACAAAGTATTATGAAACTCTATCCTACTACGATAACCTTGAAATGTCATTGGCTAAGGAATTGCTTTATGTCAATGATTACATCCATACAACGAATAGGAAATAAACCTTCTAGGCATTGCGCACTTGAACAGGACCTGCAGATTATCATGCATGTTAAAGTCATTGTAAAGACTAACATATTTAGCTGTTATGGTCTTCATATTGTTGTTGTTATGTGCGAAGTCGTGTCCGACCCATCGCGACCCCATGGACAATGATCCTCCAGGCCTTCCTGTCCTCCACCATTCCCCGGAGTCCATTTAAGTTTGCACCTACTGCTTCAGTCACTCCATCCAGCCACCTCATTCTCTGTCGTCCCCTTCTTCTTTTGCCCTCGATCGCTCCCAGCATTAGGCTCTTCTCCAGGGAGTCCTTCCTTCTCATGAGGTGGCCAAAGTATTTGAGTTTCATCTTCAGGATCTGGCCTTCTAAAGAGCAGTCAGGGTTGATCTCCTCTAAGGGACTCGCAAGAGTCTTCTCCAGCACCAGAGTTCAAAAGCCTCAATTCTTTGACGCTCGGCCTTCCTTATGGTCCAACTTTCGCAGCCATACATTGCAACTGGGAATACCATAGCCTTGACTAAACGCACTTTTGTTGGCAGGGTGATGTCTCTGCTTTTTAGGATGCTGTCTAGATTTGCCATAGCTTTCCTCCCCAGGAGCAAGCGTCTTTTAATTTCTTTGCTGCAGTCCCCATCTGCAGTGATCTTGGAGCCCAGGAAAATAAAATCTGTCACTATCTCCATTTCTTCCCCATCTATTTGCCATGAATTGAGAGGGCCGGATGCCATGATCTTTGTTTTCTTGATGTTAGTCTTTACAATGACTTTAACATGCATGCTATATAAATCTGCAGGTCCTGTTCAAGTGCGCAATGCCTAGAAGGTTTATTTCCTATTCGTTGTATGGATGTAATCATTGACATAAAGCAATTCCTTAGCCAATGACATTCCAAGGTTATCACAGTAGGATAGAATTTCATAATACTTTGTAATAATAAAAGAATATAGTAGTATTCCATAATACTATGTAATAACAATACATTGTTACATTGACTACATTCTTTGGATGCAATCAAATGACATAAATCGATTACTTATCAGAGTACTTACGCTGTCTTTAGCATGCATTCTATATGGATATAGTAGGTATATCCCATTTGTTGTATGGGTGTAATCAATGACATAAAATGATTTCTTAGCCAACAAGTATTTCAGGTTATCTCTTACATAGTAGAAGATAGAACTTCATAACACTATATGGTAATACTAGAGAATTTGGAAATAGCACTAGTTGCTTTTGCTTCTTCTTATATGAAGACCATAACAGCTAAATATGTTAGTCTTTACAATGACTTTAACATGCATGCTAATCTGCAGGTCCTGTTCAAGTGCGCAATGCCTACAAGGTTTATTTCCTATTCGTTGTATGGATGTAATCATTGACATAAAGCAATTCCTTAGCCAATGACATTTCAAGGTTATCGTAGTAGGATAGAGTTTCATAATTTTGTTGTTGTTGTTATGTGCGAAGTCGTGTCCGACCCATCGCGACCCCATGGACAATGATCTTCCAGGCCTTCCTGTCCTCTACCATTCCCCGGAGTCCATTTAAGCTTGCACCTACTGCTTCAGTGACTCCATCCAGCCACCTCATTCTCTGTCGTCCCCTTCTCCTTTTGCCCTCGATCGCTGCCAGCATTAGGCTCTTCTCCAGGGAGTCCTTCCTTCTCATGAGGTGGCCAAAGTATTTGAGTTTCATCTTCAGGATCTGGCCTTCTAAAGAGCAGTCAGGGTTGATCTCCTCTAGGACTGACCGGTTTGTTCGCCTTGCAGTCCAAGGGACTCGCAAGAGTCTTCTCCAGCACCAGAGTTCAAAAGCCTCAATTCTTTCACGCTCGGCCTTCCTTATGGTCCAACTTTCGCAGCCATACATTGCAACTGGGAAGACCATAGCCTTGACTAAACGCACTTTTGTTGGCAGGGTGATGTCTCTGCTTTTTAGGATGCTATCTAGATTTGCCATAGCTTTCCTCCCCAGGAGCAAGCGTCTTTTAATTTCTTTGCTGCAGTCCCCATCTGCAGTGATCTTGGAGCCCAGGAAAATAAAATCTGTCACTATCTCCATTTCTTCCCCATCTATTTGCCAGGAATTGAGAGGGCCGGATGCCATGATCTTTGTTTTCTTGATGTTGAGTTTCAAGCCAACTTTTGCACTCTCCTCCTTCACCCGCATCAACAGGCTCTTTAGTTCCTCTTCTTCACTTTCTGCCATTAGAGTGGTATCATCTGCATATCTGAGGTTGTTGATATTTCTCCCTGCAATCTTGATCCCAATTTGTGACTCCTCTAATCCCGCATTTCTCATGATGTGCTCTGCATACAAGTTAAATAGGCAAGGCGACAGTATACAGCCTTGCCGAACTCCTTTCTCAATTTTGAACCAGTCAGTGATTCCATGTTCAGTTCTCACTGTTGCTTTTTGACCTGCATATAAATTTCTCAAGAGACAAATAAGATGCTCTGGTATTCCCATCTCTTTAAGAACTTGCCATAATTTGTTGTGCTCCACACAATCAAAGGCTTTAGCATAGTCAATGAAGCAGAAGTAGACGTTCTTCTGGTACTCCCTAGCTTTCTCCATGATCCAGCGTATGTTGGCAATTTGATCTCTAGTTCCTCTGCCTCTTCGAAATCCTGCCTGTACTTCTGGAAGTTCTCGGTCCACATATTGCTGGAGCCTAGCTTGTAGGATTTTGAGCATAACTTTGCTAGCATGAGAAATTAGTGCAATGGTGCGGTAGTTTGAACATTCTTTGGCATTGCCCTTCTTTGGGATTGGAATGTAAACTGACCTTTTCCAATCCTGTGGCCATTGTTGAGTTTTCCAAATTTGCTGGCATATTGAGTGTAGCACTTTTACTGCATCATCCTTTAAGATTTTGAATAGTTCAACTGGAATGCTGTCACCACCACTAGCTTTATTGTTGCTCAGACTTCCTAAGGCCCATTTGACTTCACATTCCAGGATGTCTGGCTCCAGGTCAGTAACTACCCCACTGTGGTCATCAGGGATGTTAAGCTCGCTCTTGTATAGTTGTTCTGTATAATTTTGCCACCTTTGTTTAATCTCTTCTGCTTCTGTGAGGTCCCTACCATTTTGGTCCCTTATCATACCCAACTTTGCATGAAACGTTCTCTTCATATCTCCAATTTTCTTGAAAAGATCTCTGGTCCTCCCCATTCTATTGTTTTCTTCTATTTGTTTGCACTGTTCATTTAAGAAGGAATTCTTATCTCTTCTAGCTTTTCTCTGGAATTCTGCATTCAATTGGGTGTATCTTCCTCTTTCTCCCTTGCCTTTCACTTCCCTTCTCTCCTTAGCTTTTTGTAAAGCTTCCTCAGACAGCCATTTTGATTTCTTGCATTTCTTTTTCTTTGGGATGGTTTTAGTTGCTACCTCTTGTACAATGTTGCGAACCTCCGTCCATAGTTCTTCAGGCACTCTGTCTATCAGATCTAATTCCTTAAATCTATTTGTCACCTCTACTGTGTATTCGTCGGGGATATGATTTAGTTCATACCTGAGTGGCCTAGTGCTTTTCCCTACTTTCTTCAATTAAGCCTAAATTTTGCAACAAGAAGCTCATGATCTGAGCCACAATCAGCTCCTGGTCTTGTTTTTATTGACTGGATAGAACTTTTCCATCTTTGGCTGCAGAGCACATAGTCAATCTGATTTCTGTGTTGACCGTCTGGTGATGTCCATGTGTAGAGTCGTCTCTTGGGTTGTTGGAAAAGAGTGTTTGCTATGACCATTGTATTCTCTTGACAAAATTCTACCAGCCTGTGCCCTGCTTCATTTTGTACTCCAAGGCCAAACTTGCCTGTTATCCCGGTTATCTTTTGGCTTCCTACTTTAGCATTCCAATCCCCCATGATGATAAGCACATCATTTTTTGGCGTTGCTTCTAGAAGGTGTTGTAGGGCTTCATAGAACTGATCAACTTCATCCTCTTCAGCAGCAGTGGTTGGGGCATAGACCTGGATCACTGTGATGTTGAAAGGTTTGCCTTGGATTCGAACTGAGATCATTCTGTCATTTTGGGGATTGTATCCCAAGACTGCTTTTCCTATTCTCTTATTGATTATGAAGGCTACTCCATTTCTTCTGCGAGATTCTTGTCCACAGTAGTATACCTGATGGTCATCTGAATTAAATTCACCCATTCCTGTCCATTTTAGTTCACTGATTCCTAAAATGTCGATGTTCAGTCTTGTCATTTCTTGTTTGACCACGTCCAGCTTACCTTGATTCATGGATCTGACGTTCCAGGTTCCTATGGAATAAAAATCTTTACAGCATCGGACTGTCTTTTCGCCACCAGTTACTTCCACAACTGAGCGTCCTTTCGGCTTTGGCCCAGTCACTTCATTCATTCTGGCGCTACTCGTACTAGCCGTCTGCTCATCCCCAGTAGCATATTGGACACCTTCCGACCTGAGGGGCTCATCTTCCGGCGTCATATCGTTATGCCTATTGGAACTGTCCATAGAGTTTTCATGGCAAAGATACTGGAGTGGTTTGCCATTTCCTTCTCCAGTGGATCACCTTTTGTCAGAGCTCTCAGCTATGACCTGTCCGTCTTGGGTGGCCCTGCACGGTATAGCTCATAGCTTCACTGAACTATGCAAGCCCCCTTGCCACAACAAGGCAGCGATCCTTGAAGGGGGAGTTTCATAATACTTTGTAATAATAAAAGAGAATATAGTAGTATTCCATAATACTATGCAATAACAATACATTACTCTGTTACATTGTTTACATTCTTTGGATGCAATCACATGACATAAAGCGATTACTTATCAGAGTACTTACGGTGTCTTTAGCATGCATTCTATATGGATATAGTAGGTATATCCCATTCGTTGTATGGGTGTAATCAGTGACATAAAATGATTTCTTAGCCAACAAGTATTTCAGGTTATCTCATACATAGTAGAAGATAGAACTTCATAACACTATATGGTAATACTAGAGAATTTGGAAATAGCACTAGTTGCTTTTGCTTCTTCTTATATGAAGACCATAACAGCTAAATATGTTAGTCTTTACAATGACTTTAACATGCATGCTAATCTGCAGGTCCTGTTCAAGTGCGCAATGCCTAGAAGGTTTATTTGCTATTCGTTGTATGGATGTAATCATTGACATAAAGCAATTCCTGTGCCAATGACATTTCAAGGTTATCGTAGTAGGATAGAGTTTCATAATACTTTGTAATAATAACAGAATATAGAAGTATTCCATAATACTATGTAATAACAATACATTACTCTGTTACATTGTTTACATTCTTTGGATGCAATCACATGACATAAAGCGATTACTTATCAGAGTACTTACGGTGTCTTTAGCATGCATTCTATATGGATATAGTAGGTATATCCCATTCGTTGTATGGGTGTAATCAATGACATAAAATGATTTCTTAGCCAACAAGTATTTCAGGTTATCTCATACATAGTAGAAGATAGAACTTCATAACACTATATGGTAATACTAGAGAATTTGGAAATAGCACTAGTTGCTTTTGCTTCTTCTTATATGAAGACCATAACAGCTAAATATGTTAGTCTTTACAATGACTTTATCATGCATGCTATATAAATCTGCAGGTCCTGTTCAAGTGCGCAATGCCTAGAAGGTTTATTTCCTATTCGTTGTATGGATGTAATCATTTACATAAAGCACTTCCTTGTTGTTGTTATGTGCGAAGTCGTGTCCGACCCATCGCGACACCATGGACAATGATCCTCCAGGCCTTCCTGTCCTCTACCATTCCCCGGAGTCCATTTAAGTTTGCACCTACTGCTTCAGTGACTCCATCCAGCCACCTCATTCTCTGTCATCCCCTTCTTCTTTTGCCCTCGATCGCTCCCAGCATTAGGCTCTTCTCCAGGGAGTCCTTCCTTCTCATGAGGTGGCCAAAGTATTTGAGTTTCATCTTCAGGATCTGGCCTTCTAAAGAGCAGTCAGGGTTGATCTCCTCTAGGACTGACCGGTTTGTTCGCCTTGCAGTCCAAGGGACTCGCAAGAGTCTTCTCCAGCACCAGAGTTCAAAAGCCTCAATTCTTTGACGCTCGGCCTTCCTTATGGTCCAACTTTCGCAGCCATACATTGCAACTGGGAATACCATAGCCTTGACTAAACGCACTTTTGTTGGCAGGGTGATGTCTCTGCTTTTTAGGATGCTGTCTAGATTTGCCATAGCTTTCCTCCCCAGGAGCAAGCGTCTTTTAATTTCTTTGCTGCAGTCTCCATCTGCAGTGATCTTGGAGCCCAGGAAAATAAAATCTGTCACTATCTCCATTTCTTCCCCATCTATTTGCCAGGAATTGAGAGGGCCGGATGCCATGATCTTTGTTTTCTTGATGTTGAGTTTCAAGCCAACTTTTGCACTCTCCTCCTTCACCCGCATCAACAGTCTCTTTAGTTCCTCTTCACTTTCTGCCATTAGAGTGGTATCATCTGCATATCTGAGGTTGTTGATATTTCTCCCTGCAATCTTGATCCCAATTTGTGACTCCTCTAATCCCGCATTTCTCATGATGTGCTCTGCATATAAGTTAAATAGGCAAGGCGACAGTATACAGCCTTGCCGAACTCCTTTCTCAATTTTGAACCAGTCAGTGATTCCATGTTCAGTTCTCACTGTTGCTTCTTGGCCTGCATATAAATTTCTCAAGAGACAAATAAGATGCTCTGGTATTCCCATCTCTTTAAGAACTTGCCACAATTTGTTGTGCTCCACACAATCAAAGGCTTTAGCATAGTCAATGAAGCAGAAGTAGACGTTCTTCTGGTACTCCCTAGCTTTCTCCATGATCCAGCGTATGTTGGCAATTTGATCTCTAGTTCCTCTGCCTCTTCGAAATCCTGCCTGTACTTCTGGAAGTTCTCGGTCCACATATTGCTGGAGCCTAGCTTGTAGGATTTTGAGCATAACTTTGCTAGCATGAGAAATTAGTGCAATGGTGCGGTAGTTTGAACATTCTTTGGCATTGCCCTTCTTTGGGATTGGAATGTAAACTGACCTTTTCCAATCCTGTGTCCATTGTTGAGTTTTCCAAATTTGCTGGCATATTGAGTGTAGCACTTTTACTGCATCGTCCTTTAAGATTTTGAATAGTTCAACTGGAATGCTGTCACCACCACTAGCTTTATTGTTGCTCAGACTTCCTAAGGCCCATTTGACTTCACATTCCAGGATGTCTGGCTCCAGGTCAGTAACTACCCCACCGTGGTCATCAGGGATGTTAAGCTCGCACTTCCTTAGCCAATGACATTTCAAGGTTATCGTAGTAGGATAGAATTTCATAATACTTTGTAATAATAACAGAATATAGCAATATTCCATAATACTATGTAATAACAATACATTACTCTGTTACATTGTTTACATTCTTTGGATGCAAACACATGACATAAAGCGATTACTTATCAGAGTACTTACGGTGTCTTTAGCATGCATTCTATATGGATATAGTAGGTATATCCCATTCGTTGTATGGGTGTAATCAATGACATAAAATGATTTCTTAGCCAACAAGTATTTCAGGTTATCTCATACATAGTAGAAGATAGAACTTCATAACACTATATGGTAATACTAGAGAATTTGGAAATAGCACTAGTTGCTTTTGCTTCTTCTTATATGAAGACCATAACAGCTAAATATGTTAGTCTTTACAATGACTTTAACATGCATGCTATATAAATCTGCAGGTCCTGTTCAAGTGCGCAATGCCTAGAAGGTTTATTTCCTATTCGTTGTATGGATGTAATCATTTACATAAAGCACTTCCTTGTTGTTGTTATGTGCGAAGTCGTGTCCGACCCATCGCGACACCATGGACAATGATCCTCCAGGCCTTCCTGTCCTCTACCATTCCCCGGAGTCCATTTAAGTTTGCACCTACTGCTTCAGTGACTCCATCCAGCCACCTCATTCTCTGTCATCCCCTTCTTCTTTTGCCCTCGATCGCTCCCAGCATTAGGCTCTTCTCCAGGGAGTCCTTCCTTCTCATGAGGTGGCCAAAGTATTTGAGTTTCATCTTCAGGATCTGGCCTTCTAAAGAGCAGTCAGGGTTGATCTCCTCTAGGACTGACCGGTTTGTTCGCCTTGCAGTCCAAGGGACTCGCAAGAGTCTTCTCCAGCACCAGAGTTCAAAAGCCTCAATTCTTTGACGCTCGGCCTTCCTTATGGTCCAACTTTCGCAGCCATACATTGCAACTGGGAATACCATAGCCTTGACTAAACGCACTTTTGTTGGCAGGGTGATGTCTCTGCTTTTTAGGATGCTGTCTAGATTTGCCATAGCTTTCCTCCCCAGGAGCAAGCGTCTTTTAATTTCTTTGCTGCAGTCTCCATCTGCAGTGATCTTGGAGCCCAGGAAAATAAAATCTGTCACTATCTCCATTTCTTCCCCATCTATTTGCCAGGAATTGAGAGGGCCGGATGCCATGATCTTTGTTTTCTTGATGTTGAGTTTCAAGCCAACTTTTGCACTCTCCTCCTTCACCCGCATCAACAGTCTCTTTAGTTCCTCTTCACTTTCTGCCATTAGAGTGGTATCATCTGCATATCTGAGGTTGTTGATATTTCTCCCTGCAATCTTGATCCCAATTTGTGACTCCTCTAATCCCGCATTTCTCATGATGTGCTCTGCATATAAGTTAAATAGGCAAGGCGACAGTATACAGCCTTGCCGAACTCCTTTCTCAATTTTGAACCAGTCAGTGATTCCATGTTCAGTTCTCACTGTTGCTTCTTGGCCTGCATATAAATTTCTCAAGAGACAAATAAGATGCTCTGGTATTCCCATCTCTTTAAGAACTTGCCACAATTTGTTGTGCTCCACACAATCAAAGGCTTTAGCATAGTCAATGAAGCAGAAGTAGACGTTCTTCTGGTACTCCCTAGCTTTCTCCATGATCCAGCGTATGTTGGCAATTTGATCTCTAGTTCCTCTGCCTCTTCGAAATCCTGCCTGTACTTCTGGAAGTTCTCGGTCCACATATTGCTGGAGCCTAGCTTGTAGGATTTTGAGCATAACTTTGCTAGCATGAGAAATTAGTGCAATGGTGCGGTAGTTTGAACATTCTTTGGCATTGCCCTTCTTTGGGATTGGAATGTAAACTGACCTTTTCCAATCCTGTGTCCATTGTTGAGTTTTCCAAATTTGCTGGCATATTGAGTGTAGCACTTTTACTGCATCGTCCTTTAAGATTTTGAATAGTTCAACTGGAATGCTGTCACCACCACTAGCTTTATTGTTGCTCAGACTTCCTAAGGCCCATTTGACTTCACATTCCAGGATGTCTGGCTCCAGGTCAGTAACTACCCCACCGTGGTCATCAGGGATGTTAAGCTCGCACTTCCTTAGCCAATGACATTTCAAGGTTATCGTAGTAGGATAGAATTTCATAATACTTTGTAATAATAACAGAATATAGCAATATTCCATAATACTATGTAATAACAATACATTACTCTGTTACATTGTTTACATTCTTTGGATGCAAACACATGACATAAAGCGATTACTTATCAGAGTACTTACGGTGTCTTTAGCATGCATTCTATATGGATATAGTAGGTATATCCCATTCGTTGTATGGGTGTAATCAATGACATAAAATGATTTCTTAGCCAACAAGTATTTCAGGTTATCTCATACATAGTAGAAGATAGAACTTCATAACACTATATGGTAATACTAGAGAATTTGGAAATAGCACTAGTTGCTTTTGCTTCTTCTTATATGAAGACCATAACAGCTAAATATGTTAGTCTTTACAATGACTTTAACATGCATGCTATATAAATCTGCAGGTCCTGTTCAAGTGCGCAATGCCTAGAAGGTTTATTTCCTATTCGTTGTATGGATGTAATCATTTACATAAAGCACTTCCTTGTTGTTGTTATGTGCGAAGTCGTGTCCGACCCATCGCGACACCATGGACAATGATCCTCCAGGCCTTCCTGTCCTCTACCATTCCCCGGAGTCCATTTAAGTTTGCACCTACTGCTTCAGTGACTCCATCCAGCCACCTCATTCTCTGTCATCCCCTTCTTCTTTTGCCCTCGATCGCTCCCAGCATTAGGCTCTTCTCCAGGGAGTCCTTCCTTCTCATGAGGTGGCCAAAGTATTTGAGTTTCATCTTCAGGATCTGGCCTTCTAAAGAGCAGTCAGGGTTGATCTCCTCTAGGACTGACCGGTTTGTTCGCCTTGCAGTCCAAGGGACTCGCAAGAGTCTTCTCCAGCACCAGAGTTCAAAAGCCTCAATTCTTTGACGCTCGGCCTTCCTTATGGTCCAACTTTCGCAGCCATACATTGCAACTGGGAATACCATAGCCTTGACTAAACGCACTTTTGTTGGCAGGGTGATGTCTCTGCTTTTTAGGATGCTGTCTAGATTTGCCATAGCTTTCCTCCCCAGGAGCAAGCGTCTTTTAATTTCTTTGCTGCAGTCTCCATCTGCAGTGATCTTGGAGCCCAGGAAAATAAAATCTGTCACTATCTCCATTTCTTCCCCATCTATTTGCCAGGAATTGAGAGGGCCGGATGCCATGATCTTTGTTTTCTTGATGTTGAGTTTCAAGCCAACTTTTGCACTCTCCTCCTTCACCCGCATCAACAGGCTCTTTAGTTCCTCTTCACTTTCTGCCATTAGAGTGGTATCATCTGCATATCTGAGGTTGTTGATATTTCTCCCTGCAATCTTGATCCCAATTTGTGACTCCTCTAATCCCGCATTTCTCATGATGTGCTCTGCATATAAGTTAAATAGGCAAGGCGACAGTATACAGCCTTGCCGAACTCCTTTCTCAATTTTGAACCAGTCAGTGATTCCATGTTCAGTTCTCACTGTTGCTTCTTGGCCTGCATATAAATTTCTCAAGAGACAAATAAGATGCTCTGGTATTCCCATCTCTTTAAGAACTTGCCACAATTTGTTGTGCTCCACACAATCAAAGGCTTTAGCATAGTCAATGAAGCAGAAGTAGACGTTCTTCTGGTACTCCCTAGCTTTCTCCATGATCCAGCGTATGTTGGCAATTTGATCTCTAGTTCCTCTGCCTCTTCGAAATCCTGCCTGTACTTCTGGAAGTTCTCGGTCCACATATTGCTGGAGCCTAGCTTGTAGGATTTTGAGCATAACTTTGCTAGCATGAGAAATTAGTGCAATGGTGCGGTAGTTTGAACATTCTTTGGCATTGCCCTTCTTTGGGATTGGAATGTAAACTGACCTTTTCCAATCCTGTGTCCATTGTTGAGTTTTCCAAATTTGCTGGCATATTGAGTGTAGCACTTTTACTGCATCGTCCTTTAAGATTTTGAATAGTTCAACTGGAATGCTGTCACCACCACTAGCTTTATTGTTGCTCAGACTTCCTAAGGCCCATTTGACTTCACATTCCAGGATGTCTGGCTCCAGGTCAGTAACTACCCCACCGTGGTCATCAGGGATGTTAAGCTCGCACTTCCTTAGCCAATGATATTTCAAGGTTATCGTAGTAGGATAGAATTTCATAATACTTTGTAATAATAACAGAATATAGCAATATTCCATAATACTATGTAATAACAATACATTACTCTGTTACATTGTTTACATTCTTTGGATGCAAACACATGACATAAAGCGATTACTTATCAGAGTACTTACGGTGTCTTTAGCATGCATTCTATATGGATATAGTAGGTATATCCCATTCGTTGTATGGGTGTAATCAATGACATAAAATGATTTCTTAGCCAACAAGTATTTCAGGTTATCTCATACATAGTAGAAGATAGAACTTCATAACACTATATGGTAATACTAGAGAATTTGGAAATAGCACTAGTTGCTTTTGCTTCTTCTTATATGAAGACCATAACAGCTAAATATGTTAGTCTTTACAATGACTTTAACATGCATGCTAATCTGCAGGTCCTGTTCAAGTGCGCAATGCCTAGAAGGTTTATTTCCTATTCGTTGTATGGATGTAATCATTGACATAAAGCAATTCCTTAGCCAATGACATTTCAAGGTTATCATAGTAGGATAGAGTTTCATAATACTTTGTAATAATAACAGTATATAGTAGTATTCCATAATACTATGTAATAACAATACATTACTCTGTTACATTGATTACATTCTTTGGATGCAGTCAAATGACATAAAGCGATTACTTATCAGAATACTTACGGTGTCTTTAGCATGCATTCTATATGGATATAGTAGGTATATACCATTCTTTGTATGGGTGTAATCAATGAAATAAAATGATTTCTTTGCCAACAAGTATTTCAGGTTATCTCATACATAGTAGAAGATAGAACTTCATAACACTATATGGTAATACTAGAGAATTTGGAAATAGCACTAGTTGCTTTTGCTTCTTCTTATATGAAGACCATAACAGCTAAATATGTTAGTCTTTACAATGACTTTAACATGCATGCTATATAAATCTGCAGGTCCTGTTCAAGTGCGCAATGCCTAGAAGGTTTATTTCCTATTCGTTGTATGGATGTAATCATTGACATAAAGCAATACCTTAGCCAATGACATTTCAAGGTTATCGTAGTAGGATAGAGTTTCATAATATTTTGTAATAATAACAGAATATAGTAGTATTCCATAATACTATGTAATAACAATCCATTACTCTGTTACATTGATTACATTCTTTGGATGCAATCAAATGACATAAAGTGATTACTTATCAGAGTACTTACGGTGTCTTTAGCATGCATTCTATATGGATATAGTAGGTATATCCCATTCGTTGTATGGGTGTAATCAATGACATAAAATGATTTCTTAGCCAACAAGTATTTCAGGTTATCTCATACATAGTAGAAGATAGAACTTCATAACACTATATGGTAATACTGGAGAATTTGGAAATAGCACTAGTTGCTTTTGCTTCTTCTTATATGAAGACCATAACAGCTAAATATGTTAGTCTTTACAATGACTTTAACATGCATGCTAATCTGCAGGTCCTGTTCAAGTGAGCAATGCCAAGAAGGTTTATTTCCTATTCGTTGTATGGATGTAATCATTGACATAAAGCAATTCCCTAGCCAATGAAATTTCAAGGTTATCGTAGTAGGATAGAGTTTCATAATACTTTGTAATAATAACAGTATATAGTAGTATTCCATAATACTATGTAATAACAATACATTACTCTGTTACATTGATTACATTCTTTGGATGCAGTCAAATGACATAAAGCGATTACTTATCAGAATACTTACGGTGTCTTTAGCATGCATTCTATATGGATATAGTAGGCATATCCCATTCGTTGTATGGGTGTAATCAATGAAATAAAATGATTTCTTTGCCAACAAAGATTTCAAGTTATCTCATACATAGTAGAAGATAGAACTTCATAACACTATATGGTAATACTAGAGAATTTGGAAATAGCACTAGTTGCTTTAGCTTCTTCTTATATGAAGACCATAACAGCTAAATATGTTAGTCTTTACAATAACATGCATGCTAATCTGCAGGTCCTGTTCAAGTGCGCAATGCCTAGAAGGTTTATTTCCTATTCGTTGTATGGATGTAATCATTGACATAAAGCACTTCCTTAGCCAATGACATTTCAAGGTTATCGTAGTAGGATAGAATTTCATAATACTTTGTAATAATAACAGAATATAGCAGTATTCCATAATACTATGTAATAACAATACATTACTCTGTTACATTGTTTACATTCTTTGGATGCAATCACATGACATAAAGCGATTACTTATCAGAGTACTTATGGTGTCTTTAGCATGCATTCTATATGGATATAGTAGGTATATCCCATTCGTTGTATGGGTGTAATCAATGACATAAAATGATTTCTTAGCCAACAAGTATTTCAGGTTATCTCATACATAGTAGAAGATAGAACTTCATAACACTATATGGTAATACTAGAGAATTTGGAAATAGCACTAGTTGCTTTTGCTTCTTCTTATATGAAGACCATAACAGCTAAATATGTTAGTCTTTACAATGACTTTAACATGCATGCAATATAAATCTGCAGGTCCTGTTCAAGTGCGCAATGCCTAGAAGGTTTATTTCCTATTCGTTGTATGGATGTAATCATTGACATAAAGCAATACCTTAGCCAATGACATTTCAAGGTTATCGTAGTAGGATAGAGTTTCATAATATTTTGTAATAATAACAGAATATAGTATTATTCCATAATACTATGTAATAACAATCCATTACTCTGTTACATTGATTACATTCTTTGGATGCAATCAAATGACATAAAGTGATTACTTATCAGAGTACTTACGGTGTCTTTAGCATGCATTCTATATGGATATAGTAGGTATATGCGATCTGAAGAGAAACCAGAGTATGGATATAGTAGGTATATCCCATTCGTTGTATGGGTGTAATCAATGACATAAAATGATTTCTTTGCCAACAAGTATTTCAGGTTATCTCATACATAGTAGAAAATAGAACTTCATAACACTATATGGTAATACTAGAGAATTTGGAAATAGCACTAGTAGCTTTTGCTTCTTCTTATATGAAGACCATAACAGCTAAATATGTTAGTCTTTACAATGACTTTAACATGCATGCTAATCTGCAGGTCCTGTTCAAGTGCGCAATGCCTAGAAGGTTTATTTCCTATTCGTTGTATGGATGTAATCATTGACATAAAGCAATTCCTTAGCCAATGACATTTCAAGGTTATTTTAGTAGGATAGATTTTCACAATACTTTGTAATAATAACAGAATATAGTAGTATTCCATAATACTATGTAATAACAATACATTACTCTGTTACATTGATTACATTCTTTGGATGCAATCAAATGACATAAAGCGAATACTTATCAGAATACGTACGGTGTCTTTAGCATGCATTCTATATGGATATAGTAGGTATATCCCATTCGTTGTATGGGTGTAATCAATGAAATAAAATGATTTCTTTGCCAACAAGTATATCAGGTTATCTCATACATAGTAGAAGATAGAACTTCATAACACTATATGGTAATACTAGAGAATATGGAAATAGCACTAGTTGCTTTTGCTTCTTCTTATATGAAGACCATAACCGCTAAATATGTTAGTCTTTACATTGACTTTAACATGCATGCTAATCTGCAGGTCCTGTTCAAGTGCGCAATGCCTAGAAGGTTTATTTCCTATTCGTTGTATGGATGTAATCATTGACATAAAGCAATTCCTTAGCCAATGACATTTCAAGGTTATCGTAGTAGGATAGAATTTCATAATACTTTGTAATAATATCAGAATATAGCAGTATTCCATAATACTATGTAATAACAATACATTACTCTGTTACATTGATTACATTCTTTGGATGCAATCACATGACATAAAGCGATTACTTATCAGAGTACTTACGGTGTCTTTAGCATGCATTCTATATGGATATAGTAGGTATATCCCATTCGTTGTATGGGTGTAATCAATGACATAAAATGATTTCTTAGCCAACAAGTATTTCAGGTTATCTCATACATAGTAGAAGATAGAACTTCATAACACTATATGGTAATACTGGAGAATTTGGAAATAGCACTAGTTGCTTTTGCTTCTTCTTATATGAAGACCATAACAGCTAAATATGTTAGTCTTTACAATGACTTTAACATGCATGCTAATCTGCAGGTCCTGTTCAAGTGAGCAATGCCAAGAAGGTTTATTTCCTATTCGTTGTATGGATGTAATCATTGACATAAAGCAATTCCCTAGCCAATGAAATTTCAAGGTTATCGTAGTAGGATAGAGTTTCATAATACTTTGTAATAATAACAGTATATAGTAGTATTCCATAATACTATGTAATAACAATACATTACTCTGTTACATTGATTACATTCTTTGGATGCAGTCAAATGACATAAAGCGATTACTTATCAGAATACTTACGGTGTCTTTAGCATGCATTCTATATGGATATAGTAGGCATATCCCATTCGTTGTATGGGTGTAATCAATGAAATAAAATGATTTCTTTGCCAACAAAGATTTCAAGTTATCTCATACATAGTAGAAGATAGAACTTCATAACACTATATGGTAATACTAGAGAATTTGGAAATAGCACTAGTTGCTTTAGCTTCTTCTTATATGAAGACCATAACAGCTAAATATGTTAGTCTTTACAATAACATGCATGCTAATCTGCAGGTCCTGTTCAAGTGCGCAATGCCTAGAAGGTTTATTTCCTATTCGTTGTATGGATGTAATCATTGACATAAAGCACTTCCTTAGCCAATGACATTTCAAGGTTATCGTAGTAGGATAGAATTTCATAATACTTTGTAACAATAACAGAATATAGCAGTATTCCATAATACTATGTAATAACAATCCATTACTCTGTTACATTGTTTACATTCTTTGGATGCAATCAAATGACATAAAGTGATTACTTATCAGAGTACTTACGGTGTCTTTAGCATGCATTCTATATGGATATAGTAGGTATATGCGATCTGAAGAGAAACCAGAGTATGGATATAGTAGGTATATCCCATTCGTTGTATGGGTGTAATCAATGACATAAAATGATTTCTTTGCCAACAAGTATTTCAGGTTATCTCATACATAGTAGAAAATAGAACTTCATAACACTATATGGTAATACTAGAGAATTTGGAAATAGCACTAGTAGCTTTTGCTTCTTCTTATATGAAGACCATAACAGCTAAATATGTTAGTCTTTACAATGACTTTAACATGCATGCTAATCTGCAGGTCCTGTTCAAGTGCGCAATGCCTAGAAGGTTTATTTCCTATTCGTTGTATGGATGTAATCATTGACATAAAGCAATTCCTTAGCCAATGACATTTCAAGGTTATTTTAGTAGGATAGATTTTCACAATACTTTGTAATAATAACAGAATATAGTAGTATTCCATAATACTATGTAATAACAATACATTACTCTGTTACATTGATTACATTCTTTGGATGCAATCAAATGACATAAAGCGAATACTTATCAGAATACGTACGGTGTCTTTAGCATGCATTCTATATGGATATAGTAGGTATATCCCATTCGTTGTATGGGTGTAATCAATGAAATAAAATGATTTCTTTGCCAACAAGTATATCAGGTTATCTCATACATAGTAGAAGATAGAACTTCATAACACTATATGGTAATACTAGAGAATATGGAAATAGCACTAGTTGCTTTTGCTTCTTCTTATATGAAGACCATAACCGCTAAATATGTTAGTCTTTACATTGACTTTAACATGCATGCTAATCTGCAGGTCCTGTTCAAGTGCGCAATGCCTAGAAGGTTTATTTCCTATTCGTTGTATGGATGTAATCATTGACATAAAGCAATTCCTTAGCCAATGACATTTCAAGGTTATCGTAGTAGGATAGAATTTCATAATACTTTGTAATAATATCAGAATATAGCAGTATTCCATAATACTATGTAATAACAATACATTACTCTGTTACATTGATTACATTCTTTGGATGCAATCACATGACATAAAGCGATTACTTATCAGAGTACTTACGGTGTCTTTAGCATGCATTCTATATGGATATAGTAGGTATATCCCATTCGTTGTATGGGTGTAATCAATGACATAAAATGATTTCTTAGCCAACAAGTATTTCAGGTTATCTCATACATAGTAGAAGATAGAACTTCATAACACTATATGGTAATACTAGAGAATTTGGAAATAGCACTAGTTGCTTTTGCTTCTTCTTATATGAAGACCATAACAGCTAAATATGTTAGTCTTTACAATGACTTTAACATGCATGCTAATCTGCAGGTCCTGTTCAAGTGCGCAATGCCTAGAAGGTTTATTTCCTATTCGTTGTATGGATGTAATCATTGACATAAAGCAATTCCTTAGCCAATGACATTTCAAGGTTATCATAGTAGGATAGAGTTTCATAATACTTTGTAATAATAACAGTATATAGTATTATTCCATAATACTATGTAATAACAATACATTACTCTGTTACATTGATTACATTCTTTGGATGCAGTCAAATGACATAAAGCGATTACTTATCATAATACTTACGGTGTCTTTAGCATGCATTCTATATGGATATAGTAGGTATATTCGTTGTATGGGTGTAATCAATGAAATAAAATGATTTCTTAGCCAACAAGTATTTCAGGTTATACATAGTAGAAGATAGAACTTCATAACACTATATGGTAATACTAGAGAATTTGGAAATAGCACTAGTAGCTTTTGCTTCTTCTTATATGAAGACCATAACAGCTAAATATGTTAGTCTTTACAATGACTTTAACATGCATGCTAATCTGCAGGTCCTGTTCAAGTGCGCAATGCCTAGAAGGTTTATTTCCTATTCGTTGTATGGATGTAATCATTGACATAAAGCAATTCCTTAGCCAATGAAATTTCAAGGTTATCGTAGTAGGATAGAGTTTCATAATACTTTGTAATAATAACAGTATATAGTAGTATTCCATAATACTATGTAATAACAATACATTACTCTGTTACATTGATTACATTCTTTGGATGCAGTCAAATGACATAAAGCGATTACTTATCATAATACTTACGGTGTCTTTAGCATGCATTCTATATGGATATAGTAGGTATATCCCATTCGTTGTATGGGTGTAATCAATGACATAAAATGATTTCTTAGCCAACAAGTATTTCAGGTTATCTCATACATAGTAGAAGATAGAACTTCATAACACTATATGGTAATACTAGAGAATTTGGAAATAGCACTAGTTGCTTTTGCTTCTTCTTATATGAAGACCATAACAGCAAAATATGTTAGTCTTTACAATGACTTTAACATGCATGCTATATAAATCTGCAGGTCCTGTTCAAGTGCGCAATGCCTAGAAGGTTTATTTCCAATTCGTTGTATGGATGTAATCATTGACATAAAGCAATACCTTAGCCAATGACATTTCAAGGTTATCGTAGTAGGATAGAGTTTCATCATATTTTGTAATAATAACAGAATATAGTAGTATTCCATAATACTATGTAATAACAATCCATTACTCTGTTACATTGATTACATTCTTTGGATGCAATCAAATGACATAAAGTGATTACTTATCAGAGTACTTACGGTGTCTTTAGCATGCATTCTATATGGATATAGTAGGTATATCCCATTCGTTGTATGGGTGTAATCAATGACATAAAATGATTTCTTAGCCAACAAGTATTTCAGGTTATCTCATACATAGTAGAAGATAGAACTTCATAACACTATATGGTAATACTAGAGAATTTGGAAATAGCACTAGTTGCTTTTGCTTCTTCTTATATGAAGACCATAACAGCTAAATATGTTATATGACTTTAACATGCATGCTAATCTGCAGGTCCTGTTCAAGTGCGCAATGCCTAGAAGGTTTATTTCCTATTCGTTGTATGGATGTAATCATTGACATAAAGCAATTCCTTAGCCAATGACATTTCAAGGTTATCGTAGTAGGATAGAGTTTCATAATACTTTGTAATAATAACAGTATATAGTAGTATTCCATAATACTATGTAATAACAATACATTACTCTGTTACATTGATTACATTCTTTGGATGCAGTCAAATGACATAAAGCGATTACTTATCATAATACTTACGGTGTCTTTAGCATGCATTCTATATGGATATAGTAGGTATATTCGTTGTATGGGTGTAATCAATGAAATAAAATAATTTCTTTGCCAACAAGTATTTCAGGTTATCTCATACATAGTAGAAGATAGAACTTCATAACACTATATGGTAATACTAGAGAATTTGGAAATAGCACTAGTTGCTTTTGCTTCTTCTTATATGAAGACCATAACAGCTAAATTTGTTAGTCTTTACAATGACTTTAACATGCATGCTAATCTGCAGGTCCTGTTCAAGTGCGCAATGCCTAGAAGGTTTATTTCCTATTCATTGTATGGATGTAATCATTGACATAAAGCAATTCCTTAGCCAATGAAATTTCAAGGTTATCGTAGTAGGATAGAGTTTCATAATACTTTGTAATAATAACAGTATATAGTAGTATTCCATAATACTATGTAATAACAATCCATTACTCTGTTACATTGATTACATTCTTTGGATGCAATCAAATGACATAAAGTGATTACTTATCAGAGTACTTACGGTGTCTTTAGCATGCATTCTATATGGATATAGTAGGTATATCCCATTCGTTGTATGGGTGTAATCAATGACATAAAATGATTTCTTAGCCAACAAGTATTTCAGGTTATACATAGTAGAAGATAGAACTTCATAACACTATATGGTAATACTAGATAATTTGGAAATAGCACTAGTAGCTTTTGCTTCTTCTTATATGAAGACCATAACAGCTAAATATGTTAGTCTTTACAATGACTTTAACATGCATGCTAATCTGCAGGTCCTGTTCAAGTGCGCAATGCCTAGAAGGTTTATTTCCAATTCGTTGTATGGATGTAATCATTGACATAAAGCAATTCCTTAGGTTATCGTAGTAGGATAGAATTTCATCATATTTTGTAATAATAACAGAATATAGTAGTATTCCATAATACTATGTAATAACAATCCATTACTCTGTTACATTGATTACATTCTTTGGATGCAATCAAATGACATAAAGCGATTACTTATCAGAGTACTTACGGTGTCTTTAGCATGCATTCTATATGGATATAGTAGGTATATCCCATTCGTTGTATGGGTGTAATCAATGACATGAAATGATTTCTTAGCCAACAAGTATTTCAGGTTATCTCATACATAGTAGAAGATAGAACTTCATAACACTATATGGTAATACTAGAGAATTTGGAAATAGCACTAGTAGCTTTTGCTTCTTCTTATATGAAGACCATAACAGCTAAATATGTTAGTCTTTACAATGACTTTAACATGCATGCTAATCTGCAGGTCCTGTTCAAGTGCGCAATGCCTAGAAGGTTTATTTCCTATTCGTTGTATGGATGTAATCATTGACATAAAGCAATTCCTTAGCCAATGAAATTTCAAGGTTATCGTAGTAGGATAGAGTTTCATAATACTTTGTAATAATAACAGTATATAGTAGTATAGCATAATACTATGTAATAACAATACATTACATTCTTTGGGTGCAGTCAAATGACATAAAGCGATTACTTATCAGAATACTTACGGTGTCTTTAGCATGCATTCTATATGGATATAGTAGGTATATCCCATTCGTTGTATGGGTGTAATCAATGAAATAAAATGATTTCTTTGCCAACAAGTATTTCAGGTTATCTCATACATAGTAGAAGATAGAACTTCATGACACTATATGGTAATACTAGAGAATTTGGAAATAGCACTAGTTGCTTTTGCTTCTTCTTATATGAAGACCATAAAAGCTAAATATGTTAGTCTTTACAATGACTTTAACATGCATGCTAATCTGCAGGTCCTGTTCAAGTGCGCAATGCCTAGAAGGTTTATTTCCTATTCGTTGTATGGATGTAATCATTGACATAAAGCAATTCCTTAGCCAATGACATTTCAAGGTTATCGTAGTAGGATAGAATTTCATAATACTTTGTAACAATAATAGAATATAGCAGTATTCCATAATACTATGTAATAACAATACATTACACTGTTACATTGTTTACATTCTTTGGATGCCATCACATGACATAAAGCGATTACTTATCAGAGTACTTACGGTGTCTTTAGCATGCATTCTATATGGATATAGTAGGTATATCCCATTCGTTGTATGGGTGTAATCAATGACATAAAATGATTTCTTAGCCAACAAGTATTTCAGGTTATCTCATACATAGTAGAAGATAGAACTTCATAACACTATATGGTAATACTAGAGAATTTGGAAATAGCACTAGTAGCTTTTGCTTCTTCTTATATGAAGACCATAACAGCTAAATATGTTAGTCTTTACAATGACTTTAACATGCATGCTAATCTGCAGGTCCTGTTCAAGTGCGCAATGCCTAGAAGGTTTATTTCCTATTCGTTGTATGGATGTAATCATTGACATAAAGCAATTCCTTAGCCAATGAAATTTCAAGGTTATCGTAGTAGGATAGAGTTTCATAATACTTTGTAATAATAACAGTATATAGTAGTATTCCATAATACTATCTAATAACAATACATTACTCTGTTACATTGATTACATTCTTTGGATGCAGTCAAATGACATAAAGCGATTACTTATCAGAATACTTACGGTGTCTTTAGCATGCATTCTATATGGATATAGTAGGTATATCCCATTCGTTGTATGGGTGTAATCAATGAAATAAAATGATTTCTTTGCCAACAAGTATTTCAGGTTATCTCATATATAGTAGAAGATAGAACTTCATAACACTATATGGTAATACTAGAGAATTTGGAAATAGCACTAGTTGCTTTTGCTTCTTCTTATATGAAGACCATAACAGCTAAATATGTTAGTCTTTACAATGACTTTAACATGCATGCTAATCTGCAGGTCCTGTTCAAGTGCGCAATGCCTAGAAGGTTTATTTCCTATTCGTTGTATGGATGTAATCATTGACATAAAGCAATTCCTTAGCCAATGACATTTCAAGGTTATCGTAGTAGGATAGAATTTCATAATATTTTGTAATAATAACAGAATATAGTAGTATTCCATAATACTATGTAATAACAATACATTACTCTGTTACATTGATTACATTCTTTGGATGCAATCAAATGACATAAAGTGATTACTTATCAGAGTACTTACGGTGTCTTTAGCATGCATTCTATATGGATATAGTAGGTATATCCCATTCGTTGTATGGGTGTAATCAATGACATAAAATGATTTCTTAGCCAACAAGTATTTCAGGTTATCTCATACATAGTAGAAGATAGAACTTCATGACACTATATGGTAATACTAGAGAATTTGGAAATAGCACTAGTTGCTTTTGCTTCTTCTTATATGAAGACCATAAAAGCTAAATATGTTAGTCTTTACAATTACTTTAACATGCATGCTAATCTGCAGGTCCTGTTCAAGTGCGCAATGCCTAGAAGGTTTATTTCCTATTCGTTGTATGGATGTAATCATTGACATAAAGCAATTCCTTAGCCAATGACATTTCAAGGTTATCGTAGTAGGATAGAATTTCATAATACTTTGTAACAATAATAGAATATAGCAGTATTCCATAATACTATGTAATAACAATACATTACACTGTTACATTGTTTACATTCTTTGGATGCCATCACATGACATAAAGCGATTACTTATCAGAGTACTTACGGTGTCTTTAGCATGCATTCTATATGGATATAGTAGGTATATCCCATTCGTTGTATGGGTGTAATCAATGACATAAAATGATTTCTTAGCCAACAAGTATTTCAGGTTATCTCATACATAGTAGAAGATAGAACTTCATAACACTATATGGTAATACTAGAGAATTTGGAAATAGCACTAGTAGCTTTTGCTTCTTCTTATATGAAGACCATAACAGCTAAATATGTTAGTCTTTACAATGACTTTAACATGCATGCTAATCTGCAGGTCCTGTTCAAGTGCGCAATGCCTAGAAGGTTTATTTCCTATTCGTTGTATGGATGTAATCATTGACATAAAGCAATTCCTTAGCCAATGAAATTTCAAGGTTATCGTAGTAGGATAGAGTTTCATAATACTTTGTAATAATAACAGTATATAGTAGTATTCCATAATACTATGTAATAACAATACATTACTCTGTTACATTGATTACATTCTTTGGATGCAGTCAAATGACATAAAGCGATTACTTATCAGAATACTTACGGTGTCTTTAGCATGCATTCTATATGGATATAGTAGGTATATCCCATTCGTTGTATGGGTGTAATCAATGAAATAAAATGATTTCTTTGCCAACAAGTATTTCAGGTTATCTCATATATAGTAGAAGATAGAACTTCATAACACTATATGGTAATACTAGAGAATTTGGAAATAGCACTAGTTGCTTTTGCTTCTTCTTATATGAAGACCATAACAGCTAAATATGTTAGTCTTTACAATGACTTTAACATGCATGCTAATCTGCAGGTCCTGTTCAAGTGCGCAATGCCTAGAAGGTTTATTTCCTATTCGTTGTATGGATGTAATCATTGACATAAAGCAATTCCTTAGCCAATGACATTTCAAGGTTATCGTAGTAGGATAGAATTTCATAATATTTTGTAATAATAACAGAATATAGTAGTATTCCATAATACTATGTAATAACAATACATTACTCTGTTACATTGATTACATTCTTTGGATGCAATCAAATGACATAAAGTGATTACTTATCAGAGTACTTACGGTGTCTTTAGCATGCATTCTATATGGATATAGTAGGTATATCCCATTCGTTGTATGGGTGTAATCAATGACATAAAATGATTTCTTAGCCAACAAGTATTTCAGGTTATCTCATACATAGTAGAAGATAGAACATAACACTATATGGTAATACTAGAGAATTTGGAAATAGCACTAGTTGCTTTTGCTTCTTCTTATATGAAGACCATAACAGCTAAATATGTTAGTCTTTACAATGACTTTAACATGCATGCTAATCTGCAGGTCCTGTTCAAGTGCGCAATGCCTAGAAGGTTTATTTCCTATTCGTTGTATGGATGTAATCATTGACATAAAGCAATTCCTTAGCCAATGACATTTCAAGGTTATCATAGTAGGATAGAGTTTCATAATACTTTGTAATAATAACAGTATATAGTAGTATTCCATAATACTATGTAGTAACAATACATTACTCTGTTACATTGATTACATTCTTTGGATGCAGTCAAATGACATAAAGCGATTACTTATCAGAATACTTACGGTGTCTTTAGCATGCATTCTATATGGATATAGTAGGTATATCCCATTCGTTGTATGGGTGTAATCAATGACATAAAATGATTTCTTAGCCAACAAGTATTTCAGGTTATCTCATACATAGTAGAAGATAGAACTTCATAACACTATATGGTAATACTAGAGAATTTGGAAATAGCACTAGTAGCTTTTGCTTCTTCTTATATGAAGACCATAACAGCTAAATATGTTAGTCTTTACAATGACTTTAACATGCATGCTAATCTGCAGGTCCTGTTCAAGTGCGCAATGCCTAGAAGGTTTATTTCCTATTCGTTGTATGGATGTAATCATTGACATAAAGCAATTCCTTAGCCAATGACATTTCAAGGTTATCGTAGTAGGATAGAGTTTCATAATACTTTGTAATAATAACAGTATATAGTAGTATTCCATAATACTATGTAATAACAATACATTACTCTGTTACATTGATTACATTCTTTGGATGCAGTCAAATGACATAAAGCGATTACTTATCAGAATACACGGTGTCTTTAGCATGCATTCTATATGGATATAGTAGGTATATCCCATTCGTTGTATGGGTGTAATCAATGAAATAAAATGATTTCTTTGCCAACAAGTATTTCAGGTTATCTCATATATAGTAGAAGATAGAACTTCATAACACTATATGGTAATACTAGAGAATTTGGAAATAGCACTAGTTGCTTTTGCTTCTTCTTATATGAAGACCATAACAGCTAAATATGTTAGTCTTTACAATGACTTTAACATGCATGCTAATCTGCAGGTCCTGTTCAAGTGCGCAATGCCTAGAAGGTTTATTTCCTATTCGTTGTATGGATGTAATCATTGACATAAAGCAATTCCTTAGCCAATGACATTTCAAGGTTATCGTAGTAGGATAGAGTTTCATAATACTTTGTAATAATAACAGTATATAGTAGTATTCCATAATACTATGTAATAACAATACATTACTCTGTTACATTGATTACATTCTTTGGATGCAGTCAAATGACATAAAGCGATTACTTATCAGAATACTTACGGTGTCTTTAGCATGCATTCTATATGGATATAGTAGGTATATCCCATTCGTTGTATGGGTGTAATCAATGAAATAAAATGATTTCTTTGCCAACAAGTATTTCAGGTTATCTCATATATAGTAGAAGATAGAACTTCATAACACTATATGGTAATACTAGAGAATTTGGAAATAGCACTAGTTGCTTTTGCTTCTTCTTATATGAAGACCATAACAGCTAAATATGTTAGTCTTTACAATGACTTTAACATGCATGCTAATCTGCAGGTCCTGTTCAAGTGCGCAATGCCTAGAAGGTTTATTTCCTATTCGTTGTATGGATGTAATCATTGACATAAAGCAATTCCTTAGCCAATGACATTTCAAGGTTATCGTAGTAGGATAGAATTTCATAATATTTTGTAATAATAACAGAATATAGTAGTATTCCATAATACTATGTAATAACAATACATTACTCTGTTACATTGATTACATTCTTTGGATGCAATCAAATGACATAAAGTGATTACTTATCAGAGTACTTACGGTGTCTTTAGCATGCATTCTATATGGATATAGTAGGTATATCCCATTCGTTGTATGGGTGTAATCAATGACATAAAATGATTTCTTAGCCAACAAGTATTTCAGGTTATCTCATACATAGTAGAAGATAGAACATAACACTATATGGTAATACTAGAGAATTTGGAAATAGCACTAGTTGCTTTTGCTTCTTCTTATATGAAGACCATAACAGCTAAATATGTTAGTCTTTACAATGACTTTAACATGCATGCTAATCTGCAGGTCCTGTTCAAGTGCGCAATGCCTAGAAGGTTTATTTCCTATTCGTTGTATGGATGTAATCATTGACATAAAGCAATTCCTTAGCCAATGACATTTCAAGGTTATCATAGTAGGATAGAGTTTCATAATACTTTGTAATAATAACAGTATATAGTAGTATTCCATAATACTATGTAATAACAATACATTACTCTGTTACATTGATTACATTCTTTGGATGCAGTCAAATGACATAAAGCGATTACTTATCAGAATACTTACGGTGTCTTTAGCATGCATTCTATATGGATATAGTAGGTATATCCCATTCGTTGTATGGGTGTAATCAATGACATAAAATGATTTCTTAGCCAACAAGTATTTCAGGTTATCTCATACATAGTAGAAGATAGAACTTCATAACACTATATGGTAATACTAGAGAATTTGGAAATAGCACTAGTAGCTTTTGCTTCTTCTTATATGAAGACCATAACAGCTAAATATGTTAGTCTTTACAATGACTTTAACATGCATGCTAATCTGCAGGTCCTGTTCAAGTGCGCAATGCCTAGAAGGTTTATTTCCTATTCGTTGTATGGATGTAATCATTGACATAAAGCAATTCCTTAGCCAATGACATTTCAAGGTTATCGTAGTAGGATAGAGTTTCATAATACTTTGTAATAATAACAGTATATAGTAGTATTCCATAATACTATGTAATAACAATACATTACTCTGTTACATTGATTACATTCTTTGGATGCAGTCAAATGACATAAAGCGATTACTTATCAGAATACACGGTGTCTTTAGCATGCATTCTATATGGATATAGTAGGTATATCCCATTCGTTGTATGGGTGTAATCAATGAAATAAAATGATTTCTTTGCCAACAAGTATTTCAGGTTATCTCATATATAGTAGAAGATAGAACTTCATAACACTATATGGTAATACTAGAGAATTTGGAAATAGCACTAGTTGCTTTTGCTTCTTCTTATATGAAGACCATAACAGCTAAATATGTTAGTCTTTACAATGACTTTAACATGCATGCTAATCTGCAGGTCCTGTTCAAGTGCGCAATGCCTAGAAGGTTTATTTCCTATTCGTTGTATGGATGTAATCATTGACATAAAGCAATTCCTTAGCCAATGACATTTCAAGGTTATCGTAGTAGGATAGAATTTCATAATATTTTGTAATAATAACAGAATATAGTAGTATTCCATAATACTATGTAATAACAATACATTACTCTGTTACATTGATTACATTCTTTGGATGCAATCAAATGACATAAAGTGATTACTTATCAGAGTACTTACGGTGTCTTTAGCATGCATTCTATATGGATATAGTAGGTATATCCCATTCGTTGTATGGGTGTAATCAATGACATAAAATGATTTCTTAGCCAACAAGTATTTCAGGTTATCTCATACATAGTAGAAGATAGAACTTCATGACACTATATGGTAATACTAGAGAATTTGGAAATAGCACTAGTTGCTTTTGCTTCTTCTTATATGAAGACCATAAAAGCTAAATATGTTAGTCTTTACAATGACTTTAACATGCATGCTAATCTGCAGGTCCTGTTCAAGTGCGCAATGCCTAGAAGGTTTATTTCCTATTCGTTGTATGGATGTAATCATTGACATAAAGCAATTCCTTAGCCAATGACATTTCAAGGTTATCGTAGTAGGATAGAATTTCATAATACTTTGTAACAATAATAGAATATAGCAGTATTCCATAATACTATGTAATAACAATACATTACACTGTTACATTGTTTACATTCTTTGGATGCCATCACATGACATAAAGCGATTACTTATCAGAGTACTTACGGTGTCTTTAGCATGCATTCTATATGGATATAGTAGGTATATCCCATTCGTTGTATGGGTGTAATCAATGAAATAAAATGATTTCTTTGCCAACAAGTATTTCAGGTTATCTCATATATAGTAGAAGATAGAACTTCATAACACTATATGGTAATACTAGAGAATTTGGAAATAGCACTAGTTGCTTTTGCTTCTTCTTATATGAAGACCATAACAGCTAAATATGTTAGTCTTTACAATGACTTTAACATGCATGCTAATCTGCAGGTCCTGTTCAAGTGCGCAATGCCTAGAAGGTTTATTTCCTATTCGTTGTATGGATGTAATCATTGACATAAAGCAATTCCTTAGCCAATGACATTTCAAGGTTATCGTAGTAGGATAGAATTTCATAATATTTTGTAATAATAACAGAATATAGTAGTATTCCATAATACTATGTAATAACAATACATTACTCTGTTACATTGATTACATTCTTTGGATGCAATCAAATGACATAAAGTGATTACTTATCAGAGTACTTACGGTGTCTTTAGCATGCATTCTATATGGATATAGTAGGTATATCCCATTCGTTGTATGGGTGTAATCAATGACATAAAATGATTTCTTAGCCAACAAGTATTTCAGGTTATCTCATACATAGTAGAAGATAGAACATAACACTATATGGTAATACTAGAGAATTTGGAAATAGCACTAGTTGCTTTTGCTTCTTCTTATATGAAGACCATAACAGCTAAATATGTTAGTCTTTACAATGACTTTAACATGCATGCTAATCTGCAGGTCCTGTTCAAGTGCGCAATGCCTAGAAGGTTTATTTCCTATTCATTGTATGGATGTAATCATTGACATAAAGCAATTCCTTAGCCAATGACATTTCAAGGTTATCATAGTAGGATAGAGTTTCATAATACTTTGTAATAATAACAGTATATAGTAGTATTTCATAATACTATGTAATAACAATACATTACTCTGTTACATTGATTACATTCTTTGGATGCAGTCAAATGACATAAAGCGATTACTTATCAGAATACTTACGGTGTCTTTAGCATGCATTCTATATGGATATAGTAGGTATATCCCATTCGTTGTATGGGTGTAATCAATGACATAAAATGATTTCTTAGCCAACAAGTATTTCAGGTTATCTCATACATAGTAGAAGATAGAACTTCATAACACTATATGGTAATACTAGAGAATTTGGAAATAGCACTAGTAGCTTTTGCTTCTTCTTATATGAAGACCATAACAGCTAAATATGTTAGTCTTTACAATGACTTTAACATGCATGCTAATCTGCAGGTCCTGTTCAAGTGCGCAATGCCTAGAAGGTTTATTTCATATTCGTTGTATGGATGTAATCATTGACATAAAGCAATTCCTTAGCCAATGACATTTCAAGGTTATCGTAGTAGGATAGAGTTTCATAATACTTTGTAATAATAACAGTATATAGTAGTATTCCATAATACTATGTAATAACAATACATTACTCTGTTACATTGATTACATTCTTTGGATGCAGTCAAATGACATAAAGCGATTACTTATCAGAATACTTACGGTGTCTTTAGCATGCATTCTATATGGATATAGTAGGTATATCCCATTCGTTGTATGGGTGTAATCAATGAAATAAAATGATTTCTTTGCCAACAAGTATTTCAGGTTATCTCATATATAGTAGAAGATAGAACTTCATAACACTATATGGTAATACTAGAGAATTTGGAAATAGCACTAGTTGCTTTTGCTTCTTCTTATATGAAGACCATAACAGCTAAATATGTTAGTCTTTACAATGACTTTAACATGCATGCTAATCTGCAGGTCCTGTTCAAGTGCGCAATGCCTAGAAGGTTTATTTCCTATTCGTTGTATGGATGTAATCATTGACATAAAGCAATTCCTTAGCCAATGACATTTCAAGGTTATCGTAGTAGGATAGAATTTCATAATATTTTGTAATAATAACAGAATATAGTAGTATTCCATAATACTATGTAATAACAATACATTACTCTGTTACATTGATTACATTCTTTGGATGCAATCAAATGACATAAAGTGATTACTTATCAGAGTACTTACGGTGTCTTTAGCATGCATTCTATATGGATATAGTAGGTATATCCCATTCGTTGTATGGGTGTAATCAATGACATAAAATGATTTCTTAGCCAACAAGTATTTCAGGTTATCTCATACATAGTAGAAGATAGAACTTCATGACACTATATGGTAATACTAGAGAATTTGGAAATAGCACTAGTTGCTTTTGCTTCTTCTTATATGAAGACCATAACAGCTAAATATGTTAGTCTTTACAATGACTTTAACATGCATGCTAATCTGCAGGTCCTGTTCAAGTGCGCAATGCCTAGAAGGTTTATTTCCTATTCATTGTATGGATGTAATCATTGACATAAAGCAATTCCTTAGCCAATGACATTTCAAGGTTATCATAGTAGGATAGAGTTTCATAATACTTTGTAATAATAACAGTATATAGTAGTATTTCATAATACTATGTAATAACAATACATTACTCTGTTACATTGATTACATTCTTTGGATGCAGTCAAATGACATAAAGCGATTACTTATCAGAATACTTACGGTGTCTTTAGCATGCATTCTATATGGATATAGTAGGTATATCCCATTCGTTGTATGGGTGTAATCAATGACATAAAATGATTTCTTAGCCAACAAGTATTTCAGGTTATCTCATACATAGTAGAAGATAGAACTTCATAACACTATATGGTAATACTAGAGAATTTGGAAATAGCACTAGTAGCTTTTGCTTCTTCTTATATGAAGACCATAACAGCTAAATATGTTAGTCTTTACAATGACTTTAACATGCATGCTAATCTGCAGGTCCTGTTCAAGTGCGCAATGCCTAGAAGGTTTATTTCCTATTCGTTGTATGGATGTAATCATTGACATAAAGCAATTCCTTAGCCAATGACATTTCAAGGTTATCGTAGTAGGATAGAGTTTCATAATACTTTGTAATAATAACAGTATATAGTAGTATTCCATAATACTATGTAATAACAATACATTACTCTGTTACATTGATTACATTCTTTGGATGCAGTCAAATGACATAAAGCGATTACTTATCAGAATACTTACGGTGTCTTTAGCATGCATTCTATATGGATATAGTAGGTATATCCCATTCGTTGTATGGGTGTAATCAATGAAATAAAATGATTTCTTTGCCAACAAGTATTTCAGGTTATCTCATATATAGTAGAAGATAGAACTTCATAACACTATATGGTAATACTAGAGAATTTGGAAATAGCACTAGTTGCTTTTGCTTCTTCTTATATGAAGACCATAACAGCTAAATATGTTAGTCTTTACAATGACTTTAACATGCATGCTAATCTGCAGGTCCTGTTCAAGTGCGCAATGCCTAGAAGGTTTATTTCCTATTCGTTGTATGGATGTAATCATTGACATAAAGCAATTCCTTAGCCAATGACATTTCAAGGTTATCGTAGTAGGATAGAATTTCATAATATTTTGTAATAATAACAGAATATAGTAGTATTCCATAATACTATGTAATAACAATACATTACTCTGTTACATTGATTACATTCTTTGGATGCAATCAAATGACATAAAGTGATTACTTATCAGAGTACTTACGGTGTCTTTAGCATGCATTCTATATGGATATAGTAGGTATATCCCATTCGTTGTATGGGTGTAATCAATGACATAAAATGATTTCTTAGCCAACAAGTATTTCAGGTTATCTCATACATAGTAGAAGATAGAACTTCATGACACTATATGGTAATACTAGAGAATTTGGAAATAGCACTAGTTGCTTTTGCTTCTTCTTATATGAAGACCATAAAAGCTAAATATGTTAGTCTTTACAATGACTTTAACATGCATGCTAATCTGCAGGTCCTGTTCAAGTGCGCAATGCCTAGAAGGTTTATTTCCTATTCGTTGTATGGATGTAATCATTGACATAAAGCAATTCCTTAGCCAATGACATTTCAAGGTTATCGTAGTAGGATAGAATTTCATAATACTTTGTAACAATAATAGAATATAGCAGTATTCCATAATACTATGTAATAACAATACATTACACTGTTACATTGTTTACATTCTTTGGATGCCATCACATGACATAAAGCGATTACTTATCAGAGTACTTACGGTGTCTTTAGCATGCATTCTATATGGATATAGTGGGTATATCCCATTCGTTGTATGGGTGTAATCAATGACATAAAATGATTTCTTAGCCAACAAGTATTTCAGGTTATCTCATACATAGTAGAAGATAGAACTTCATAACACTATATGGTAATACTAGAGAATTTGGAAATAGCACTAGTAGCTTTTGCTTCTTCTTATATGAAGACCATAACAGCTAAATATGTTAGTCTTTACAATGACTTTAACATGCATGCTAATCTGCAGGTCCTGTTCAAGTGCGCAATGCCTAGAAGGTTTATTTCCTATTCGTTGTATGGATGTAATCATTGACATAAAGCAATTCCTTAGCCAATGAAATTTCAAGGTTATCGTAGTAGGATAGAGTTTCATAATACTTTGTAATAATAACAGTATATAGTAGTATTCCATAATACTATGTAATAACAATACATTACTCTGTTACATTGATTACATTCTTTGGATGCAGTCAAATGACATAAAGCGATTACTTATCAGAATACTTACGGTGTCTTTAGCATGCATTCTATATGGATATAGTAGGTATATCCCATTCGTTGTATGGGTGTAATCAATGAAATAAAATGATTTCTTTGCCAACAAGTATTTCAGGTTATCTCATATATAGTAGAAGATAGAACTTCATAACACTATATGGTAATACTAGAGAATTTGGAAATAGCACTAGTTGCTTTTGCTTCTTCTTATATGAAGACCATAACAGCTAAATATGTTAGTCTTTACAATGACTTTAACATGCATGCTAATCTGCAGGTCCTGTTCAAGTGCGCAATGCCTAGAAGGTTTATTTCCTATTCGTTGTATGGATGTAATCATTGACATAAAGCAATTCCTTAGCCAATGACATTTCAAGGTTATCGTAGTAGGATAGAATTTCATAATATTTTGTAATAATAACAGAATATAGTAGTATTCCATAATACTATGTAATAACAATACATTACTCTGTTACATTGATTACATTCTTTGGATGCAATCAAATGACATAAAGTGATTACTTATCAGAGTACTTACGGTGTCTTTAGCATGCATTCTATATGGATATAGTAGGTATATCCCATTCGTTGTATGGGTGTAATCAATGACATAAAATGATTTCTTAGCCAACAAGTATTTCAGGTTATCTCATACATAGTAGAAGATAGAACATAACACTATATGGTAATACTAGAGAATTTGGAAATAGCACTAGTTGCTTTTGCTTCTTCTTATATGAAGACCATAACAGCTAAATATGTTAGTCTTTACAATGACTTTAACATGCATGCTAATCTGCAGGTCCTGTTCAAGTGCGCAATGCCTAGAAGGTTTATTTCCTATTCGTTCTATGGATGTAATCATTGACATAAAGCAATTCCTTAGCCAATGACATTTCAAGGTTATCGTAGTAGGATAGAATTTCATAATATTTTGTAATAATAACAGAATATAGTAGTATTCCATAATACTATGTAATAACAATACATTACTCTGTTACATTGATTACATTCTTTGGATGCAATCAAATGACATAAAGTGATTACTTATCAGAGTACTTACGGTGTCTTTAGCATGCATTCTATATGGATATAGTAGGTATATCCCATTCGTTGTATGGGTGTAATCAATGACATAAAATGATTTCTTAGCCAACAAGTATTTCAGGTTATCTCATACATAGTAGAAGATAGAACATAACACTATATGGTAATACTAGAGAATTTGGAAATAGCACTAGTTGCTTTTGCTTCTTCTTATATGAAGACCATAACAGCTAAATATGTTAGTCTTTACAATGACTTTAACATGCATGCTAATCTGCAGGTCCTGTTCAAGTGCGCAATGCCTAGAAGGTTTATTTCCTATTCGTTGTATGGATGTAATCATTGACATAAAGCAATTCCTTAGCCAATGACATTTCAAGGTTATCATAGTAGGATAGAGTTTCATAATACTTTGTAATAATAACAGTATATAGTAGTATTCCATAATACTATGTAATAACAATACATTACTCTGTTACATTGATTACATTCTTTGGATGCAGTCAAATGACATAAAGCGATTACTTATCAGAATACTTACGGTGTCTTTAGCATGCATTCTATATGGATATAGTAGGTATATCCCATTCGTTGTATGGGTGTAATCAATGACATAAAATGATTTCTTAGCCAACAAGTATTTCAGGTTATCTCATACATAGTAGAAGATAGAACTTCATAACACTATATGGTAATACTAGAGAATTTGGAAATAGCACTAGTTGCTTTTGCTTCTTCTTATATGAAGACCATAACAGCTAAATATGTTAGTCTTTACAATGACTTTAACATGCATGCTAATCTGCAGGTCCTGTTCAAGTGCGCAATGCCTAGAAGGTTTATTTCCTATTCGTTCTATGGATGTAATCATTGACATAAAGCAATTCCTTAGCCAATGACATTTCAAGGTTATCGTAGTAGGATAGAATTTCATAATATTTTGTAATAATAACAGAATATAGTAGTATTCCATAATACTATGTAATAACAATACATTACTCTGTTACATTGATTACATTCTTTGGATGCAATCAAATGACATAAAGTGATTACTTATCAGAGTACTTACGGTGTCTTTAGCATGCATTCTATATGGATATAGTAGGTATATCCCATTCGTTGTATGGGTGTAATCAATGACATAAAATGATTTCTTAGCCAACAAGTATTTCAGGTTATCTCATACATAGTAGAAGATAGAACATAACACTATATGGTAATACTAGAGAATTTGGAAATAGCACTAGTTGCTTTTGCTTCTTCTTATATGAAGACCATAACAGCTAAATATGTTAGTCTTTACAATGACTTTAACATGCATGCTAATCTGCAGGTCCTGTTCAAGTGCGCAATGCCTAGAAGGTTTATTTCCTATTCGTTGTATGGATGTAATCATTGACATAAAGCAATTCCTTAGCCAATGACATTTCAAGGTTATCATAGTAGGATAGAGTTTCATAATACTTTGTAATAATAACAGTATATAGTAGTATTCCATAATACTATGTAATAACAATACATTACTCTGTTACATTGATTACATTCTTTGGATGCAGTCAAATGACATAAAGCGATTACTTATCAGAATACTTACGGTGTCTTTAGCATGCATTCTATATGGATATAGTAGGTATATCCCATTCGTTGTATGGGTGTAATCAATGACATAAAATGATTTCTTAGCCAACAAGTATTTCAGGTTATCTCATACATAGTAGAAGATAGAACTTCATAACACTATATGGTAATACTAGAGAATTTGGAAATAGCACTAGTTGCTTTTGCTTCTTCTTATATGAAGACCATAACAGCTAAATATGTTAGTCTTTACAATGACTTTAACATGCATGCTAATCTGCAGGTCCTGTTCAAGTGCGCAATGCCTAGAAGGTTTATTTCCTATTCGTTGTATGGATGTAATCATTGACATAAAGCAATTCCTTAGCCAATGACATTTCAAGGTTATCGTAGTAGGATAGAGTTTCATAATACTTTGTAATAATAACAGAATATAGCAGTATTCCATAATACTATGTAATAACAATACATTACTCTCTTGCATTGTTTACATTCTTTGGATGCAATCACATGACATAAAGCGATTACTTATCAGAGTACTTACGGTGTCTTTAGCATGCATTCTATATGGATATAGTAGGTATATCCCATTCGTTGTATGGGTGTAATCAATGACATAAAATGATTTCTTAGCCAACAAGTATTTCAGGTTATCTCATACATAGTAGAAGATAGAACTTCATAACACTATATGGTAATACTAGAAAATTTGGAAATAGCACTAGTTGCTTTTGCTTCTTGTTATATGAAGACCATAAAAGCTAAATATGTTAGTCTTTACAATGACTTTAACATGCATGCTAATCTGCAGGTCCTGTTCAAGTGCGCAATGCCTAAAAGGTTTATTTCCTATTCGTTCTATGGATGTAATCATTGACATAAAGCAATTCCTTAGCCAATGACATTTCAAGGTTATCGTAGTAGGATAGAATTTCATAATACTTTGTAATAATAACAGAATATAGCAGTATTCCATAATACTATGTAATAACAATCCATTACTCTGTTACATTGATTACATTCTTTGGATGCAATCACATGACATAAAGCGATTACTTATCAGAGTACTTACGGTGTCTTTAGCATGCATTCTATATGGATATAGTAGGTATATCCCATTCGTTGTATGGGTGTAATCAATGACATAAAATGATTTCTTAGCCAACAAGTATTTCAGGTTATCTCATACATAGTAGAAGATAGAACATAACACTATATGGTAATACTAGAGAATTTGGAAATAGCACTAGTTGCTTTTGCTTCTTCTTATATGAAGACCATAACAGCTAAATATGTTAGTCTTTACAATGACTTTAACATGCATGCTAATCTGCAGGTCCTGTTCAAGTGCGCAATGCCTAGAAGGTTTATTTCCTATTCGTTGTATGGATGTAATCATTGACATAAAGCAATTCCTTAGCCAATGACATTTCAAGGTTATCATAGTAGGATAGAGTTTCATAATACTTTGTAATAATAGCAGTATATAGTAGTATTCCATAATACTATGTAATAACAATACATTACTCTGTTACATTGATTACATTCTTTGGATGCAATCAAATGACATAAAGCGAATACTTATCAGAATACGTACGGTGTCTTTAGCATGCATTCTATATGGATATAGTAGGTATATCCCATTCGTTGTATGGGTGTAATCAATGAAATAAAATGATTTCTTTGCCAACAAGTATATCAGGTTATCTCATACATAGTAGAAGATAGAACTTCATAACACTATATGGTAATACTAGAGAATATGGAAATAGCACTAGTTGCTTTTGCTTCTTCTTATATGAAGACCATAACAGCTAAATATGTTAGTCTTTACATTGACTTTAACATGCATGCTAATCTGCAGGTCCTGTTCAAGTGCGCAATGCCTTGAAGGTTTATTTCCTATTCGTTGTATGGATGTAATCATTGACATAAAGCAATTCCTTAGCCAATGACATTTCAAGGTTATCGTAGTAGGATAGAATTTCATAATACTTTGTAATAATATCAGAATATAGCAGTATTCCATAATACTATGTAATAACAATACATTACTCTGTTACATTGTTTACATTCTTTGGATGCAATCACATGACATGAAGCGATTACTTATCAGAATACTTACTGTGTCTTTAGCATGCATTCTATATGGATATAGTAGGTATATCCCATTCGTTGTATGGGTGTAATCAATGACAAAATGATTTCATAGCCAACAAGTATTTCAGGTTATCTCATACATAGTAGAAGATAGAACTTCATAACACTATATGTTAATACTAGAGAATTTGGAAATAGCACTAGTTGCTTTTGCTTCTTCTTTTATGAAGACCATAACAGCTAAATATGTTAGTCTTTACAATGACTTTAACATGCATGCTATATAAATCTGCAGGTCCTGTTCAAGTGCGCAATGCCTAGAAGGTTTATTTCCTATTCGTTGTATGGATGTAATCATTGACATAAAGCAATACCTTAGCCAATGACATTTCAAGGTTATCGTAGTAGGATAGAGTTTCATAATATTTTGTAATAATAACAGAATATAGTAGTATTCCATAATACTATGTAATAACAATCCATTACTCTGTTACATTGATTACATTCTTTGGATGCAATCAAATGACATAAAGTGATTACTTATCAGAGTACTTACGGTGTCTTTAGCATGCATTCTATATGGATATAGTAGGTATATCCCATTCGTTGTATGGGTGTAATCAATGACATAAAATGATTTCTTAGCCAACAAGTATTTCAGGTTATCTCATACATAGTAAAAGATAGAACTTCATAACACTATATGGTAATACTAGTGAATTTGGAAATAGCACTAGTTGCTTTTGCTTCTTCTTATATGAAGACCATAACAGCTAAATATGTTAGTCTTTACAATGACTTTAACATGCATGCTAATCTGCAGGTCCTGTTCAAGTGCGCAATGCCTAGAAGGTTTATTTCCTATTCGTTGTATGGATGTAATCATTGACATAAAGCAATTCCTTAGCCAATGACATTTCAAGGTTATCGTAGTAGGATAGAATTTCATAATATTTTGTAATAATAACAGAATATAGTAGTATTCCATAATACTATGTAATAACAATCCATTACTCTGTTACATTGATTACATTCTTTGGATGCAATCAAATGACATAAAGTGATTACTTATCAGAGTACTTACGGTGTCTTTAGCATGCATTCTGTATGGATATAGTAGGTATATCCCATTCGTTGTATGGGTGTAATCAATGACATAAAATGATTTCTTAGCCAACAAGTATTTCAGGTTATACATAGTAGAAGATAGAACTTCATAACACTATATGGTAATACTAGAGAATTTGGAAATAGCACTAGTAGCTTTTGCTTCTTCTTATATGAAGACCATAACAGCTAAATATGTTAGTCTTTACAATGAGTTTAACATGCATGCTAATCTGCAGGTCCTGTTCAAGTGCGCAATGCCTAGAAGGTTTATTTCCAATTCGTTGTATGGATGTAATCATTGACATAAAGCAATTCCTTAGGTTATCGTAGTAGGATAGAATTTCATCATATTTTGTAATAATAACAGAATATAGTAGTATTCCATAATACTATGTAATAACAATCCATTACTCTGTTACATTGATTACATTCTTTGGATGCAATCAAATGACATAAAGTGATTACTTATCAGAGTACTTACGGTGTCTTTAGCATGCATTCTATATGGATATAGTAGGTATATCCCATTCGTTGTATGGGTGTAATCAATGACATAAAATGATTTCTTAGTCAACAAGTATTTCAGGTTATCTCATACATAGTAGAAGATAGAACTTCATAACACTATATGGTAATACTAGAGAATTTGGAAATAGCACTAGTTGCTTTTGCTTCTTCTTATATGAAGACCATAACAGCTAAATATGTTAGTCTTTACAATGACTTTAACATGCATGCTAATCTGCAGGTCCTGTTCAAGTGCGCAATGCCTAGAAGGTTTATTTCCTATTCGTTGTATGGATGTAATCATTGACATAAAGCAATTCCTTAGCCAATGACATTTCAAGGTTATCATAGTAGGATAGAGTTTCATAATACTTTGTAATAATAACAGTATATAGTATTATTCCATAATACTATGTAATAACAATACATTACTCTGTTACATTGATTACATTCTTTGGATGCAGTCAAATGACATAAAGCGATTACTTATCAGAATACTTACGGTGTCTTTAGCATGCATTCTATATGGATATAGTAGGTATATTCGTTGTATGGGTGTAATCAATGAAATAAAATGATTTCTTTGCCAACAAGTATTTCAGGTTATCTCATACATAGTAGAAGATAGAACTTCATAACACTATATGGTAATACTAGAGAATTTGGAAATAGCACTAGTTGCTTTTGCTTCTTCTTATATGAAGACCATAACAGCTAAATATGTTAGTCTTTACAATGACTTTAACATGCATGCTAATCTGCAGGTCCTGTTCAAGTGCGCAATGCCTAGAAGGTTTATTTCCTATTCGTTGTATGGATGTAATCATTGACATAAAGCAATTCCTTAGCCAATGACATTTCAAGGTTATCGTAGTAGGATAGAATTTCATAATATTTTGTAATAATAACAGAATATAGTAGTATTCCATAATACTATGTAATAACAATCCATTACTCTGTTACATTGATTACATTCTTTGGATGCAATCAAATGACATAAAGTGATTACTTATCAGAGTACTTACGGTGTCTTTAGCATGCATTCTGTATGGATATAGTAGGTATATCCCATTCGTTGTATGGGTGTAATCAATGACATAAAATGATTTCTTAGCCAACAAGTATTTCAGGTTATACATAGTAGAAGATAGAACTTCATAACACTATATGGTAATACTAGAGAATTTGGAAATAGCACTAGTAGCTTTTGCTTCTTCTTATATGAAGACCATAACAGCTAAATATGTTAGTCTTTACAATGACTTTAACATGCATGCTAATCTGCAGGTCCTGTTCAAGTGCGCAATGCCTAGAAGGTTTATTTCCAATTCGTTGTATGGATGTAATCATTGACATAAAGCAATTCCTTAGGTTATCGTAGTAGGATAGAATTTCATCATATTTTGTAATAATAACAGAATATAGTAGTATTCCATAATACTATGTAATAACAATCCATTACTCTGTTACATTGATTACATTCTTTGGATGCAATCAAATGACATAAAGTGATTACTTATCAGAGTACTTACGGTGTCTTTAGCATGCATTCTATATGGATATAGTAGGTATATCCCATTCGTTGTATGGGTGTAATCAATGACATAAAATGATTTCTTAGTCAACAAGTATTTCAGGTTATCTCATACATAGTAGAAGATAGAACTTCATAACACTATATGGTAATACTAGAGAATTTGGAAATAGCACTAGTTGCTTTTGCTTCTTCTTATATGAAGACCATAACAGCTAAATATGTTAGTCTTTACAATGACTTTAACATGCATGCTAATCTGCAGGTCCTGTTCAAGTGCGCAATGCCTAGAAGGTTTATTTCCTATTCGTTGTATGGATGTAATCATTGACATAAAGCAATTCCTTAGCCAATGACATTTCAAGGTTATCATAGTAGGATAGAGTTTCATAATACTTTGTAATAATAACAGTATATAGTATAATTCCATAATACTATGTAATAACAATACATTACTCTGTTACATTGATTACATTCTTTGGATGCAGTCAAATGACATAAAGCGATTACTTATCAGAATACTTACGGTGTCTTTAGCATGCATTCTATATGGATATAGTAGGTATATCCCATTCGTTGTATGGGTGTAATCAATGAAATAAAATGATTTCTTTGCCAACAAGTATTTCAGGTTATCTCATACATAGTAGAAGATAGAACTTCATAACACTATATGGTAATACTAGAGAATTTGGAAATAGCACTAGTTGCTTTTGCTTCTTCTTATAGTAAGACCATAAAAGCTAAATATGTTAGTCTTTACAATGACTTTAACATGCATGCTAATCTGCAGGTCCTGTTCAAGTGCGCAATGCCTAGAAGGTTTATTTCCTATTCGTTGTATGGATGTAATCATTGACATAAAGCAATTCCTTAGCCAATGACATTTCAAGGTTATCATAGTAGGATAGAGTTTCATAATACTTTGTAATAATAACAGTATATAGTATTATTCCATAATACTATGTAATAACAATACATTACTCTGTTACATTGATTACATTCTTTGGATGCAGTCAAATGACATAAAGCGATTACTTATCATAATACTTACGGTGTCTTTAGCATGCATTCTATATGGATATAGTAGGTATATTCGTTGTATGGGTGTAATCAATGAAATAAAATGATTTCTTTGCCAACAAGTATTTCAGGTTATCTCATACATAGTAGAAGATAGAACTTCATAACACTATATGGTAATACTAGAGAATTTGGAAATAGCACTAGTTGCTTTTGCTTCTTCTTATATGAAGACCATAACAGCTAAATATGTTAGTCTTTACAATGACTTTAACATGCATGCTAATCTGCAGGTCCTGTTCAAGTGCGCAATGCCTAGAAGGTTTATTTCCTATTCGTTGTATGGATGCAATCATTGACCTAAAGCAATTCCTTAGCCAATGACATTTCAAGGTTATCGTAGTAGGATAGAATTTCATAATATTTTGTAATAATAACAGAATATAGTAGTATTCCATAATACTATGTAATAACAATCCATTACTCTGTTACATTGATTACATTCTTTGGATGCAATCAAATGACATAAAGTGATTACTTATCAGAGTACTTACGGTGTCTTTAGCATGCATTCTGTATGGATATAGTAGGTATATCCCATTCGTTGTATGGGTGTAATCAATGACATAAAATGATTTCTTAGCCAACAAGTATTTCAGGTTATACATAGTAGAAGATAGAACTTCATAACACTATATGGTAATACTAGAGAATTTGGAAATAGCACTAGTAGCTTTTGCTTCTTCTTATATGAAGACCATAACAGCTAAATATGTTAGTCTTTACAATGACTTTAACATGCATGCTAATCTGCAGGTCCTGTTCAAGTGCGCAATGCCTAGAAGGTTTATTTCCAATTCGTTGTATGGATGTAATCATTGACATAAAGCAATTCCTTAGGTTATCGTAGTAGGATAGAATTTCATCATATTTTGTAATAATAACAGAATATAGTAGTATTCCATAATACTATGTAATAACAATCCATTACTCTGTTACATTGATTACATTCTTTGGATGCAATCAAATGACATAAAGTGATTACTTATCAGAGTACTTACGGTGTCTTTAGCATGCATTCTATATGGATATAGTAGGTATATCCCATTCGTTGTATGGGTGTAATCAATGACATAAAATGATTTCTTAGTCAACAAGTATTTCAGGTTATCTCATACATAGTAGAAGATAGAACTTCATAACACTATATGGTAATACTAGAGAATTTGGAAATAGCACTAGTTGCTTTTGCTTCTTCTTATATGAAGACCATAATAGCTAAATATGTTAGTCTTTACAATGACTTTAACATGCATGCTAATCTGCAGGTCCTGTTCAAGTGCGCAATGCCTAGAAGGTTTATTTCCTATTCGTTGTATGGATGTAATCATTGACATAAAGCAATTCCTTAGCCAATGACATTTCAAGGTTATCATAGTAGGATAGAGTTTCATAATACTTTGTAATAATAACAGTATATAGTATTATTCCATAATACTATGTAATAACAATACATTACTCTGTTACATTGATTACATTCTTTGGATGCAGTCAAATGACATAAAGCGATTACTTATCAGAATACTTACGGTGTCTTTAGCATGCATTCTATATGGATATAGTAGGTATATCCCATTCGTTGTATGGGTGTAATCAATGAAATAAAATGATTTCTTTGCCAACAAGTATTTCAGGTTATCTCATACATAGTAGAAGATAGAACTTCATAACACTATATGGTAATACTAGAGAATTTGGAAATAGCACTAGTTGCTTTTGCTTCTTCTTATAGTAAGACCATAAAAGCTAAATATGTTAGTCTTTACAATGACTTTAACATGCATGCTAATCTGCAGGTCCTGTTCAAGTGCGCAATGCCTAGAAGGTTTATTTCCTATTCGTTGTATGGATGTAATCATTGACATAAAGCAATTCCTTAGCCAATGACATTTCAAGGTTATCGTAGTAGGATAGAGTTTCATAATACTTTGTAATAATAACAGAATATAGCAGTATTCCATAATACTATGTAATAACAATACATTACTCTGTTGCATTGTTTACATTCTTTGGATGCAATCACATGACATAAAGCGATTACTTATCAGAGTACTTACGGTGTCTTTAGCATGCATTCTATATGGATATAGTAGGTATATCCCATTCGTTGTATGGGTGTAATCAATGACATAAAATGATTTCTTAGCCAACAAGTATTTCAGGTTATCTCATACATAGTAGAAGATAGAACTTCATAACACTATATGGTAATACTAGAGAATTTGGAAATAGCACTAGTAGCTTTTGCTTCTTCTTATATGAAGACCATAACAGCTAAATATGTTAGTCTTTACAATGACTTTAACATGCATGCTAATCTGCAGGTCCTGTTCAAGTGCGCAATGCCTAGAAGGTTTATTTCCTATTCGTTGTATGGATGTAATCATTGACATAAAGCAATTCCTTAGCCAATGAAATTTCAAGGTTATCGTAGTAGGATAGAGTTTCATAATACTTTGTAATAATAACAGTATATAGTAGTATTCCATAATACTATGTAATAACAATACATTACTCTGTTACATTGATTACATTCTTTGGATGCAGTCAAATGACATAAAGCGATTACTTATCATAATACTTACGGTGTCTTTAGCATGCATTCTATATGGATATAGTAGGTATATCCCATTCGTTGTATGGGTGTAATCAATGAAATAAAATGATTTCTTTGCCAACAAGTATTTCAGGTTATCTCATACATAGTAGAAGATAGAACTTCATAACACTATATGGTAATACTAGAGAATTTGGAAATAGCACTAGTTGCTTTTGCTTCTTCTTATATGAAGACCATAACAGCTAAATATGTTAGTCTTTACAATGACTTTAACATGCATGCTAATCAGCAGGTCCTGTTCAAGTGCGCAATGCCTAGAAGGTTTATTTCCTATTCGTTGTATGGATGTAATCATTGACATAAAGCAATTCCTTAGCCAATGACATTTCAAGGTTATCGTAGTAGGATAGAATTTCATCATATTTTGTAATAATAACAGAATATAGTAGTATTCCATAATACTATGTAATAACAATCCATTACTCTGTTACATTGATTACATTCTTTGGATGCAATCAAATGACATAAAGTGATTACTTATCAGAGTACTTACGGTGTCTTTAGCATGCATTCTATATGGATATAGTAGGTATATCCCATTCGTTGTATGGGTGTAATCAATGACATAAAATGATTTCTTAGCCAACAAGTATTTCAGGTTATCTCATACATAGTAGAAGATAGAACTTCATAACACTATATGGTAATACTAGAGAATTTGGAAATAGCACTAGTTGCTTTTGCTTCTTCTTATATGAAGACCATAACAGCTAAATATGTTAGTCTTTACAATGACTTTAAAATGCATTCTAATCTGCAGGTCCTGTTCAAGTGCGCAATGCCTAGAAGGTTTATTTCCTATTCGTTGTATGGATGTAATCATTGACATAAAGCAATTCCTTAGCCAATGACATTTCAAGGTTATCGTAGTAGGATAGAGTTTCATAATACTTTGTAATAATAACAGTATATAGTAGTATTCCATAATACTATGTAATAACAATACATTACTCTGTTACATTCATTACATTCTTTGGATGCAGTCAAATGACATAAAGCGATTACTTATCAGAGTACTTACGGTGTCTTTAGCATGCATTCTATATGGATATAGTAGGTATATTCCATTCGTTGTATGGGTGTAATCAATGAAATAAAATGATTTCTTTGCCAACAAGTATTTCAGGTTATCTCATACATAGTAGAAGATAGAACTTCATAACACTATATGGTAATACTAGAGAATTTGGAAATAGCACTAGTTGCTTTTGCTTCTTCTTATATGAAGACCATAACAGCTAAATATGTTAGTCTTTACAATGACTTTAACATGCATGCTAATCTGCAGGTCCTGTTCAAGTGCGCAATGCCTAGAAGCTTTATTTCCTATTCGTTGTATGGATGTAATCATTGACATAAAGCAATTCCTTAGCCAATGACATTTCAAGGTTATCATAGTAGGATAGAGTTTCATAATACTTTGTAATAATAACAGTATATAGTAGTATTCCATAATACTATGTAATAACAATACATTACTCTGTTACATTGATTACATTCTTTGGATGCAGTCAAATGACATAAAGCGATTACTTATCATAATACTTACGGTGTCTTTAGCATGCATTCTATATGGATATAGTAGGTATATTTTTTGTATGGGTGTAATCAATGAAATAAAATGATTTCTTTGCCAACAAGTATTTCAGGTTATCTCATACATAGTAGAAGATAGGACTTCATAACACTATATGGTAATACTAGAGAATTTGGAAATAGCACTAGTTGCTTTTGCTTCTTCTTATATGAAGACCATAACAGCTAAATATGTTAGTCTTTACAATGACTTTAACATGCATGCTAATCTGCAGGTCCTGTTCAAGTGCGCAATGCCTAGAAGGTTTATTTCCTATTCGTTGTATGGATGTAATCATTGACATAAAGCAATTCCTTAGCCAATGACATTTCAAGGTTATCATAGTAGGATAGAGTTTCATAATACTTTGTAATAATAGCAGTATATAGTAGTATTCCATAATACTATGTAATAACAATACATTACTCTGTTACATTGATTACATTCTTTGGATGCAATCAAATGACATAAAGCGAATACTTATCAGAATACGTACGGTGTCTTTAGCATGCATTCTATATGGATATAGTAGGTATATCCCATTCGTTGTATGGGTGTAATCAATGAAATAAAATGATTTCTTTGCCAACAAGTATATCAGGTTATCTCATACATAGTAGAAGATAGAACTTCATAACACTATATGGTAATACTAGAGAATATGGAAATAGCACTAGTTGCTTTTGCTTCTTCTTATATGAAGACCATAACAGCTAAATATGTTAGTCTTTACATTGACTTTAACATGCATGCTAATCTGCAGGTCCTGTTCAAGTGCGCAATGCCTTGAAGGTTTATTTCCTATTCGTTGTATGGATGTAATCATTGACATAAAGCAATTCCTTAGCCAATGACATTTCAAGGTTATCGTAGTAGGATAGAATTTCATAATACTTTGTAATAATATCAGAATATAGCAGTATTCCATAATACTATGTAATAACAATACATTACTCTGTTACATTGTTTACATTCTTTGGATGCAATCACATGACATAAAGCGATTACTTATCAGAATACTTACTGTGTCTTTAGCATGCATTCTATATGGATATAGTAGGTATATCCCATTCGTTGTATGGGTGTAATCAATGACAAAATGATTTCATAGCCAACAAGTATTTCAGGTTATCTCATACATAGTAGAAGATAGAACTTCATAACACTATATGTTAATACTAGAGAATTTGGAAATAGCACTAGTTGCTTTTGCTTCTTCTTTTATGAAGACCATAACAGCTAAATATGTTAGTCTTTACAATGACTTTAACATGCATGCTATATAAATCTGCAGGTCCTGTTCAAGTGCGCAATGCCTAGAAGGTTTATTTCCTATTCGTTGTATGGATGTAATCATTGACATAAAGCAATACCTTAGCCAATGACATTTCAAGGTTATCGTAGTAGGATAGAGTTTCATAATATTTTGTAATAATAACAGAATATAGTAGTATTCCATAATACTATGTAATAACAATCCATTACTCTGTTACATTGATTACATTCTTTGGATGCAATCAAATGACATAAAGCGATTACTTATCAGAGTACTTACGGTGTCTTTAGCATGCATTCTATATGGATATAGTAGGTATATCCCATTCGTTGTATGGGTGTAATCAATGAAATAAAATGATTTCTTTGCCAACAAGTATTTCAGGTTATCTCATACATAGTAGAAGATAGAACTTCATAACACTATATGGTAATACTAGAGAATTTGGAAATAGCACTAGTTGCTTTTGCTTCTTCTTATATGAAGACCATAACAGCTAAATATGTTAGTCTTTACAATGACTTTAACATGCATGCTAATCTGCAGGTCCTGTTCAAGTGCGCAATGCCTAGAAGGTTTATTTCCTATTCGTTGTATGGATGTAATCATTGACATAAAGCAATTCCTTAGCCAATGACATTTCAAGGTTATCGTAGTAGGATAGAATTTCATCATATTTTGTAATAATAACAGAATATAGTAGTATTCCATAATACTATGTAATAACAATCCATTACTCTGTTACATTGATTACATTCTTTGGATGCAATCAAATGACATAAAGCGATTACTTATCAGAGTACTTACGGTGTCTTTAGCATGCATTCTATATGGATATAGTAGGTATATCCCATTCGTTGTATGGGTGTAATCAATGACATAAAATGATTTCTTAGCCAACAAGTATTTCAGGTTATCTCATACATAGTAGAAGATAGAACTTCATAACACTATATGGTAATACTAGAGAATTTGGAAATAGCACTAGTTGCTTTTGCTTCTTCTTATATGAAGACCATAACAGCTAAATATGTTAGTCTTTACAATGACTTTAAAATGCATTCTAATCTGCAGGTCCTGTTCAAGTGCGCAATGCCTAGAAGGTTTATTTCCTATTCGTTGTATGGATGTAATCATTGACATAAAGCAATTCCTTAGCCAATGACATTTCAAGGTTATCGTAGTAGGATAGAGTTTCATAATACTTTGTAATAATAACAGTATATAGTAGTATTCCATAATACTATGTAATAACAATACATTACTCTGTTACATTGATTACATTCTTTGGATGCAGTCAAATGACATAAAGCGATTACTTATCAGAGTACTTACGGTGTCTTTAGCATGCATTCTATATGGATATAGTAGGTATATTCCATTCGTTGTATGGGTGTAATCAATGAAATAAAATGATTTCTTTGCCAACAAGTATTTCAGGTTATCTCATACATAGTAGAAGATAGAACTTCATAACACTATATGGTAATACTAGAGAATTTGGAAATAGCACTAGTTGCTTTTGCTTCTTCTTATATGAAGACCATAACAGCTAAATATGTTAGTCTTTACAATGACTTTAACATGCATGCTAATCTGCAGGTCCTGTTCAAGTGCGCAATGCCTAGAAGGTTTATTTCCTATTCGTTGTATGGATGTAATCATTGACATAAAGCAATTCCTTAGCCAATGACATTTCAAGGTTATCATAGTAGGATAGAGTTTCATAATACTTTGTAATAATAACAGTATATAGTAGTATTCCATAATACTATGTAATAACAATACATTACTCTGTTACATTGATTACATTCTTTGGATGCAGTCAAATGACATAAAGCGATTACTTATCATAATACTTACGGTGTCTTTAGCATGCATTCTATATGGATATAGTAGGTATATTCTTTGTATGGGTGTAATCAATGAAATAAAATGATTTCTTTGCCAACAAGTATTTCAGGTTATCTCATACATAGTAGAAGATAGAACTTCATAACACTATATGGTAATACTAGAGAATTTGGAAATAGCACTAGTTGCTTTTGCTTCTTCTTATATGAAGACCATAACAGCTAAATATGTTAGTCTTTACAATGACTTTAACATGCATGCTAATCTGCAGGTCCTGTTCAAGTGCGCAATGCCTAGAAGGTTTATTTCCTATTCGTTGTATGGATGTAATCATTGACATAAAGCAATTCCTTAGCCAATGACATTTCAAGGTTATCGTAGTAGGATAGAGTTTCATAATACTTTGTAATAATAACAGTATATAGTAGTATTCCATAATACTATGTAATAACAATACATTACTCTGTTACATTGATTACATTCTTTGGATGCAGTCAAATGACATAAAGCGATTACTTATCAGAGTACTTACGGTGTCTTTAGCATGCATTCTATATGGATATAGTAGGTATATCCCATTCGTTGTATGGGTGTAATCAATGAAATAAAATGATTTCTTTGCCAACAAGTATTTCAGGTTATCTCATACATAGTAGAAGATAGAACTTCATAACACTATATGGTAATACTAGAGAATTTGGAAATAGCACTAGTTGCTTTTGCTTCTTCTTATATGAAGACCATAACAGCTAAATATGTTAGTCTTTACAATGACTTTAACATGCATGCTAATCTGCAGGTCCTGTTCAAGTGCGCAATGCCTAGAAGGTTTATTTCCTATTCGTTGTATGGATGTAATCATTGACATAAAGCAATTCCTTAGCCAATGACATTTCAAGGTTATCATAGTAGGATAGAGTTTCATAATACTTTGTAATAATAACAGTATATAGTAGTATTCCATAATACTATGTAATAACAATACATTACTCTGTTACATTGATTACATTCTTTGGATGCAGTCAAATGACATAAAGCGATTACTTATCATAATACTTACGGTGTCTTTAGCATGCATTCTATATGGATATAGTAGGTATATTCTTTGTATGGGTGTAATCAATGAAATAAAATGATTTCTTTGCCAACAAGTATTTCAGGTTATCTCATACATAGTAGAAGATAGAACTTCATAACACTATATGGTAATACTAGAGAATTTGGAAATAGCACTAGTTGCTTTTGCTTCTTCTTATATGAAGACCATAACAGCTAAATATGTTAGTCTTTACAATGACTTTAACATGCATGCTAATCTGCAGGTCCTGTTCAAGTGCGCAATGCCTAGAAGGTTTATTTCCTATTCGTTGTATGGATGTAATCATTTACATAAAGCAATTCCTTAGCCAATGACATTTCAAGGTTATCGTAGTAGGATAGAGTTTCATAATACTTTGTAATAATAACAGTATATAGTAGTATTCCATAATACTATGTAATAACAATACATTACTCTGTTACATTGATTACATTCTTTGGATGCAGTCAAATGACATAAAGCGATTACTTATCAGAGTACTTACGGTGTCTTTAGCATGCATTCTATATGGATATAGTAGGTATATCCCATTCGTTGTATGGGTGTAATCAATGACATAAAATGATTTCTTAGCCAACAAGTATTTCAGGTTATCTCATACATAGTAGAAGATAGAACTTCATAACACTATATGGTAATACTAGAGAATTTGGAAATAGCACTAGTTGCTTTTGCTTCTTCTTATATGAAGACCATAACAGCTAAATATGTTAGTCTTTACAATGACTTTAAAATGCATTCTAATCTGCAGGTCCTGTTCAAGTGCGCAATGCCTAGAAGGTTTATTTCCTATTCGTTGTATGGATGTAATCATTGACATAAAGCAATTCCTTAGCCAATGACATTTCAAGGTTATCGTAGTAGGATAGAGTTTCATAATACTTTGTAATAATAACAGTATATAGTAGTATTCCATAATACTATGTAATAACAATACATTACTCTGTTACATTCATTACATTCTTTGGATGCAGTCAAATGACATAAAGCGATTACTTATCAGAGTACTTACGGTGTCTTTAGCATGCATTCTATATGGATATAGTAGGTATATTCCATTCGTTGTATGGGTGTAATCAATGAAATAAAATGATTTCTTTGCCAACAAGTATTTCAGGTTATCTCATACATAGTAGAAGATAGAACTTCATAACACTATATGGTAATACTAGAGAATTTGGAAATAGCACTAGTTGCTTTTGCTTCTTCTTATATGAAGACCATAACAGCTAAATATGTTAGTCTTTACAATGACTTTAACATGCATGCTAATCTGCAGGTCCTGTTCAAGTGCGCAATGCCTAGAAGGTTTATTTCCTATTCGTTGTATGGATGTAATCATTGACATAAAGCAATTCCTTAGCCAATGACATTTCAAGGTTATCATAGTAGGATAGAGTTTCATAATACTTTGTAATAATAACAGTATATAGTAGTATTCCATAATACTATGTAATGACAATACATTACTCTGTTACATTGATTACATTCTTTGGATGCAGTCAAATGACATAAAGCGATTACTTATCATAATACTTACGGTGTCTTTAGCATGCATTCTATATGGATATAGTAGGTATATTCTTTGTATGGGTGTAATCAATGAAATAAAATGATTTCTTTGCCAACAAGTATTTCAGGTTATCTCATACATAGTAGAAGATAGAACTTCATAACACTATATGGTAATACTAGAGAATTTGGAAATAGCACTAGTTGCTTTTGCTTCTTCTTATATGAAGACCATAACAGCTAAATATGTTAGTCTTTACAATGACTTTAACATGCATGCTAATCTGCAGGTCCTGTTCAAGTGCGCAATGCCTAGAAGGTTTATTTCCTATTCGTTGTATGGATGTAATCATTGACATAAAGCAATTCCTTAGCCAATGACATTTCAAGGTTATCGTAGTAGGATAGAGTTTCATAATACTTTGTAATAATAACAGTATATAGTAGTATTCCATAATACTATGTAATAACAATACATTACTCTGTTACATTGATTACATTCTTTGGATGCAGTCAAATGACATAAAGCGATTACTTATCAGAGTACTTACGGTGTCTTTAGCATGCATTCTATATGGATATAGTAGGTATATCCCATTCGTTGTATGGGTGTAATCAATGAAATAAAATGATTTCTTTGCCAACAAGTATTTCAGGTTATCTCATACATAGTAGAAGATAGAACTTCATAACACTATATGGTAATACTAGAGAATTTGGAAATAGCACTAGTTGCTTTTGCTTCTTCTTATATGAAGACCATAACAGCTAAATATGTTAGTCTTTACAATGACTTTAACATGCATGCTAATCTGCAGGTCCTGTTCAAGTGCGCAATGCCTAGAAGGTTTATTTCCTATTCGTTGTATGGATGTAATCATTGACATAAAGCAATTCCTTAGCCAATGACATTTCAAGGTTATCATAGTAGGATAGAGTTTCATAATACTTTGTAATAATAACAGTATATAGTAGTATTCCATAATACTATGTAATAACAATACATTACTCTGTTACATTGATTACATTCTTTGGATGCAGTCAAATGACATAAAGCGATTACTTATCATAATACTTACGGTGTCTTTAGCATGCATTCTATATGGATATAGTAGGTATATTCTTTGTATGGGTGTAATCAATGAAATAAAATGATTTCTTTGCCAACAAGTATTTCAGGTTATCTCATACATAGTAGAAGATAGAACTTCATAACACTATATGGTAATACTAGAGAATTTGGAAATAGCACTAGTTGCTTTTGCTTCTTCTTATATGAAGACCATAACAGCTAAATATGTTAGTCTTTACAATGACTTTAACATGCATGCTAATCTGCAGGTCCTGTTCAAGTGCGCAATGCCTAGAAGGTTTATTTCCTATTCGTTGTATGGATGTAATCATTGACATAAAGCAATTCCTTAGCCAATGACATTTCAAGGTTATCGTAGTAGGATAGAGTTTCATAATACTTTGTAATAATAACAGTATATAGTAGTATTCCATAATACTATGTAATAACAATACATTACTCTGTTACATTGATTACATTCTTTGGATGCAGTCAAATGACATAAAGCGATTACTTATCAGAATACTTACGGTGTCTTTAGCATGCATTCTATATGGATATAGTAGGTATATCCCATTCGTTGTATGGGTGTAATCAATGAAATAAAATGATTTCTTTGCCAACAAGTATTTCAGGTTATCTCATACATAGTAGAAGATAGAACTTCATAACACTATATGGTAATACTAGAGAATTTGGAAATAGCACTAGTTGCTTTTGCTTCTTCTTATATGAAGACCATAACAGCTAAATATGTTAGCCTTTACAATGACTTTAACATGCATGCTAATCTGCAGGTCCTGTTCAAGTGCGCAATGCCTAGAAGGTTTATTTCCTATTCGTTGTATGGATGTAATCATTGACATAAAGCAATTCCTTAGCCAATGACATTTCAAGGTTATCGTAGTAGGATAGAATTTCATCATATTTTGTAATAATAACAGAATATAGTAGTATTCCATAATACTATGTAATAACAATCCATTACTCTGTTACATTGATTACATTCTTTGGATGCAATCAAATGACATAAAGTGATTACTTATCAGATTACTTACGGTGTCTTTAGCATGCATTCTATATGGATATAGTAGGTATATCCCATTCGTTGTATGGGTGTAATCAATGACATAAAATGATTTCTTAGCCAACAAGTATTTCAGGTTATCTCATACATAGTAGAAGATATAACTTCATAACACTATATGGTAATACTAGAGAATTTGGAAATAGCACTAGTTGCTTTTGCTTCTTCTTATATGAAGACCATAACAGCTAAATATGTTAGTCTTTACAATGACTTTAACATGCATGCTAATCTGCAGGTCCTGTTCAAGTGCGCAATGCCTAGAAGGTTTATTTCCTATTCGTTGTATGGATGTAATCATTGACATAAAGCAATTCCTTAGCCAATGACATTTCAAGGTTATTATAGTAGGATAGAGTTTCATAATACTTTGTAATAATAACAGTATATAGTAGTATTCCATAATACTATGTAATAACAATACATTACTCTGTTACATTGATTACATTCTTTGGATGCAGTCAAATGACATAAAGCGATTACTTATCATAATACTTACGGTGTCTTTAGCATGCATTCTCTATGGATATAGTAGGTATATTCGTTGTATGGGTGTAATCAATGAAATAAAATGATCTCTTTGCCAACAAGTATTTCAGGTTATCTCATACATAGTAGAAGATAGAACTTCATAACACTATATGGTAATACTAGAGAATTTGGAAATAGCACTAGTTGCTTTTGCTTCTTCTTATATGAAGACCATAACAGCTAAATATGTTAGTCTTTACAATGACTTTAACATGCATACTAATCTGCAGGTCCTGTTCAAGTGCGGAATGCCTAGAAGGTTTATTTCCTATTCGTTGTATGGATGTAATCATTGACATAAAGCAATTCCTTAGCCAATGACATTTCAAGGTTATCGTAGTAGGATAGAATTTCATCATATTTTGTAATAATAACAGAATATAGTAGTATTCCATAATACTATGTAATAACAATCCATTACTCTGTTACATTGATTACATTCTTTGGATGCAATCAAATGACATAAAGTGATTACTTATCAGAGTACTTACGGTGTCTTTAGCATGCATTCTATAAGGATATAGTAGGTATATCCCATTCGTTGTATGGGTGTAATCAATGAAATAAAATGATTTCTTTGCCAACAAGTATTTCAGGTTATCTCATACATAGTAGAAGATAGAACTTCATAACACTATATGGTAATACTAGAGAATTTGGAAATAGCACTAGTTGCTTTTGCTTCTTCTTATATGAAGACCATAACAGCTAAATATGTTAGTCTTTACAATGACTTTAACATGCATGCTAATCTGCAGGTCCTGTTCAAGTGCGCAATGCCTAGAAGGTTTATTTCCTATTCGTTGTATGGATGTAATCATTGACATAAAGCAATTCCTTAGCCAATGACATTTCAAGGTTATCGTAGTAGGATAGAATTTCATCATATTTTGTAATAATAACAGAATATAGTAGTATTCCATAATACTATGTAATAACAATCCATTACTCTGTTACATTGATTACATTCTTTGGATGCAATCAAATGACATAAAGTGATTACTTATCAGAGTACTTACGGTGTCTTTAGCATGCATTCTATATGGATATAGTAGGTATATCCCATTCGTTGTATGGGTGTAATCAATGACATAAAATGATTTCTTAGCCAACAAGTATTTCAGGTTATCTCATACATAGTAGAAGATAGAACTTCATAACACTATATGGTAATACTAGAGAATTTGGAAATAGCACTAGTTGCTTTTGCTTCTTCTTATATGAAGACCATAACAGCTAAATATGTTAGTCTTTACAATGACTTTAAAATGCATTCTAATCTGCAGGTCCTGTTCAAGTGCGCAATGCCTAGAAGGTTTATTTCCTATTCGTTGTATGGATGTAATCATTGACATAAAGCAATTCCTTAGCCAATGACATTTCAAGGTTATCGTAGTAGGATAGAGTTTCATAATACTTTGTAATAATAACAGTATATAGTAGTATTCCATAATACTATGTAATAACAATACATTACTCTGTTACATTGATTACATTCTTTGGATGCAGTCAAATGACATAAAGCGATTACTTATCAGAGTACTTACGGTGTCTTTAGCATGCATTCTATATGGATATAGTAGGTATATTCCATTCGTTGTATGGGTGTAATCAATGAAATAAAATGATTTCTTTGCCAACAAGTATTTCAGGTTATCTCATACATAGTAGAAGATAGAACTTCATAACACTATATGGTAATACTAGAGAATTTGGAAATAGCACTAGTTGCTTTTGCTTCTTCTTATATGAAGACCATAACAGCTAAATATGTTAGTCTTTACAATGACTTTAACATGCATGCTAATCTGCAGGTCCTGTTCAAGTGCGCAATGCCTAGAAGGTTTATTTCCTATTCGTTGTATGGATGTAATCATTGACATAAAGCAATTCCTTAGCCAATGACATTTCAAGGTTATCATAGTAGGATAGAGTTTCATAATACTTTGTAATAATAACAGTATATAGTAGTATTCCATAATACTATGTAATAACAATACATTACTCTGTTACATTGATTACATTCTTTGGATGCAGTCAAATGACATAAAGCGATTACTTATCATAATACTTACGGTGTCTTTAGCATGCATTCTATATGGATATAGTAGGTATATTCTTTGTATGGGTGTAATCAATGAAATAAAATGATTTCTTTGCCAACAAGTATTTCAGGTTATCTCATACATAGTAGAAGATAGAACTTCATAACACTATATGGTAATACTAGAGAATTTGGAAATAGCACTAGTTGCTTTTGCTTCTTCTTATATGAAGACCATAACAGCTAAATATGTTAGTCTTTACAATGACTTTAACATGCATGCTAATCTGCAGGTCCTGTTCAAGTGCGCAATGCCTAGAAGGTTTATTTCCTATTCGTTGTATGGATGTAATCATTGACATAAAGCAATTCCTTAGCCAATGACATTTCAAGGTTATCGTAGTAGGATAGAGTTTCATAATACTTTGTAATAATAACAGTATATAGTAGTATTCCATAATACTATGTAATAACAATACATTACTCTGTTACATTGATTACATTCTTTGGATGCAGTCAAATGACATAAAGCGATTACTTATCAGAGTACTTACGGTGTCTTTAGCATGCATTCTATATGGATATAGTAGGTATATCCCATTCGTTGTATGGGTGTAATCAATGAAATAAAATGATTTCTTTGCCAACAAGTATTTCAGGTTATCTCATACATAGTAGAAGATAGAACTTCATAACACTATATGGTAATACTAGAGAATTTGGAAATAGCACTAGTTGCTTTTGCTTCTTCTTATATGAAGACCATAACAGCTAAATATGTTAGTCTTTACAATGACTTTAACATGCATGCTAATCTGCAGGTCCTGTTCAAGTGCGCAATGCCTAGAAGGTTTATTTCCTATTCGTTGTATGGATGTAATCATTGACATAAAGCAATTCCTTAGCCAATGACATTTCAAGGTTATCATAGTAGGATAGAGTTTCATAATACTTTGTAATAATAACAGTATATAGTAGTATTCCATAATACTATGTAATAACAATACATTACTCTGTTACATTGATTACATTCTTTGGATGCAGTCAAATGACATAAAGCGATTACTTATCATAATACTTACGGTGTCTTTAGCATGCATTCTATATGGATATAGTAGGTATATTCTTTGTATGGGTGTAATCAATGAAATAAAATGATTTCTTTGCCAACAAGTATTTCAGGTTATCTCATACATAGTAGAAGATAGAACTTCATAACACTATATGGTAATACTAGAGAATTTGGAAATAGCACTAGTTGCTTTTGCTTCTTCTTATATGAAGACCATAACAGCTAAATATGTTAGTCTTTACAATGACTTTAACATGCATGCTAATCTGCAGGTCCTGTTCAAGTGCGCAATGCCTAGAAGGTTTATTTCCTATTCGTTGTATGGATGTAATCATTTACATAAAGCAATTCCTTAGCCAATGACATTTCAAGGTTATCGTAGTAGGATAGAGTTTCATAATACTTTGTAATAATAACAGTATATAGTAGTATTCCATAATACTATGTAATAACAATACATTACTCTGTTACATTGATTACATTCTTTGGATGCAGTCAAATGACATAAAGCGATTACTTATCAGAGTACTTACGGTGTCTTTAGCATGCATTCTATATGGATATAGTAGGTATATCCCATTCGTTGTATGGGTGTAATCAATGAAATAAAATGATTTCTTTGCCAACAAGTATTTCAGGTTATCTCATACATAGTAGAAGATAGAACTTCATAACACTATATGGTAATACTAGAGAATTTGGAAATAGCACTAGTTGCTTTTGCTTCTTCTTATATGAAGACCATAACAGCTAAATATGTTAGTCTTTACAATGACTTTAACATGCATGCTAATCTGCAGGTCCTGTTCAAGTGCGCAATGCCTAGAAGGTTTATTTCCTATTCGTTGTATGGATGTAATCATTGACATAAAGCAATTCCTTAGCCAATGACATTTCAAGGTTATCGTAGTAGGATAGAATTTCATCATATTTTGTAATAATAACAGAATATAGTAGTATTCCATAATACTATGTAATAACAATCCATTACTCTGTTACATTGATTACATTCTTTGGATGCAATCAAATGACATAAAGTGATTACTTATCAGAGTACTTACGGTGTCTTTAGCATGCATTCTATATGGATATAGTAGGTATATCCCATTCGTTGTATGGGTGTAATCAATGACATAAAATGATTTCTTAGCCAACAAGTATTTCAGGTTATCTCATACATAGTAGAAGATAGAACTTCATAACACTATATGGTAATACTAGAGAATTTGGAAATAGCACTAGTTGCTTTTGCTTCTTCTTATATGAAGACCATAACAGCTAAATATGTTAGTCTTTACAATGACTTTAAAATGCATTCTAATCTGCAGGTCCTGTTCAAGTGCGCAATGCCTAGAAGGTTTATTTCCTATTCGTTGTATGGATGTAATCATTGACATAAAGCAATTCCTTAGCCAATGACATTTCAAGGTTATCGTAGTAGGATAGAGTTTCATAATACTTTGTAATAATAACAGTATATAGTAGTATTCCATAATACTATGTAATGACAATACATTACTCTGTTACATTGATTACATTCTTTGGATGCAGTCAAATGACATAAAGCGATTACTTATCATAATACTTACGGTGTCTTTAGCATGCATTCTATATGGATATAGTAGGTATATTCTTTGTATGGGTGTAATCAATGAAATAAAATGATTTCTTTGCCAACAAGTATTTCAGGTTATCTCATACATAGTAGAAGATAGAACTTCATAACACTATATGGTAATACTAGAGAATTTGGAAATAGCACTAGTTGCTTTTGCTTCTTCTTATATGAAGACCATAACAGCTAAATATGTTAGTCTTTACAATGACTTTAACATGCATGCTAATCTGCAGGTCCTGTTCAAGTGCGCAATGCCTAGAAGGTTTATTTCCTATTCGTTGTATGGATGTAATCATTGACATAAAGCAATTCCTTAGCCAATGACATTTCAAGGTTATCATAGTAGGATAGAGTTTCATAATACTTTGTAATAATAACAGTATATAGTAGTATTCCATAATACTATGTAATAACAATCCATTACTCTGTTACATTGATTACATTCTTTGGATGCAATCAAATGACATAAAGTGATTACTTATCAGATTACTTACGGTGTCTTTAGCATGCATTCTATATGGATATAGTAGGTATATCCCATTCGTTGTATGGGTGTAATCAATGACATAAAATGATTTCTTAGCCAACAAGTATTTCAGGTTATCTCATACATAGTAGAAGATATAACTTCATAACACTATATGGTAATACTAGAGAATTTGGAAATAGCACTAGTTGCTTTTGCTTCTTCTTATATGAAGACCATAACAGCTAAATATGTTAGTCTTTACAATGACTTTAACATGCATGCTAATCTGCAGGTCCTGTTCAAGTGCGCAATGCCTAGAAGGTTTATTTCCTATTCGTTGTATGGATGTAATCATTGACATAAAGCAATTCCTTAGCCAATGACATTTCAAGGTTATTATAGTAGGATAGAGTTTCATAATACTTTGTAATAATAACAGTATATAGTAGTATTCCATAATACTATGTAATAACAATACATTACTCTGTTACATTGATTACATTCTTTGGATGCAGTCAAATGACATAAAGCGATTACTTATCATAATACTTACGGTGTCTTTAGCATGCATTCTCTATGGATATAGTAGGTATATTCGTTGTATGGGTGTAATCAATGAAATAAAATGATCTCTTTGCCAACAAGTATTTCAGGTTATCTCATACATAGTAGAAGATAGAACTTCATAACACTATATGGTAATACTAGAGAATTTGGAAATAGCACTAGTTGCTTTTGCTTCTTCTTATATGAAGACCATAACAGCTAAATATGTTAGTCTTTACAATGACTTTAACATGCATACTAATCTGCAGGTCCTGTTCAAGTGCGGAATGCCTAGAAGGTTTATTTCCTATTCGTTGTATGGATGTAATCATTGACATAAAGCAATTCCTTAGCCAATGACATTTCAAGGTTATCGTAGTAGGATAGAATTTCATCATATTTTGTAATAATAACAGAATATAGTAGTATTCCATAATACTATGTAATAACAATCCATTACTCTGTTACATTGATTACATTCTTTGGATGCAATCAAATGACATAAAGTGATTACTTATCAGAGTACTTACGGTGTCTTTAGCATGCATTCTATAAGGATATAGTAGGTATATCCCATTCGTTGTATGGGTGTAATCAATGACATAAAATGATTTCTTAGCCAACAAGTATTTCAGGTTATCTCATACATAGTAGAAGATAGAACTTCATAACACTATATGGTAATACTAGAGAATTTGGAAATAGCACTAGTTGCTTTTGCTTCTTCTTATATGAAGACCATAACAGCTAAATATGTTAGTCTTTACAATGACTTTAACATGCATGCTAATCTGCAGGTCCTGTTCAAGTGCGCAATGCCTAGGAGGTTTATTTCCTATTCGTTGTATGGATGTAATCATTGACATAAAGCAATTCTTCAGCCAATGAAATTTCAAGGTTATCGTAGTAGGATAGAGTTTCATAATACTTTGTAATAATAACAGTATATAGTAGTATAGCATAATACTATGTAATAACAATACATTACTCTGTTACATTGATTACATTCTTTGGGTGCAGTCAAATGACATAAAGCGATTACTTATCAGAATACTTACGGTGTCTTTAGCATGCATTCTATATGGATATAGTAGGTATATCCCATTCGTTGTATGGGTGTAATCAATGAAATAAAATGATTTCTTTGCCAACAAGTATTTCAGGTTATCTCATACATAGTAGAAGATAGAACTTCATGACACTATATGGTAATACTAGAGAATTTGGAAATAGCACTAGTTGCTTTTGCTTCTTCTTATATGAAGACCATAAAAGCTAAATATGTTAGTCTTTACAATGACTTTAACATGCATGCTAATCTGCAGGTCCTGTTCAAGTGCGCAATGCCTAGAAGGTTTATTTCCTATTCGTTGTATGGATGTAATCATTGACATAAAGCAATTCCTTAGCCAATGACATTTCAAGGTTATCGTAGTAGGATAGAATTTCATCATATTTTGTAATAATAACAGAATATAGCAGTATTCCATAATACTATGTAATAACAATCCATTACTCTGTTACATTGATTACATTCTTTGGATGCAATCAAATGACATAAAGCGATTACTTATCAGAGTACTTACGGTGTCTTTAGCATGCATTCTATATGGATATAGTAGGTATATCCCATTCGTTGTATGGGTGTAATCAATGACATAAAATGATTTCTTAGCTAACAAGTATTTCAGGTTATCTCATACATAGTAGAAGATAGAACTTCATAACACTATATGGTAATACTAGAGAATTTGGAAATAGCACTAGTTGCTTTTGCTTCTTCTTATATGAAGACCATAACAGCTAAATATGTTAGTCTTTACAATGACTTTAACATGCATGCTAATCTGCAGGTCCTGTTCAAGTGCGCAATGCCTAGAAGGTTTATTTCCTATTCGTTGTATGGATGTAATCATTGACATAAAGCAATTCCTTAGCCAATGACATTTCAAGGTTATCGTAGTAGGATAGAGTTTCATAATACTTTGTAATAATAACAGTATATAGTAGTATTCCATAATACTATGTAATAACAATACATTACTCTGTTACATTGATTACATTCTTTGGATGCAGTCAAATGACATAAAGCGATTACTTATCAGAATACTTACGGTGTCTTTAGCATGCATTCTATATGGATATAGTAGGTATATCCCATTCGTTGTATGGGTGTAATCAATGAAATAAAATGATTTCTTTGCCAACAAGTATTTCAGGTTATCTCATACATAGTAGAAGATAGAACTTCATAACACTATATGGTAATACTAGAGAATTTGGAAATAGCACTAGTTGCTTTTGCTTCTTCTTATATGAAGACCATAACAGCTAAATATGTTAGCCTTTACAATGACTTTAACATGCATGCTAATCTGCAGGTCCTGTTCAAGTGCGCAATGCCTAGAAGGTTTATTTCCTATTCGTTGTATGGATGTAATCATTGACATAAAGCAATTCCTTAGCCAATGACATTTCAAGGTTATCGTAGTAGGATAGAATTTCATCATATTTTGTAATAATAACAGAATATAGTAGTATTCCATAATACTATGTAATAACAATCCATTACTCTGTTACATTGATTACATTCTTTGGATGCAATCAAATGACATAAAGTGATTACTTATCAGAGTACTTACGGTGTCTTTAGCATGCATTCTATATGGATATAGTAGGTATATCCCATTCGTTGTATGGGTGTAATCAATGACATAAAATGATTTCTTAGCCAACAAGTATTTCAGGTTATCTCATACATAGTAGAAGATAGAACTTCATAACACTATATGGTAATACTAGAGAATTTGGAAATACCACTAGTTGCTTTTGCTTCTTCTTATATGAAGACCATAACAGCTAAATATGTTAGTCTTTACAATGACTTTAACATGCATGCTAATCTGCAGGTCCTGTTCAAGTGCGCAATGCCTAGAAGGTTTATTTCCTATTCGTTGTATGGATGTAATCATTGACATAAAGCAATTCCTTAGCCAATGACATTTCAAGGTTATTATAGTAGGATAGAGTTTCATAATTGTAATAATAACAGTATATAGTAGTATTCCATAATACTATGTAATAACAATACATTACTCTGTTACATTGATTACATTCTTTGGATGCAGTCAAATGACATAAAGCGATTACTTATCAGAATACTTACGGTGTCTTTAGCATGCATTCTATATGGATATAGTAGGTATATCCCATTCGTTGTATGGGTGTAATCAATGAAATAAAATGATTTCTTTGCCAACAAGTATTTCAGGTTATCTCATACATAGTAGAAGATAGAACTTCATAACACTATATGGTAATACTAGAGAATTTGGAAATAGCACTAGTTGCTTTTGCTTCTTCTTATATGAAGACCATAACAGCTAAATATGTTAGCCTTTACAATGACTTTAACATGCATGCTAATCTGCAGGTCCTGTTCAAGTGCGCAATGCCTAGAAGGTTTATTTCCTATTCGTTGTATGGATGTAATCATTGACATAAAGCAATTCCTTAGCCAATGACATTTCAAGGTTATCGTAGTAGGATAGAATTTCATCATATTTTGTAATAATAACAGAATATAGTAGTATTCCATAATACTATGTAATAACAATCCATTACTCTGTTACATTGATTACATTCTTTGGATGCAATCAAATGACATAAAGTGATTACTTATCAGAGTACTTACGGTGTCTTTAGCATGCATTCTATATGGATATAGTAGGTATATCCCATTCGTTGTATGGGTGTAATCAATGACATAAAATGATTTCTTAGCCAACAAGTATTTCAGGTTATCTCATACATAGTAGAAGATATAACTTCATAACACTATATGGTAATACTAGAGAATTTGGAAATACCACTAGTTGCTTTTGCTTCTTCTTATATGAAGACCATAACAGCTAAATATGTTAGTCTTTACAATGACTTTAACATGCATGCTAATCTGCAGGTCCTGTTCAAGTGCGCAATGCCTAGAAGGTTTATTTCCTATTCGTTGTATGGATGTAATCATTGACATAAAGCAATTCCTTAGCCAATGACATTTCAAGGTTATTATAGTAGGATAGAGTTTCATAATTGTAATAATAACAGTATATAGTAGTATTCCATAATACTATGTAATAACAATACATTACTCTGTTACATTGATTACATTCTTTGGATGCAGTCAAATGACATAAAGCGATTACTTATCATAATACTTACGGTGTCTTTAGCATGCATTCTATATGGATATAGTAGGTATATTCGTTGTATGGGTGTAATCAATGAAATAAAATGATCTCTTTGCCAACAAGTATTTCAGGTTATCTCATACATAGTAGAAGATAGAACTTCATAACACTATATGGTAATACTAGAGAATTTGGAAATAGCACTAGTTGCTTTTGCTTCTTCTTATATGAAGACCATAACAGCTAAATATGTTAGTCTTTACAATGACTTTAACATGCATGCTAATCTGCAGGTCCTGTTCAAGTGCGGAATGCCTAGAAGGTTTATTTCCTATTCGTTGTATGGATGTAATCATTGACATAAAGCAATTCCTTAGCCAATGACATTTCAAGGTTATCGTAGTAGGATAGAATTTCATCATATTTTGTAATAATAACAGAATATAGTAGTATTCCATAATACTATGTAATAACAATCCATTACTCTGTTACATTGATTACATTCTTTGGATGCAATCAAATGACATAAAGTGATTACTTATCAGAGTACTTACGGTGTCTTTAGCATGCATTCTATATGGATATAGTAGGTATATCCCATTCGTTGTATGGGTGTAATCAATGACATAAAATGATTTCTTAGCCAACAAGTATTTCAGGTTATCTCATACATAGTAGAAGATATAACTTCATAACACTATATGGTAATACTAGAGAATTTGGAAATACCACTAGTTGCTTTTGCTTCTTCTTATATGAAGACCATAACAGCTAAATATGTTAGTCTTTACAATGACTTTAACATGCATGCTAATCTGCAGGTCCTGTTCAAGTGCGCAATGCCTAGAAGGTTTATTTCCTATTCGTTGTATGGATGTAATCATTGACATAAAGCAATTCCTTAGCCAATGACATTTCAAGGTTATTATAGTAGGATAGAGTTTCATAATTGTAATAATAACAGTATATAGTAGTATTCCATAATACTATGTAATAACAATACATTACTCTGTTACATTGATTACATTCTTTGGATGCAGTCAAATGACATAAAGCGATTACTTATCATAATACTTACGGTGTCTTTAGCATGCATTCTATATGGATATAGTAGGTATATTCGTTGTATGGGTGTAATCAATGAAATAAAATGATCTCTTTGCCAACAAGTATTTCAGGTTATCTCATACATAGTAGAAGATAGAACTTCATAACACTATATGGTAATACTAGAGAATTTGGAAATAGCACTAGTTGCTTTTGCTTCTTCTTATATGAAGACCATAACAGCTAAATATGTTAGTCTTTACAATGACTTTAACATGCATACTAATCTGCAGGTCCTGTTCAAGTGCGGAATGCCTAGAAGGTTTATTTCCTATTCGTTGTATGGATGTAATCATTGACATAAAGCAATTCCTTAGCCAATGACATTTCAAGGTTATCGTAGTAGGATAGAATTTCATCATATTTTGTAATAATAACAGAATATAGTAGTATTCCATAATACTATGTAATAACAATCCATTACTCTGTTACATTGATTACATTCTTTGGATGCAATCAAATGACATAAAGTGATTACTTATCAGAGTACTTACGGTGTCTTTAGCATGCATTCTATAAGGATATAGTAGGTATATCCCATTCGTTGTATGGGTGTAATCAATGACATAAAATGATTTCTTAGCCAACAAGTATTTCAGGTTATCTCATACATAGTAGAAGATAGAACTTCATAACACTATATGGTAATACTAGAGAATTTGGAAATAGCACTAGTTGCTTTTGCTTCTTCTTATATGAAGACCATAACAGCTAAATATGTTAGTCTTTACAATGACTTTAACATGCATGCTAATCTGCAGGTCCTGTTCAAGTGCGCAATGCCTAGGAGGTTTATTTCCTATTCGTTGTATGGATGTAATCATTGACATAAAGCAATTCTTTAGCCAATGAAATTTCAAGGTTATCGTAGTAGGATAGAGTTTCATAATACTTTGTAATAATAACAGTATATAGTAGTATAGCATAATACTATGTAATAACAATACATTACTCTGTTACATTGATTACATTCTTTGGGTGCAGTCAAATGACATAAAGCGATTACTTATCAGAATACTTACGGTGTCTTTAGCATGCATTCTATATGGATATAGTAGGTATATCCCATTCGTTGTATGGGTGTAATCAATGAAATAAAATGATTTCTTTGCCAACAAGTATTTCAGGTTATCTCATACATAGTAGAAGATAGAACTTCATGACACTATATGGTAATACTAGAGAATTTGGAAATAGCACTAGTTGCTTTTGCTTCTTCTTATATGAAGACCATAAAAGCTAAATATGTTAGTCTTTACAATGACTTTAACATGCATGCTAATCTGCAGGTCCTGTTCAAGTGCGCAATGCCTAGAAGGTTTATTTCCTATTCGTTGTATGGATGTAATCATTGACATAAAGCAATTCCTTAGCCAATGACATTTCAAGGTTATCGTAGTAGGATAGAATTTCATAATACTTTGTAACAATAATAGAATATAGCAGTATTCCATAATACTATGTAATAACAATACATTACACTGTTACATTGTTTACATTCTTTGGATGCCATCACATGACATAAAGCGATTACTTATCAGAGTACTTAGGGTGTCTTTAGCATGCATTCTATATGGATATAGTAGGTATATCCCATTCGTTGTATGGGTGTAATCAATGACATAAAATGATTTCTTAGCCAACAAGTATTTCAGGTTATCTCATACATAGTAGAAGATAGAACTTCATAACACTATATGGTAATACTAGAGAATTTGGAAATAGCACTAGTAGCTTTTGCTTCTTCTTATATGAAGACCATAACAGCTAAATATGTTAGTCTTTACAATGACTTTAACATGCATGCTAATCTGCAGGTCCTGTTCAAGTGCGCAATGCCTAGAAGGTTTATTTCCTATTCGTTGTATGGATGTAATCATTGACATAAAGCAATTCCTTAGCCAATGAAATTTCAAGGTTATCGTAGTAGGATAGAGTTTCATAATACTTTGTAATAATAACAGTATATAGTAGTATTCCATAATACTATGTAATAACAATACATTACTCTGTTACATTGATTACATTCTTTGGATGCAGTCAAATGACATAAAGCGATTACTTATCAGAATACTTACGGTGTCTTTAGCATGCATTCTATATGGATATAGTAGGTATATCCCATTCGTTGTATGGGTGTAATCAATGAAATAAAATGATTTCTTTGCCAACAAGTATTTCAGGTTATCTCATACATAGTAGAAGATAGAACTTCATAACACTATATGGTAATACTAGAGAATTTGGAAATAGCACTAGTTGCTTTTGCTTCTTCTTATATGAAGACCATAACAGCTAAATATGTTAGTCTTTACAATGACTTTAACATGCATGCTAATCTGCAGGTCCTGTTCAAGTGCGCAATGCCTAGAAGGTTTATTTCCTATTCGTTGTATGGATGTAATCATTGACATAAAGCAATTCCTTAGCCAATGACATTTCAAGGTTATCGTAGTAGGATAGAATTTCATAATATTTTGTAATAATAACAGAATATAGTAGTATTCCATAATACTATGTAATAACAATACATTACTCTGTTACATTGATTACATTCTTTGGATGCAATCAAATGACATAAAGCGATTACTTATCAGAGTACTTACGGTGTCTTTAGCATGCATTCTATATGGATATAGTAGGTATATCCCATTCGTTGTATGGGTGTAATCAATGAAATAAAATGATTTCTTTGCCAACAAGTATTTCAGGTTATCTCATACATAGTAGAAGATAGAACTTCATAACACTATATGGTAATACTAGAGAATTTGGAAATAGCACTAGTTGCTTTTGCTTCTTCTTATATGAAGACCATAACAGCTAAATATGTTAGTCTTTACAATGACTTTAACATGCATGCTAATCTGCAGGTCCTGTTCAAGTGCGCAATGCCTAGAAGGTTTATTTCCTATTCGTTGTATGGATGTAATCATTGACATAAAGCAATTCCTTAGCCAATGACATTTCAAGGTTATCATAGTAGGATAGAGTTTCATAATACTTTGTAATAATAACAGTATATAGTAGTATTCCATAATACTATGTAATAACAATACATTACTCTGTTACATTGATTACATTCTTTGGATGCAGTCAAATGACATAAAGCGATTACTTATCATAATACTTACGGTGTCTTTAGCATGCATTCTATATGGATATAGTAGGTATATCCCATTCGTTGTATGGGTGTAATCAATGAAATAAAATGATTTCTTTGCCAACAAGTATTTCAGGTTATCTCATACATAGTAGAAGATAGAACTTCATAACACTATATGGTAATACTAGAGAATTTGGAAATAGCACTAGTTGCTTTTGCTTCTTCTTATATGAAGACCATAACAGCTAAATATGTTAGTCTTTACAATGACTTTAACATGCATGCTAATCTGCAGGTCCTGTTCAAGTGCGCAATGCCTAGAAGGTTTATTTCCTATTCGTTGTATGGATGTAATCATTGACATAAAGCAATTCCTTAGCCAATGACATTTCAAGGTTATCGTAGTAGGATAGAGTTTCATAATACTTTGTAATAATAACAGTATATAGTAGTATTCCATAATACTATGTAATAACAATACATTACTCTGTTACATTGATTACATTCTTTGGATGCAGTCAAATGACATAAAGCGATTACTTATCAGAGTACTTACGGTGTCTTTAGCATGCATTCTATATGGATATAGTAGGTATATCCCATTCGTTGTATGGGTGTAATCAATGAAATAAAATGATTTCTTTGCCAACAAGTATTTCAGGTTATCTCATACATAGTAGAAGATAGAACTTCATAACACTATATGGTAATACTAGAGAATTTGGAAATAGCACTAGTTGCTTTTGCTTCTTCTTATATGAAGACCATAACAGCTAAATATGTTAGTCTTTACAATGACTTTAACATGCATGCTAATCTGCAGGTCCTGTTCAAGTGCGCAATGCCTAGAAGGTTTATTTCCTATTCGTTGTATGGATGTAATCATTGACATAAAGCAATTCCTTAGCCAATGACATTTCAAGGTTATCATAGTAGGATAGAGTTTCATAATACTTTGTAATAATAACAGTATATAGTAGTATTCCATAATACTATGTAATAACAATACATTACTCTGTTACATTGATTACATTCTTTGGATGCAGTCAAATGACATAAAGCGATTACTTATCATAATACTTACGGTGTCTTTAGCATGCATTCTATATGGATATAGTAGGTATATTCTTTGTATGGGTGTAATCAATGAAATAAAATGATTTCTTTGCCAACAAGTATTTCAGGTTATCTCATACATAGTAGAAGATAGAACTTCATAACACTATATGGTAATACTAGAGAATTTGGAAATAGCACTAGTTGCTTTTGCTTCTTCTTATATGAAGACCATAACAGCTAAATATGTTAGTCTTTACAATGACTTTAACATGCATGCTAATCTGCAGGTCCTGTTCAAGTGCGCAATGCCTAGAAGGTTTATTTCCTATTCGTTGTATGGATGTAATCATTGACATAAAGCAATTCCTTAGCCAATGACATTTCAAGGTTATCGTAGTAGGATAGAATTTCATCATATTTTGTAATAATAACAGAATATAGTAGTATTCCATAATATTATGTAATAACAATCCATTACTCTGTTACATTGATTACATTCTTTGGATGCAATCATAGAATCATAGAATCATAGAATCATAGAGTTGGAAGGGGCCATACAGGCCATCTAGTCCAACCCCCTGCTCAATGCAGGATTATCCCTAAGCATCCTAAAGCATCCCTAAGCATCCTAAAGCATCCTGAATCAAATGACATAAAGTGATTACTTATCAGAGTACTTACGGTGTCTTTAGCATGCATTCTATATGGATATAGTAGGTATATCCCATTCGTTGTATGGGTGTAATCAATGACATAAAATGATTTCTTAGCCAACAAGTATTTCAGGTTATCTCATACATAGTAGAAGATAGAACTTCATAACACTATATGGTAATACTAGAGAATTTGGAAATAGCACTAGTTGCATTTGCTTCTTCTTATATGAAGACCATAACAGCTAAATATGTTAGTCTTTACAATGACTTTAACATGCATGCTAATCTGCAGGTCCTGTTCAAGTGCGCAATGCCTAGAAGGTTTATTTCCTATTCGTTGTATGGATGTAATCATTGACATAAAGCAATTCCTTAGCCAATGACATTTCAAGGTTATCGTAGTAGGATAGAGTTTCATAATACTTTGTAATAATAACAGTATATAGTAGTATTCCATAATACTATGTAATAACAATACATTACTCTGTTACATTGATTACATTCTTTGGATGCAGTCAAATGACATAAAGCGATTACTTATCAGAATACTTACGGTGTCTTTAGCATGCATTCTATATGGATATAGTAGGTATATCCCATTCGTTGTATGGGTGTAATCAATGAAATAAAATGATTTCTTTGCCAACAAGTATTTCAGGTTATCTCATACATAGTAGAAGATAGAACTTCATAACACTATATGGTAATACTAGAGAATTTGGAAATAGCACTAGTTGCTTTTGCTTCTTCTTATATGAAGACCATAACAGCTAAATATGTTAGCCTTTACAATGACTTTAACATGCATGCTAATCTGCAGGTCCTGTTCAAGTGCGCAATGCCTAGAAGGTTTATTTCCTATTCGTTGTATGGATGTAATCATTGACATAAAGCAATTCCTTAGCCAATGACATTTCAAGGTTATCGTAGTAGGATAGAATTTCATCATATTTTGTAATAATAACAGAATATAGTAGTATTCCATAATACTATGTAATAACAATCCATTACTCTGTTACATTGATTACATTCTTTGGATGCAATCAAATGACATAAAGTGATTACTTATCAGAGTACTTACGGTGTCTTTAGCATGCATTCTATATGGATATAGTAGGTATATCCCATTCGTTGTATGGGTGTAATCAATGACATAAAATGATTTCTTAGCCAACAAGTATTTCAGGTTATCTCATACATAGTAGAAGATAGAACTTCATAACACTATATGGTAATTGTAGAGAATTTGGAAATAGCACTAGTTGCTTTTGCTTCTTCTTATATGAAGACCATAACAGCTAAATATGTTAGTCTTTACAATGACTTTAACATGCATGCTAATCTGCAGGTCCTGTTCAAGTGCGCAATGCCTAGAAGGTTTATTTCCTATTCGTTGTATGGATGTAATCATTGACATAAAGCAATTCCTTAGCCAATGACATTTCAAGGTTATTATAGTAGGATAGAGTTTCATAATACTTTGTAATAATAACAGTATATAGTAGTATTCCATAATACTATGTAATAACAATACATTACTCTGTTACATTGATTACATTCTTTGGATGCAGTCAAATGACATAAAGCGATTACTTATCATAATACTTGCGGTGTCTTTAGCATGCATTCTATATGGATATAGTAGGTATATTCGTTGTATGGGTGTAATCAATGAAATAAAATGATCTCTTTGCCAACAAGTATTTCAGGTTATCTCATACATAGTAGAAGATAGAACTTCATAACACTATATGGTAATACTAGAGAATTTGGAAATAGCACTAGTTGCTTTTGCTTCTTCTTATATGAAGACCATAACAGCTAAATATGTTAGTCTTTACAATGGCTTTAACATGCATGCTAATCTGCAGGTCCTGTTCAAGTGCGGAATGCCTAGAAGGTTTATTTCCTATTCGTTGTATGGATGTAATCATTGACATAAAGCAATTCCTTAGCCAATGACATTTCAAGGTTATCGTAGTAGGATAGAATTTCATCATATTTTGTAATAATAACAGAATATAGTAGTATTCCATAATACTATGTAATAACAATCCATTACTCTGTTACATTGATTACATTCTTTGGATGCAATCAAATGACATAAAGCGATTACTTATCAGAGTACTTACGGTGTCTTTAGCATGCATTCTATATGGATATAGTAGGTATATTCTTTGTATGGGTGTAATCAATGAAATAAAATGATTTCTTTGCCAACAAGTATTTCAGGTTATCTCATACATAGTAGAAGATAGAACTTCATAACACTATATGGTAATACTAGAGAATTTGGAAATAGCACTAGTTGCTTTTGCTTCTTCTTATATGAAGACCATAACAGCTAAATATGTTAGTCTTTACAATGACTTTAACATGCATGCTAATCTGCAGGTCCTGTTCAAGTGCGCAATGCCTAGAAGGTTTATTTCCTATTCGTTGTATGGATGTAATCATTGACATAAAGCAATTCCTTAGCCAATGACATTTCAAGGTTATCGTAGTAGGATAGAATTTCATCATATTTTGTAATAATAACAGAATATAGTAGTATTCCATAATACTATGTAATAACAATCCATTACTCTGTTACATTGATTACATTCTTTGGATGCAATCAAATGACATAAAGTGATTACTTATCAGAGTACTTACGGTGTCTTTAGCATGCATTCTATATGGATATAGTAGGTATATCCCATTCGTTGTATGGGTGTAATCAATGACATAAAATGATTTCTTAGCCAACAAGTATTTCAGGTTATCTCATACATAGTAGAAGATAGAACTTCATAACACTATATGGTAATACTAGAGAATTTGGAAATAGCACTAGTTGCTTTTGCTTCTTCTTATATGAAGACCATAACAGCTAAATATGTTAGTCTTTACAATGACTTTAACGTGCATGCTAATCTGCAGGTCCTGTTCAAGTGCGCAATGCCTAGAAGGTTTATTTCCTATTCGTTCTATGGATGTAATCATTGACATAAAGCAATTCCTTAGCCAATGACATTTCAAGGTTATCGTAGTAGGATAGAGTTTCATAATACTTTGTAATAATAACAGTATATAGTAGTATTCCATAATACTATGTAATAACAATACATTACTCTGTTACATTGATTACATTCTTTGGATGCAGTCAAATGACATAAAGCGATTACTTATCAGAATACTTACGGTGTCTTTAGCATGCATTCTATATGGATATAGTAGGTATATCCCATTCGTTGTATGGGTGTAATCAATGAAATAAAATGATTTCTTTGCCAACAAGTATTTCAGGTTATCTCATACATAGTAGAAGATAGAACTTCATAACACTATATGGTAATACTAGAGAATTTGGAAATAGCACTAGTTGCTTTTGCTTCTTCTTATATGAAGACCATAACAGCTAAATATGTTAGCCTTTACAATGACTTTAACATGCATGCTAATCTGCAGGTCCTGTTCAAGTGCGCAATGCCTAGAAGGTTTATTTCCTATTCGTTGTATGGATGTAATCATTGACATAAAGCAATTCCTTAGCCAATGACATTTCAAGGTTATCGTAGTAGGATAGAATTTCATCATATTTTGTAATAATAACAGAATATAGTAGTATTCCATAATACTATGTAATAACAATACATTACTCTGTTACATTGATTACATTCTTTGGATGCAGTCAAATGACATAAAGCGATTACTTATCATAATACTTACGGTGTCTTTAGCATGCATTCTATATGGATATAGTAGGTATATTCGTTGTATGGGTGTAATCAATGAAATAAAATGATCTCTTTGCCAACAAGTATTTCAGGTTATCTCATACATAGTAGAAGATAGAACTTCATAACACTATATGGTAATACTAGAGAATTTGGAAATAGCACTAGTTGCTTTTGCTTCTTCTTATATGAAGACCATAACAGCTAAATATGTTAGTCTTTACAATGACTTTAACATGCATGCTAATCTGCAGGTCCTGTTCAAGTGCGGAATGCCTAGAAGGTTTATTTCCTATTCGTTGTATGGATGTAATCATTGACATAAAGCAATTCCTTAGCCAATGACATTTCAAGGTTATCGTAGTAGGATAGAATTTCATAATACTTTGTAACAATAATAGAATATAGCAGTATTCCATAATACTATGTAATAACAATACATTACACTGTTACATTGTTTACATTCTTTGGATGCCATCACATGACATAAAGCGATTACTTATCAGAGTACTTACGGTGTCTTTAGCATGCATTCTATATGGATATAGTAGGTATATCCCATTCGTTGTATGGGTGTAATCAATGACATAAAATGATTTCTTAGCCAACAAGTATTTCAGGTTATCTCATACATAGTAGAAGATAGAACTTCATAACACTATATGGTAATACTAGAGAATTTGGAAATAGCACTAGTAGCTTTTGCTTCTTCTTATATGAAGACCATAACAGCTAAATATGTTAGTCTTTACAATGACTTTAACTTGCATGCTAATCTGCAGGTCCTGTTCAAGTGCGCAATGCCTAGAAGGTTTATTTCCTATTCGTTGTATGGATGTAATCATTGACATAAAGCAATTCCTTAGCCAATGAAATTTCAAGGTTATCGTAGTAGGATAGAGTTTCATAATACTTTGTAATAATAACAGTATATAGTAGTATTCCATAATACTATGTAATAACAATACATTACTCTGTTACATTGATTACATTCTTCGGATGCAGTCAAATGACATAAAGCGATTACTTATCAGAATACTTACGGTGTCTTTAGCATGCATTCTATATGGATATAGTAGGTATATCCCATTCGTTGTATGGGTGTAATCAATGAAATAAAATGATTTCTTTGCCAACAAGTATTTCAGGTTATCTCATATATAGTAGAAGATAGAACTTCATAACACTATATGGTAATACTAGAGAATTTGGAAATAGCACTAGTTGCTTTTGCTTCTTCTTATATGAAGACCATAACAGCTAAATATGTTAGTCTTTACAATGACTTTAACATGCATGCTAATCTGCAGGTCCTGTTCAAGTGCGCAATGCCTAGAAGGTTTATTTCCTATTCGTTGTATGGATGTAATCATTGACATAAAGCAATTCCTTAGCCAATGACATTTCAAGGTTATCGTAGTAGGATAGAATTTCATCATATTTTGTAATAATAACAGAATATAGTAGTATTCCATAATACTATGTAATAACAATCCATTACTCTGTTACATTGATTACATTCTTTGGATGCAATCAAATGACATAAAGTGATTACTTATCAGAGTACTTACGGTGTCTTTAGCATGCATTCTATATGGATATAGTAGGTATATCCCATTCGTTGTATGGGTGTAATCAATGACATAAAATGATTTCTTAGCCAACAAGTATTTCAGGTTATCTCATACATAGTAGAAGATAGAACTTCATAACACTATATGGTAATACTAGAGAATTTGGAAATAGCACTAGTTGCTTTTGCTTCTTCTTATATGAAGACCATAACAGCTAAATATGTTAGTCTTTACAATGACTTTAACATGCATGCTAATCTGCAGGTCCTGTTCAAGTGCGCAATGCCTAGAAGGTTTATTTCCTATTCGTTGTATGGATGTAATCATTGACATAAAGCAATTCCTTAGCCAATGACATTTCAAGGTTATCGTAGTAGGATAGAGTTTCATAATACTTTGTAATAATAACAGTATATAGTAGTATTCCATAATACTATGTAATAACAATACATTACTCTGTTACATTGATTACATTCTTTGGATGCAGTCAAATGACATAAAGCGATTACTTATCATAATACTTACGGTGTCTTTAGCATGCATTCTATATGGATATAGTAGGTATATTCGTTGTATGGGTGTAATCAATGAAATAAAATGATCTCTTTGCCAACAAGTATTTCAGGTTATCTCATACATAGTAGAAGATAGAACTTCATAACACTATATGGTAATACTAGAGAATTTGGAAATAGCACTAGTTGCTTTTGCTTCTTCTTATATGAAGACCATAACAGCTAAATATGTTAGTCTTTACAATGACTTTAACATGCATGCTAATCTGCAGGTCCTGTTCAAGTGCGGAATGCCTAGAAGGTTTATTTCCTATTCGTTGTATGGATGTAATCATTGACATAAAGCAATTCCTTAGCCAATGACATTTCAAGGTTATCGTAGTAGGATAGAGTTTCATAATACTTTGTAATAATAACAGTATATAGTAGTATAGCATAATACTATGTAATAACAATACATTACTCTGTTACATTGATTACATTCTTTGGGTGCAGTCAAATGACATAAAGCGATTACTTATCAGAATACTTACGGTGTCTTTAGCATGCATTCTATATGGATATAGTAGGTATATCCCATTCGTTGTATGGGTGTAATCAATGAAATAAAATGATTTCTTTGCCAACAAGTATTTCAGGTTATCTCATACATAGTAGAAGATAGAACTTCATGACACTATATGGTAATACTAGAGAATTTGGAAATAGCACTAGTTGCTTTTGCTTCTTCTTATATGAAGACCATAAAAGCTAAATATGTTAGTCTTTACAATGACTTTAACATGCATGCTAATCTGCAGGTCCTGTTCAAGTGCGCAATGCCTAGAAGGTTTATTTCCTATTCGTTGTATGGATGTAATCATTGACATAAAGCAATTCCTTAGCCAATGACATTTCAAGGTTATCGTAGTAGGATAGAATTTCATAATACTTTGTAACAATAATAGAATATAGCAGTATTCCATAATACTACGTAATAACAATACATTACACTGTTACATTGTTTACATTCTTTGGATGCCATCACATGACATAAAGCGATTACTTATCAGAGTACTTACGGTGTCTTTAGCATGCATTCTATATGGATATAGTAGGTATATCCCATTCGTTGTATGGGTGTAATCAATGACATAAAATGATTTCTTAGCCAACAAGTATTTCAGGTTATCTCATACATAGTAGAAGATAGAACTTCATAACACTATATGGTAATACTAGAGAATTTGGAAATAGCACTAGTAGCTTTTGCTTCTTCTTATATGAAGACCATAACAGCTAAATATGTTAGTCTTTACAATGACTTTAACATGCATGCTAATCTGCAGGTCCTGTTCAAGTGCGCAATGCCTAGAAGGTTTATTTCCTATTCGTTGTATGGATGTAATCATTGACATAAAGCAATTCCTTAGCCAATGAAATTTCAAGGTTATCGTAGTAGGATAGAGTTTCATAATACTTTGTAATAATAACAGTATATAGTAGTATTCCATAATACTATGTAATAACAATCCATTACTCTGTTACATTGATTACATTCTTTGGATGCAGTCAAATGACATAAAGCGATTACTTATCAGAATACTTACGGTGTCTTTAGCATGCATTCTATATGGATATAGTAGGTATATCCCATTCGTTGTATGGGTGTAATCAATGAAATAAAATGATTTCTTTGCCAACAAGTATTTCAGGTTATCTCATATATAGTAGAAGATAGAACTTCATAACACTATATGGTAATACTAGAGAATTTGGAAATAGCACTAGTTGCTTTTGCTTCTTCTTATATGAAGACCATAACAGCTAAATATGTTAGTCTTTACAATGACTTTAACATGCATGCTAATCTGCAGGTCCTGTTCAAGTGCGCAATGCCTAGAAGGTTTATTTCCTATTCGTTCTATGGATGTAATCATTGACATAAAGCAATTCCTTAGCCAATGACATTTCAAGGTTATCGTAGTAGGATAGAATTTCATAATATTTTGTAATAATAACAGAATATAGTAGTATTCCATAATACTATGTAATAACAATACATTACTCTGTTACATTGATTACATTCTTTGGATGCAATCAAATGACATAAAGTGATTACTTATCAGAGTACTTACGGTGTCTTTAGCATGCATTCTATATGGATATAGTAGGTATATCCCATTCGTTGTATGGGTGTTATCAATGACATAAAATGATTTCTTAGCCAACAAGTATTTCAGGTTATCTCATACATAGTAGAAGATAGAACATAGCACTATATGGTAATACTAGAGAATTTGGAAATAGCACTAGTTGCTTTTGCTTCTTCTTATAAGAAGACCATAACAGCTAAATATGTTAGTCTTTACAATGACTTTAACATGCATGCTAATCTGCAGGTCCTGTTCAAGTGCGCAATGCCTAGAAGGTTTATTTCCTATTCGTTCTATGGATGTAATCATTGACATAAAGCAATTCCTTAGCCAATGACATTTCAAGGTTATCGTAGTAGGATAGAATTTCATAATATTTTGTAATAATAACAGAATATAGTAGTATTCCATAATACTATGTAATAACAATACATTACTCTGTTACATTGATTACATTCTTTGGATGCAATCAAATGACATAAAGTGATTACTTATCAGAGTACTTACGGTGTCTTTAGCATGCATTCTATATGGATATAGTAGGTATATCCCATTCGTTGTATGGGTGTAATCAATGACATAAAACGATTTCTTAGCCAACAAGTATTTCAGGTTATCTCATACATAGTAGAAGATAGAACTTCATGACACTATATGGTAATACTAGAGAATTTGGAAATAGCACTAGTTGCTTTTGCTTCTTCTTATATGAAGACCATAAAAGCTAAATATGTTAGTCTTTACAATGACTTTAACATGCATGCTAATCTGCAGGTCCTGTTCAAGTGCGCAATGCCTAGAAGGTTTATTTCCTATTCGTTGTATGGATGTAATCATTGACATAAAGCAATTCCTTAGCCAATGACATTTCAAGGTTATCGTAGTAGGATAGAATTTCATAATACTTTGTAACAATAATAGAATATAGCAGTATTCCATAATACTATGTAATAACAATACATTACACTGTTACATTGTTTACATTCTTTGGATGCCATCACATGACATAAAGCGATTACTTATCAGAGTACTTACGGTGTCTTTAGCATGCATTCTATATGGATATAGTAGGTATATCCCATTCGTTGTATGGGTGTAATCAATGACATAAAATGATTTCTTAGCCAACAAGTATTTCAGGTTATCTCATACATAGTAGAAGATAGAACTTCATAACACTATATGGTAATACTAGAGAATTTGGAAATAGCACTAGTAGCTTTTGCTTCTTCTTATATGAAGACCATAACAGCTAAATATGTTAGTCTTTACAATGACTTTAACATGCATGCTAATCTGCAGGTCCTGTTCAAGTGCGCAATGCCTAGAAGGTTTATTTCCTATTCGTTGTATGGATGTAATCATTGACATAAAGCAATTCCTTAGCCAATGAAATTTCAAGGTTATCGTAGTAGGATAGAGTTTCATAATACTTTGTAATAATAACAGTATATAGTAGTATTCCATAATACTATGTAATAACAATACATTACTCTGTTACATTGATTACATTCTTTGGATGCAGTCAAATGACATAAAGCGATTACTTATCAGAATACTTACGGTGTCTTTAGCATGCATTCTATATGGAAATAGTAGGTATATCCCATTCGTTGTATGGGTGTAATCAATGAAATAAAATGATTTCTTTGCCAACAAGTATTTCAGGTTATCTCATATATAGTAGAAGATAGAACTTCATAACACTATATGGTAATACTAGAGAATTTGGAAATAGCACTAGTTGCTTTTGCTTCTTCTTATATGAAGACCATAACAGCTAAATATGTTAGTCTTTACAATGACTTTAACATGCATGCTAATCTGCAGGTCCAAGTGCGCAATGCCTAGAAGGTTTATTTCCTATTCGTTGTATGGATGTAATCATTGACATAAAGCAATTCCTTAGCCAATGACATTTCAAGGTTATCGTAGTAGGATAGAATTTCATAATACTTTGTAATAATAATAGAATATAGCAGTATTCCATAATACTATGTAATAACAATACATTACTCTGTTACATTGATTACATTCTTTGGATGCAATCACATGACATAAAGCGATTACTTATCAGAGTACGTACGGTGTCTTTAGCATGCATTCTATATGGATATAGTAGGTATATCCCATTCGTTGTATGGGTGTGATCAATGACATAAAATGATTTCTTAGCCAACAAGTATTTCAGGTTATCTCATACATAGTAGAAGATAGAACTTCATAACACTATATGGTAATACTAGAGAATTTGGAAATAGCACTAGTCGCTTTTGCTTCTTCTTATATGAAGACCATAACAGCTAAATATGTTAGTCTTTACAATGACTTTAACATGCATGCTAATCTGCAGGTCCTGTTCAAGTGCGCAATGCCTAGAAGGTTTATTTCCTATTCGTTGTATGGATGTAATCATTGACATAAAGCAATTCCTTAGCCAATGAAATTTCAAGGTTATCGTAGTAGGATAGAGTTTCATAATACTTTGTAATAATAACAGTATATAGTAGTATTCCATAATACTATGTAATAACAATACATTACTCTGTTACATTGATTACATTCTTTGGATGCAGTCAAATGACATAAAGCGATTACTTATCAGAATACTTACGGTGTCTTTAGCATGCATTCTATATGGATATAGTAGGTATATCCCATTCGTTGTATGGGTGTAATCAATGAAAAAAATGATTTCTTTGCCAACAAGTATTTCAGGTTATCTCATACATAGTAGAAGATAGAACTTCATAACACTATATGGTAATACTAGAGAATTTGGAAATAGCACTAGTTGCTTTTGCTTCTTCTTATATGAAGACCATAAAAGCTAAATATGTTAGTCTTTACAATGACTTTAACATGCATGCTAATCTGCAGGTCCTGTTCAAGTGCGCAATGCCTAGAAGGTTTATTTCCTATTCGTTTTATGGATGTAATCATTGACATAAAGCAATTCCTTAGCCAATGACATTTCAAGGTTATCGTAGTAGGATAGAATTTCCTAATACTTTGTAATAATAATAGAATATAGCAGTATTCCATAATACTATGTAATAACAATACATTACTCTGTTACATTGAATACATCCTTTGGATGCAATCACATGACATAAAGCGATTACTTATCAGAGTACTTACGGTGTCTTTAGCATGCATTGTATATGGATATAGTAGGTATATCCCATTCGTTGTATGGGTGTAATCAATGACATAAAATGATTTCTTAGCCAACAAGTATTTCAGGTTATCTCATACATAGTAGAAGATAGAACTTCATAACACTATATGGTAATACTAGAGAATTTGGAAATAGCACTAGTTGCTTTTGCTTCTTCTTATATGAAGACCATAACAGCTAAATACGTTAGTCTTTACAATGACTTTAACATGCATGATAATCTGCAGGTCCTGTTCAAGTGCGCAATGCCTAGAAGGTTTATTTCCTATTCGTTGTATGGATGTAATCATTGACATAAAGCAATTCCTTAGCCAATGACATTTCAAGGTTATCGTAGTAGGATAGAGTTTCATAATACTTTGTAATAATAACAGAATAGTATTCCATAATACTATGTAATAACAATACATTACTCTGTTACATTGTTTACATTCTTTGGATGCAATCACATGACATAAAGCGATTACTTATCAGAGTACTTACGGTGTCTTTAGCATGCATTCTATATGGATATAGTAGGTATATCCCATTCGTTGTATGGGTGTAATCAATGACATAAAATGATTTCTTAGCCAACAAGTATTTCAGGTTATCTCATACATAGTAGAAGATAGAACTTCATAACACTATATGGTAATACTAGAGAATTTGGAAATAGCACTAGTTGCTTTTGCTTCTTCTTATATGAAGACCATAACAGCTAAATATGTTAGTCTTTACAATGACTTTAACATGCATGCTAATCTGCAGGTCCAAGTGCGCAATGCCTAGAAGGTTTATTTCCTATTCGTTGTATGGATGTAATCATTGACATAAAGCAATTCCTTAGCCAATGACATTTCAAGGTTAACGTAGTAGGATAGAATTTCATAATACTTTGTAATAATAACAGAATATAGCAGTATTCCATAATACTATGTAATAACAATACATTACTCTGTTACATTGATTACATTCTTTGGATGCAATCAAATGACATAAAGCGATTACTTATCAGAATACTTACGGTGTCTTTGGCATGCATTCTATATGGATATAGTAGGTATATCCCATTCGTTGTATGGGTGTAATCAATGAAATAAAATGATTTCTTTGCCAACAAGGATTTCAGGTTATCTCATACATAGTAGAAGATAGAACTTCATAACACTATATGGTAATACTAGAGAATATGGAAATAGCACTAGTTGCTTTTGCTTCTTCTTATATGAAGACCATAACAGCTAAATATGTTAGTCTTTACAATGACTTTAACATGCATGCTAATCTGCAGGTCCTGTTCAAGTGCGCAATGCCTAGAAGGTTTATTTCCTATTCGTTGTATGGATGTAATCATTGACATAAAGCAATTCCTTAGCCAATGACATTTCAAGGTTATCGTAGTAGGATAGAATTTCATAATACTTTGTAATAATAACAGAATATAGCAGTATTCCATAATACTATGTAATAACAATACATTACTCTGTTACATTGTTTACATTCTTTGGATGCAATCACATGACATAAAGCGATTACTTATCAGAGTACTTACGGTGTCTTTAGCATGCATTCTATATGGATATAGTAGGTATATCCCATTCGTTGTATGGGTGTAATCAATGACATAAAATGATTTCTTAGCCAACAAGTATTTCAGGTTATCTCATACATAGTAGAAGATAGAACTTCATAACACTATATGGTAATACTAGAGAAATTGGAAATAGCACTAGTTGCTTTTGCTTCTTCTTATATGAAGACCATAACAGCTAAATATGTTAGTCTTTACAATGACTTTAACATGCATGCTAATCTGCAGGTCCTGTTCAAGTGCGCAATGCCTAGAAGGTTTATTTCCTATTCGTTGTACGGATGTAATCATTGACATAAAGCAATTCCTTAGCCAATGACATTTCAAGGTTATCGTAGTAGGATAGAGTTTCATAATACTTTGTAATAATAACAGAATATAGCAGTATTCCATAATACTATGTAATAACAATACATTACTCTGTTACATTGTTTACATTCTTCGAATGCAATCACATGACATAAAGCGATTACTTATCAGAGTACTTACGGTGTCATTAGCATGCATTCTATATGGATATAGTAGGTATATCCCATTCGTTGTATGGGTGTAATCAATGACATAAAATGATTTCTTAGCCAACAAGTATTTCAGGTTATCTCATACATAGTAGAAGATAGAACTTCATAACACTATATGGTAATACTAGAGAATTTGGAAATAGCACTAGTTGCTTTTGCTTCTTCTTATATGAAGACCATAACAGCTAAATATGTTAGTCTTTACAATGACTTTAACATGCATGATAATCTGCAGGTCCTGTTCAAGTGCGCAGTGCCTAGAAGGTTTATTTCCTATTCGTTGTATGGATGTAATCATTGACATAAAGCAATTCCTTAGCCAATGACATTTCAAGGTTATCGTAGTAGGATAGAGTTTCATAATACTTTGTAATAATAACAGTATATAGTAGTATTCCATAATACTATGTAATAACAATACATTACTCTGTTACATTGATTACATTCTTTGGATGCAGTCAAATGACATAAAGCGATTACTTATCAGAATACTTACGGTGTCTTTAGCATGCATTCCATATGGATATAGTAGGTATATCCCATTCGTTGTATGGGTGTAATCAATGAAAAAAATGATTTCTTTGCCAACAAGTATTTCAGGTTAGCTCATACATAGTAGAAGATAGAACTTCATAACACTATATGGTAATACTAGAGAATTTGGAAATAGCACTAGTTGCTTTTGCTTCTTCTTATATGAAGACCATAAAAGCTAAATATGTTAGTCTTTACAATGACTTTAACATGCATGCTAATCTGCAGGTCCTGTTCAAGTGCGCAGTGCCTAGAAGGTTTATTTCCTATTCGTTGTATGGATGTAATCATTGACATAAAGCAATTCCTTAGCCAATGAAATTTCAAGGTTATCGTAGTAGGATAGAGTTTCATAATACTTTGTAATAATAACAGTATATAGTAGTATTCCATAATACTATGTAATAACAATACATTACTCTGTTACATTGATTACATTCTTTGGATGCAGTCAAATGACATAAAGCGATTACTTATCAGAATACTTACGGTGTCTTTAGCATGTATTCTATATGGATATAGTAGGTATATCCCATTCGTTGTATGGGTGTAATCAATGAAAAAAATGATTTCTTTGCCAACAAGTATTTCAGGTTATCTCATACATAGTAGAAGATAGAACTTCATAACACTATATGGTAATACTAGAGAATTTGGAAATAGCACTAGTTGCTTTTGCTTCTTCTTATATGAAGACCATAAAAGCTAAATATGTTAGTCTTTACAATGACTTTAACATGCATGCTAATCTGCAGGTCCTGTTCAAGTGCGCAATGCCTAGAAGGTTTATTTCCTATTCGTTTTATGGATGTAATCATTGACATAAAGCAATTCCTTAGCCAATGACATTTCAAGGTTATCGTAGTAGGATAGAATTTCCTAATACTTTGTAATAATAATAGAATATAGCAGTATTCCATAATACTATGTAATAACAATACATTACTCTGTTACATTGATTACATCCTTTGGATGCAATCACATGACATAAAGCGATTACTTATCAGAGTACTTACGGTGTCTTTAGCATGCATTGTATATGGATATAGTAGGTATATCCCATTCGTTGTATGGGTGTAATCAATGACATAAAATGATTTCTTAGCCCACAAGTATTTCAGGTTATCTCATACATAGTAGAAGATAGAACTTCATAACACTATATGGTAATACTAGAGAATTTGGAAATAGCACTAGTTGCTTTTGCTTCTTCTTATATGAAGACCATAACAGCTAAATACGTTAGTCTTTACAATGACTTTAACATGCATGATAATCTGCAGGTCCTGTTCAAGTGCGCAATGCCTAGAAGGTTTATTTCCTATTCGTTGTATGGATGTAATCATTGACATAAAGCAATTCCTTAGCCAATGACATTTCAAGGTTATCGTAGTAGGATAGAGTTTCATAATACTTTGTAATAATAACAGAATAGTATTCCATAATACTATGTAATAACAATACATTACTCTGTTACATTGTTTACATTCTTTGGATGCAATCACATGACATAAAGCGATTACTTATCAGAGTACTTACGGTGTCTTTAGCATGCATTCTATATGGATATAGTAGGTATATCCCATTCGTTGTATGGGTGTAATCAATGACATAAAATGATTTCTTAGCCAACAAGTATTTCAGGTTATCTCATACATAGTAGAAGATAGAACTTCATAACACTATATGGTAATACTAGAGAATTTGGAAATAGCACTAGTTGCTTTTGCTTCTTCTTATATGAAGACCATAACAGCTAAATATGTTAGTCTTTACAATGACTTTAACATGCATGCTAATCTGCAGGTCCAAGTGCGCAATGCCTAGAAGGTTTATTTCCTATTCGTTGTATGGATGTAATCATTGACATAAAGCAATTCCTTAGCCAATGACATTTCAAGGTTATCGTAGTAGGATAGAGTTTCATAATACTTTGTAATAATAACAGTATATAGTAGTATTCCATAATACTATGTAATAACAATACATTACTCTGTTACATTGATTACATTCTTTGGATGCAGTCAAATGACATAAAGCGATTACTTATCAGAATACTTACGGTGTCTTTAGCATGCATTCTATATGGATATAGTAGGTATATCCCATTCGTTGTATGGGTGTAATCAATGAAAAAAATGATTTCTTTGCCAACAAGTATTTCAGGTTATCTCATACATAGTAGAAGATAGAACTTCATAACACTATATGGTAATACTAGAGAATTTGGAAATAGCACGAGTTGCTTTTGCTTCTTCTTATATGAAGACCATAAAAGCTAAATATGTTAGTCTTTACAATGACTTTAACATGCATGCTAATCTGCAGGTCCTGTTCAAGTGCGCAATGCCTAGAAGGTTTATTTCCTATTCGTTTTATGGATGTAATCATTGACATAAAGCAATTCCTTAGCCAATGACATTTCAAGGTTATCGTAGTAGGATAGAATTTCCTAATACTTTGTAATAATAATAGAATATAGCAGTATTCCATAATACTATGTAATAACAATACATTACTCTGTTACATTGATTACATCCTTTGGATGCAATCACATGACATAAAGCGATTACTTATCAGAGTACTTACGGTGTCTTTAGCATGCATTGTATATGGATATAGTAGGTATATCCCATTCGTTGTATGGGTGTAATCAATGACATAAAATGATTTCTTAGCCCACAAGTATTTCAGGTTATCTCATACATAGTAGAAGATAGAACTTCATAACACTATATGGTAATACTAGAGAATTTGGAAATAGCACTAGTTGCTTTTGCTTCTTCTTATATGAAGACCATAACAGCTAAATACGTTAGTCTTTACAATGACTTTAACATGCATGATAATCTGCAGGTCCTGTTCAAGTGCGCAATGCCTAGAAGGTTTATTTCCTATTCGTTGTATGGATGTAATCATTGACATAAAGCAATTCCTTAGCCAATGACATTTCAAGGTTATCGTAGTAGGATAGAGTTTCATAATACTTTGTAATAATAACAGTATATAGTAGTATTCCATAATACTATGTAATAACAATACATTACTCTGTTACATTGATTACATTCTTTGGATGCAGTCAAATGACATAAAGCGATTACTTATCAGAATACTTACGGTGTCTTTAGCATGCATTCTATATGGATATAGTAGGTATATCCCATTCGTTGTATGGGTGTAATCAATGAAAAAAATGATTTCTTTGCCAACAAGTATTTCAGGTTATCTCATACATAGTAGAAGATAGAACTTCATAACACTATATGGTAATACTAGAGAATTTGGAAATAGCACGAGTTGCTTTTGCTTCTTCTTATATGAAGACCATAAAAGCTAAATATGTTAGTCTTTACAATGACTTTAACATGCATGCTAATCTGCAGGTCCTGTTCAAGTGCGCAATGCCTAGAAGGTTTATTTCCTATTCGTTTTATGGATGTAATCATTGACATAAAGCAATTCCTTAGCCAATGACATTTCAAGGTTATCGTAGTAGGATAGAATTTCCTAATACTTTGTAATAATAATAGAATATAGCAGTATTCCATAATACTATGTAATAACAATACATTACTCTGTTACATTGATTACATCCTTTGGATGCAATCACATGACATAAAGCGATTACTTATCAGAGTACTTACGGTGTCTTTAGCATGCATTGTATATGGATATAGTAGGTATATCCCATTCGTTGTATGGGTGTAATCAATGACATAAAATGATTTCTTAGCCCACAAGTATTTCAGGTTATCTCATACATAGTAGAAGATAGAACTTCATAACACTATATGGTAATACTAGAGAATTTGGAAATAGCACTAGTTGCTTTTGCTTCTTCTTATATGAAGACCATAACAGCTAAATACGTTAGTCTTTACAATGACTTTAACATGCATGATAATCTGCAGGTCCTGTTCAAGTGCGCAATGCCTAGAAGGTTTATTTCCTATTCGTTGTATGGATGTAATCATTGACATAAAGCAATTCCTTAGCCAATGACATTTCAAGGTTATCGTAGTAGGATAGAGTTTCATAATACTTTGTAATAATAACAGAATAGTATTCCATAATACTATGTAATAACAATACATTACTCTGTTACATTGTTTACATTCTTTGGATGCAATCACATGACATAAAGCGATTACTTATCAGAGTACTTACGGTGTCTTTAGCATGCATTCTATATGGATATAGTAGGTATATCCCATTCGTTGTATGGGTGTAATCAATGACATAAAATGATTTCTTAGCCAACAAGTATTTCAGGTTATCTCATACATAGTAGAAGATAGAACTTCATAACACTATATGGTAATACTAGAGAATTTGGAAATAGCACTAGTTGCTTTTGCTTCTTCTTATATGAAGACCATAACAGCTAAATATGTTAGTCTTTACAATGACTTTAACATGCATGCTAATCTGCAGGTCCAAGTGCGCAATGCCTAGAAGGTTTATTTCCTATTCGTTGTATGGATGTAATCATTGACATAAAGCAATTCCTTAGCCAATGACATTTCAAGGTTAACGTAGTAGGATAGAATTTCATAATACTTTGTAATAATAACAGAATATAGCAGTATTCCATAATACTATGTAATAACAATACATTACTCTGTTACATTGATTACATTCTTTGGATGCAATCAAATGACATAAAGCGATTACTTATCAGAATACTTACGGTGTCTTTGGCATGCATTCTATATGGATATAGTAGGTATATCCCATTCGTTGTATGGGTGTAATCAATGAAATAAAATGATTTCTTTGCCAACAAGGATTTCAGGTTATCTCATACATAGTAGAAGATAGAACTTCATAACACTATATGGTAATACTAGAGAATATGGAAATAGCACTAGTTGCTTTTGCTTCTTCTTATATGAAGACCATAACAGCTAAATATGTTAGTCTTTACAATGACTTTAACATGCATGCTAATCTGCAGGTCCTGTTCAAGTGCGCAATGCCTAGAAGGTTTATTTCCTATTCGTTGTATGGATGTAATCATTGACATAAAGCAATTCCTTAGCCAATGACATTTCAAGGTTATCGTAGTAGGATAGAATTTCATAATACTTTGTAATAATAACAGAATATAGCAGTATTCCATAATACTATGTAATAACAATACATTACTCTGTTACATTGTTTACATTCTTTGGATGCAATCACATGACATAAAGCGATTACTTATCAGAGTACTTACGGTGTCTTTAGCATGCATTCTATATGGATATAGTAGGTATATCCCATTCGTTGTATGGGTGTAATCAATGACATAAAATGATTTCTTAGCCAACAAGTATTTCAGGTTATCTCATACATAGTAGAAGATAGAACTTCATAACACTATATGGTAATACTAGAGAAATTGGAAATAGCACTAGTTGCTTTTGCTTCTTCTTATATGAAGACCATAACAGCTAAATATGTTAGTCTTTACAATGACTTTAACATGCATGCTAATCTGCAGGTCCTGTTCAAGTGCGCAATGCCTAGAAGGTTTATTTCCTATTCGTTGTACGGATGTAATCATTGACATAAAGCAATTCCTTAGCCAATGACATTTCAAGGTTATCATAGTAGGATAGAGTTTCATAATACTTTGTAATAATAACAGTATATAGTAGTATTCCATAATACTATGTAATAACAATACATTACTCTGTTACATTGATTACATTCATTGGATGCAGTCCAATGACATAAAGCGATTACTTATCAGAATACTTACGGTGTCTTTAGCATACATTCTATATGGATATAGTAGGTATATCCCATTCGTTGTATGGGTGTAATCAATGAAATAAAATGATTTCTTTGCCAACAAGTATTTCAGGTTATCTCATACATAGTAGAAGATAGAACTTCATAACACTATATGGTAATACTAGAGAATTTGGAAATAGCACTAGTTGCTTTTGCTTCTTCTTATATGAAGACCATAACAGCTAAATATGTTAGTCTTTACAATGACTTTAACATGCATGCTATATAAATCTGCAGGTCCTGTTCAAGTGCGCAATGCCTAGAAGGTTTATTTCCTATTCGTTGTATGGATGTAATCATTGACATAAAGCAATACCTTAGCCAATGACATTTCAAGGTTATTGTAGTAGGATAGAGTTTCATCATATATTGTAATAATAACAGAATATAGTAGTATTCCATAATACTATGTAATAACAATCCATTACTCTGTTACATTTATTACATTCTTTGGATGCAATCAAATGACATAAAGTGATTACTTATCAGAGTACTTACGGTGTCTTTAGCATGCATTCTATATGGATATAGTAGGTATATCCCATTCGTTGTATGGGTGTAATCAATGACAAAAAATGATTTCTTAGCCAACAAGTATTTCAGGTTATCTCATACATAGTAGAAGATAGAACTTCATAACACTATATGGTAATACTAGAGAATTTGGAAATAGCACTAGTTGCTTTTGCTTCTTCTTAGATGAAGACCATAACAGCTAAATATGTTAGTCTTTACAATGACTTTAACATGCATGCTAATCTGCAGGTCCTGTTCAAGTGCGCAATGCCTAGAAGGTTTATTTCCTATTCGTTGTATGGATATAATCATTGACATAAAGCAATTCCTTAGCCAATGACATTTCAAGGTTATCGTAGTAGGATAGAGTTTCATAATACTTTGTAATAATAACAGAATATAGCAGTATTCCATAATACTATGTAATAACAATACATTACTCTGTTACATTGTTTACATTCTTCGGATGCAATCACATGACATAAAGCGATTACTTATCAGAGTACTTACGGTGTCATTAGCATGCATTCTATATGGATATAGTAGGTATATCCCATTCGTTGTATGGGTGTAATCAATGACATAAAATGATTTCTTAGCCAACAAGTATTTCAGGTTATCTCATACATAGTAGAAGATAGAACTTCATAACACTATATGGTAATACTAGAGAATTTGGAAATAGCACTAGTTGCTTTTGCTTCTTCTTATATGAAGACCATAACAGCTAAATATGTTAGTCTTTACAATGACTTTAACATGCATGATAATCTGCAGGTCCTGTTCAAGTGCGCAGTGCCTAGAAGGTTTATTTCCTATTCGTTGTATGGATGTAATCATTGACATAAAGCAATTCCTTAGCCAATGACATTTCAAGGTTATTGTAGTAGGATAGAGTTTCATAATACTTTGTAATAATAACAGAATATAGTAGTATTCCATAATACTATGTAATAACAATACATTACTCTGTTACATTGATTACATTCTTTAGATGCAATCAAATGACATAAAGCGATTACTTATCAGAATACTTACGGTGTCTTTGGCATGCATTCTATATGGATATAGTAGGTATATCCCATTCGTTGTATGGGTGTAATCAATGAAATAAAATGATTTCTTTGCCAACAAGGATTTCAGGTTATCTCATACATAGTAGAAGATAGAACTTCATAACACTATATGGTAATACTAGAGAATATGGAAATAGCACTAGTTGCTTTTGCTTCTTCTTATAT